>NC_141026.1:22619500-22943000 GCF_052040795.2 Danio rerio | reverse complement strand
TGCAACTTGCCTTAACATGTTTAACAGTGCATGAAATGTTGTCTAAAACAAAAAAGAATGATGCATTTTATGGCTGGATCTGTTTTTATCACTTTCTGAATTGGACGTTGAAAATGAGCTTATCTCAGCCAGCAGAGAGGTCAAATCACAGTAATGCAAACTCAGTCAGAGACATAGATTTTCACTTGCAACTTGCTTTAACATGTTTAACACTTTATGAAATGTTGTCTAAAACAAAAAAGAATGATGCATTTTAAGCTGGATCAGGTTTTATTACATTCTGAATTGGACGTTGAAAATGAGCTTATCTCAGCCAGCAGAGAGGTCAAATCACAGTAATGCAAACTCAGTCAGAGACATAGATTTTCACTTGCAACTTGCTTTAACATGTTTAACAGTGCATGAAATGTTGTCTAAAACAAAAAAGAATGATGCATTTTATAGCTGGATCAGGTTTTATTATATTCTGAATTGGACGTTGAAAATGAGCTTATCTCAGCCAGCAGAGAGGTCAAATCACAGTAATGCAAACTCAGTCAGAGACATAGATTTTCACTTGCAACTTGCCTTAACATGTTTAACAGTGCATGAAATGTTGTCTAAAACAAAAAAGAATGATGCATTTTAAGCTGGATCAGGTTTTATTACATTCTGAATTGGACGTTGAAAATGAGCTTATCTCAGCCAGCAGAGAGGTCAAATCACAGTAATGCAAACTCAGTCAGAGACATAGATTTTCACTTGCAACTTGCTTTAACATGTTTAACAGTGCATGAAATGTTGTCTAAAACAAAAAAGAATGATGCATTTTAAGCTGGATCAGGTTTTATTACATTCTGAATTGGACGTTGAAAATGAGCTTATCTCAGCCAGCAGAGAGGTCAAATCACAGTAATGCAAACTCAGTCAGAGACATAGATTTTCACTTGCAACTTGCTTTAACATGTTTAACAGTGCATGAAATGTTGTCTAAAACAAAAAAGAATGATGCATTTTATGGCTGGATCTGGTTTTATTACATTCTGAATTGGACGTTGAAAATGAGCTTATCTCAGCCAGCAGAGAGGTCAAATCACAGTAATGCAAACTCAGTCAGAGACATAGATTTTCACTTGCAACTTGCTTTAACATGTTTAACAGTGCATGAAATGTTGTCTAAAACAAAAAAGAATGATGCATTTTATGGCTGGATCTGGTTTTATTACATTCTGAATTGGACGTTGAAATTGAGCTTATCTCAGCCAGCAGAGAGGTCAAATCACAGTAATGCAAACTCAGTCAGAGACATAGATTTTCACTTGCAACTTGCTTTAACATGTTTAACGGTGCATGAAATGTTGTCTAAAACAAAAAAGAATGATGCATTTTATGGCTGGATCTGGTTTTATCACTTTCTGAAGTGGACGTTGAAAATGAGCTTATCTCAGCCAGCAGAGAGGTCAAATCACAGTAATGCAAACTCAGTCAGAGACATAGATTTTCACTTGCAACTTGCTTTAACATGTTTAACAGTGCATGAAATGTTGTCTAAAACAAAAAAGAATGATGCATTTTATGGCTGGATCTGGTTTTATTACATTCTGAATTGGACGTTGAAAATGAGCTTATCTCAGCCAGCAGAGAGGTCAAATCACAGTAATGCAAACTCAGTCAGAGACATAGATTTTCACTTGCAACTTGCTTTAACATGTTTAACAGTGCATGAAATGTTGTCTAAAACAAAAAAGAATGATGCATTTTAAGCTGGATCAGGTTTTATTACATTCTGAATTGGACGTTGAAAATGAGCTTATCTCAGCCAGCAGAGAGGTCAAATCACAGTAATGCAAACTCAGTCAGAGACATAGATTTTCACTTGCAACTTGCTTTAACATGTTTAACAGTGCATGAAATGTTGTCTAAAACAAAAAAGAATGATGCATTTTAAGCTGGATCAGGTTTTATTACATTCTGAATTGGACGTTGAAAATGAGCTTATCTCAGCCAGCAGAGAGGTCAAATCACAGTAATGCAAACTCAGTCAGAGACATAGATTTTCACTTGCAACTTGCTTTAACATGTTTAACAGTGCATGAAATGTTGTCTAAAACAAAAAAGAATGATGCATTTTATGGCTGGATCTGGTTTTATTACATTCTGAATTGGACGTTGAAAATGAGCTTATCTCAGCCAGCAGAGAGGTCAAATCACAGTAATGCAAACTCAGTCAGAGACATAGATTTTCACTTGCAACTTGCTTTAACATGTTTAACAGTGCATGAAATGTTGTCTAAAACAAAAAAGAATGATGCATTTTATGGCTGGATCTGGTTTTATTACATTCTGAATTGGACGTTGAAATTGAGCTTATCTCAGCCAGCAGAGAGGTCAAATCACAGTAATGCAAACTCAGTCAGAGACATAGATTTTCACTTGCAACTTGCTTTAACATGTTTAACGGTGCATGAAATGTTGTCTAAAACAAAAAAGAATGATGCATTTTATGGCTGGATCTGGTTTTATCACTTTCTGAAGTGGACGTTGAAAATGAGCTTATCTCAGCCAGCAGAGAGGTCAAATCACAGTAATGCAAACTCAGTCAGAGACATAGATTTTCACTTGCAACTTGCTTTAACATGTTTAACAGTGCATGAAATGTTGTCTAAAACAAAAAAGAATGATGCATTTTATGGCTGGATCTGGTTTTATTACATTCTGAATTGGACGTTGAAAATGAGCTTATCTCAGCCAGCAGAGAGGTCAAATCACAGTAATGCAAACTCAGTCAGAGACATAGATTTTCACTTGCAACTTGCTTTAACATGTTTAACAGTGCATGAAATGTTGTCTAAAACAAAAAAGAATGATGCATTTTAAGCTGGATCAGGTTTTATTACATTCTGAATTGGACGTTGAAAATGAGCTTATCTCAGCCAGCAGAGAGGTCAAATCACAGTAATGCAAACTCAGTCAGAGACATAGATTTTCACTTGCAACTTGCTTTAACATGTTTAACAGTGCATGAAATGTTGTCTAAAACAAAAAAGAATGATGCATTTTAAGCTGGATCAGGTTTTATTACATTCTGAATTGGACGTTGAAAATGAGCTTATCTCAGCCAGCAGAGAGGTCAAATCACAGTAATGCAAACTCAGTTAGAGACATAGATTTTCACTTGCAACTTGCCTTAACATGTTTAACAGTGCATGAAATGTTGTCTAAAACAAAAAAGAATGATGCATTTTATGGCTGGATCTGTTTTTATCACTTTCTGAATTGGACGTTGAAAATGAGCTTATCTCAGCCAGCAGAGAGGTCAAATCACAGTAATGCAAACTCAGTCAGAGACATAGATTTTCACTTGCAACTTGCTTTAACATGTTTAACAGTGCATGAAATGTTGTCTAAAACAAAAAAGAATGATGCATTTTATAGCTGGATCAGGTTTTATTACATTCTGAATTGGACGTTGAAAATGAGCTTATCTCAGCCAGCAGAGAGGTCAAATCACAGTAATGCAAACTCAGTCAGAGACATAGATTTTCACTTGCAACTTGCTTTAACATGTTTAACAGTGCATGAAATGTTGTCTAAAACAAAAAAGAATGATGCATTTTAAGCTGGATCAGGTTTTATTACATTCTGAATTGGACGTTGAAAATGAGCTTATCTCAGCCAGCAGAGAGGTCAAATCACAGTAATGCAAACTCAGTCAGAGACATAGATTTTCACTTGCAACTTGCTTTAACATGTTTAACAGTGCATGAAATGTTGTCTAAAACAAAAAAGAATGATGCATTTTAAGCTGGATCAGGTTTTATTACATTCTGAATTGGACGTTGAAAATGAGCTTATCTCAGCCTTATCTCAGCCAGCAGAGAGGTCAAATCACAGTAATGCAAACTCAGTTAGAGACATAGATTTTCACTTGCAACTTGCCTTAACATGTTTAACAGTGCATGAAATGTTGTCTAAAACAAAAAAGAATGATGCATTTTATGGCTGGATCTGTTTTTATCACTTTCTGAATTGGACGTTGAAAATGAGCTTATCTCAGCCAGCAGAGAGGTCAAATCACAGTAATGCAAACTCAGTCAGAGACATAGATTTTCACTTGCAACTTGCTTTAACATGTTTAACACTTTATGAAATGTTGTCTAAAACAAAAAAGAATGATGCATTTTAAGCTGGATCAGGTTTTATTACATTCTGAATTGGACGTTGAAAATGAGCTTATCTCAGCCAGCAGAGAGGTCAAATCACAGTAATGCAAACTCAGTCAGAGACATAGATTTTCACTTGCAACTTGCTTTAACATGTTTAACAGTGCATGAAATGTTGTCTAAAACAAAAAAGAATGATGCATTTTATAGCTGGATCAGGTTTTATTACATTCTGAATTGGACGTTGAAAATGAGCTTATCTCAGCCAGCAGAGAGGTCAAATCACAGTAATGCAAACTCAGTCAGAGACATAGATTTTCACTTGCAACTTGCTTTAACATGTTTAACACTGCATGAAATGTTGTCTAAAACAAAAAAGAATGATGCATTTTAAGCTGGATCAGGTTTTATTACATTCTGAATTGGACGTTGAAAATGAGCTTATCTCAGCCAGCAGAGAGGTCAAATCACAGTAATGCAAACTCAGTCAGAGACATAGATTTTCACTTGCAACTTGCTTTAACATGTTTAACAGTGCATGAAATGTTGTCTAAAACAAAAAAGAATGATGCATTTTATAGCTGGATCAGGTTTTATTACATTCTGAATTGGACGTTGAAAATGAGCTTATCTCAGCCAGCAGAGAGGTCAAATCACAGTAATGCAAACTCAGTCAGAGACATAGATTTTCACTTGCAACTTGCTTTAACATGTTTAACAGTGCATGAAATGTTGTCTAAAACAAAAAAGAATGATGCATTTTATAGCTGGATCAGGTTTTATTACATTCTGAATTGGACGTTGAAAATGAGCTTATCTCAGCCAGCAGAGAGGTCAAATCACAGTAATGCAAACTCAGTCAGAGACATAGATTTTCACTTGCAACTTGCTTTAACATGTTTAACAGTGCATGAAATGTTGTCTAAAACAAAAAAGAATGATGCATTTTATAGCTGGATCAGGTTTTATTATATTCTGAATTGGACGTTGAAAATGAGCTTATCTCAGCCAGCAGAGAGGTCAAATCACAGTAATGCAAACTCAGTCAGAGACATAGATTTTCACTTGCAACTTGCCTTAACATGTTTAACAGTGCATGAAATGTTGTCTAAAACAAAAAAGAATGATGCATTTTATGGCTGGATCTGGTTTTATTACATTCTGAATTGGACGTTGAAAATGAGCTTATCTCAGCCAGCAGAGAGGTCAAATCACAGTAATGCAAACTCAGTCAGAGACCTAGATTTTCACTTGCAACTTGCTTTAACATGTTTAACAGTGCATGAAATGTTGTCTAAAACAAAAAAGAATGATGCATTTTAAGCTGGATCAGGTTTTATTACATTCTGAATTGGACGTTGAAAATGAGCTTATCTCAGCCAGCAGAGAGGTCAAATCACAGTAATGCAAACTCAGTCAGAGACATAGATTTTCACTTGCAACTTGCTTTAACATGTTTAACAGTGCATGAAATGTTGTCTAAAACAAAAAAGAATGATGCATTTTAAGCTGGATCAGGTTTTATTACATTCTGAATTGGACGTTGAAAATGAGCTTATCTCAGCCAGCAGAGAGGTCAAATCACAGTAATGCAAACTCAGTCAGAGACATAGATTTTCACTTGCAACTTGCTTTAACATGTTTAACAGTGCATGAAATGTTGTCTAAAACAAAAAAGAATGATGCATTTTATGGCTGGATCTGGTTTTATTACATTCTGAATTGGACGTTGAAAATGAGCTTATCTCAGCCAGCAGAGAGGTCAAATCACAGTAATGCAAACTCAGTCAGAGACATAGATTTTCACTTGCAACTTGCTTTAACATGTTTAACAGTGCATGAAATGTTGTCTAAAACAAAAAAGAATGATGCATTTTATGGCTGGATCTGGTTTTATTACATTCTGAATTGGACGTTGAAATTGAGCTTATCTCAGCCAGCAGAGAGGTCAAATCACAGTAATGCAAACTCAGTCAGAGACATAGATTTTCACTTGCAACTTGCTTTAACATGTTTAACGGTGCATGAAATGTTGTCTAAAACAAAAAAGAATGATGCATTTTATGGCTGGATCTGGTTTTATCACTTTCTGAAGTGGACGTTGAAAATGAGCTTATCTCAGCCAGCAGAGAGGTCAAATCACAGTAATGCAAACTCAGTCAGAGACATAGATTTTCACTTGCAACTTGCTTTAACATGTTTAACAGTGCATGAAATGTTGTCTAAAACAAAAAAGAATGATGCATTTTATGGCTGGATCTGGTTTTATTACATTCTGAATTGGACGTTGAAAATGAGCTTATCTCAGCCAGCAGAGAGGTCAAATCACAGTAATGCAAACTCAGTCAGAGACATAGATTTTCACTTGCAACTTGCTTTAACATGTTTAACAGTGCATGAAATGTTGTCTAAAACAAAAAAGAATGATGCATTTTAAGCTGGATCAGGTTTTATTACATTCTGAATTGGACGTTGAAAATGAGCTTATCTCAGCCAGCAGAGAGGTCAAATCACAGTAATGCAAACTCAGTCAGAGACATAGATTTTCACTTGCAACTTGCTTTAACATGTTTAACAGTGCATGAAATGTTGTCTAAAACAAAAAAGAATGATGCATTTTAAGCTGGATCAGGTTTTATTACATTCTGAATTGGACGTTGAAAATGAGCTTATCTCAGCCAGCAGAGAGGTCAAATCACAGTAATGCAAACTCAGTTAGAGACATAGATTTTCACTTGCAACTTGCCTTAACATGTTTAACAGTGCATGAAATGTTGTCTAAAACAAAAAAGAATGATGCATTTTATGGCTGGATCTGTTTTTATCACTTTCTGAATTGGACGTTGAAAATGAGCTTATCTCAGCCAGCAGAGAGGTCAAATCACAGTAATGCAAACTCAGTCAGAGACATAGATTTTCACTTGCAACTTGCTTTAACATGTTTAACAGTGCATGAAATGTTGTCTAAAACAAAAAAGAATGATGCATTTTATAGCTGGATCAGGTTTTATTACATTCTGAATTGGACGTTGAAAATGAGCTTATCTCAGCCAGCAGAGAGGTCAAATCACAGTAATGCAAACTCAGTCAGAGACATAGATTTTCACTTGCAACTTGCTTTAACATGTTTAACAGTGCATGAAATGTTGTCTAAAACAAAAAAGAATGATGCATTTTATGGCTGGATCTGGTTTTATTACATTCTGAATTGGACGTTGAAAATGAGCTTATCTCAGCCAGCAGAGAGGTCAAATCACAGTAATGCAAACTCAGTCAGAGACATAGATTTTCACTTGCAACTTGCCTTAACATGTTTAACAGTGCATGAAATGTTGTCTAAAACAAAAAAGAATGATGCATTTTATGGCTGGATCTGGTTTTATTACATTCTGAATTGGACGTTGAAAATGAGCTTATCTCAGCCAGCAGAGAGGTCAAATCACAGTAATGCAAACTCAGTCAGAGACCTAGATTTTCACTTGCAACTTGCTTTAACATGTTTAACAGTGCATGAAATGTTGTCTAAAACAAAAAAGAATGATGCATTTTAAGCTGGATCAGGTTTTATTACATTCTGAATTGGACGTTGAAAATGAGCTTATCTCAGCCAGCAGAGAGGTCAAATCACAGTAATGCAAACTCAGTCAGAGACATAGATTTTCACTTGCAACTTGCTTTAACATGTTTAACAGTGCATGAAATGTTGTCTAAAACAAAAAAGAATGATGCATTTTATGGCTGGATCTGGTTTTATTACATTCTGAATTGGACGTTGAAAATGAGCTTATCTCAGCCAGCAGAGAGGTCAAATCACAGTAATGCAAACTCAGTCAGAGACATAGATTTTCACTTGCAACTTGCTTTAACATGTTTAACAGTGCATGAAATGTTGTCTAAAACAAAAAAGAATGATGCATTTTATGGCTGGATCTGGTTTTATTACATTCTGAATTGGACGTTGAAAATGAGCTTATCTCAGCCAGCAGAGAGGTCAAATCACAGTAATGCAAACTCAGTCAGAGACATAGATTTTCACTTGCAACTTGCTTTAACATGTTTAACAGTTCATGAAATGTTGTCTAAAACAAAAAAAGAATGATGCATTTTATAGCTGGATCAGGTTTTATTATATTCTGAATTGGACGTTGAAAATGAGCTTATCTCAGCCAGCAGAGAGGTCAAATCACAGTAATGCAAACTCAGTCAGAGACATAGATTTTCACTTGCAACTTGCTTTAACATGTTTAACAGTGCATGAAATGTTGTCTAAAACAAAAAAGAATGATGCATTTTAAGCTGGATCAGGTTTTATTATATTCTGAATTGGACGTTGAAAATGAGTTTATCTCAGCCAGCAGAGAGGTCAAATCACAGTAATGCAAACTCAGTCAGAGACATAGATTTTCACTTGCAACTTGCTTTAACATGTTTAACAGTGCATGAAATGTTGTCTAAAACAAAAAAGAATGATCCATTTTATGGCTGGATCTGTTTTTATCACTTTCTGAATTGGACGTTGAAAATGAGCTTATCTCAGCCAGCAGAGAGGTCAAATCACAGTAATGCAAACTCAGTCAGAGACATAGATTTTCACTTGCAACTTGCTTTAACATGTTTAACAGTGCATGAAATGTTGTCTAAAACAAAAAAGAATGATGCATTTTATAGCTGGATCAGGTTTTATTACATTCTGAATTGGACGTTGAAAATGAGCTTATCTCAGCCAGCAGAGAGGTCAAATCACAGTAATGCAAACTCAGTCAGAGACATAGATTTTCACTTGCAACTTGCTTTAACATGTTTAACAGTGCATGAAATGTTGTCTAAAACAAAAAAGAATGATGCATTTTAAGCTGGATCAGGTTTTATTACATTCTGAATTGGACGTTGAAAATGAGCTTATCTCAGCCAGCAGAGAGGTCAAATCACAGTAATGCAAACTCAGTCAGAGACATAGATTTTCACTTGCAACTTGCTTTAACATGTTTAACAGTGCATGAAATGTTGTCTAAAACAAAAAAGAATGATGCATTTTATGGCTGGATCTGGTTTTATTACATTCTGAATTGGACGTTGAAATTGAGCTTATCTCAGCCAGCAGAGAGGTCAAATCACAGTAATGCAAACTCAGTCAGAGACATAGATTTTCACTTGCAACTTGCTTTAACATGTTTAACGGTGCATGAAATGTTGTCTAAAACAAAAAAGAATGATGCATTTTATGGCTGGATCTGGTTTTATCACTTTCTGAAGTGGACGTTGAAAATGAGCTTATCTCAGCCAGCAGAGAGGTCAAATCACAGTAATGCAAACTCAGTCAGAGACATAGATTTTCACTTGCAACTTGCTTTAACATGTTTAACAGTGCATGAAATGTTGTCTAAAACAAAAAAGAATGATGCATTTTAAGCTGGATCAGGTTTTATTACATTCTGAATTGGACGTTGAAAATGAGCTTATCTCAGCCAGCAGAGAGGTCAAATCACAGTAATGCAAACTCAGTCAGAGACATAGATTTTCACTTGCAACTTGCTTTAACATGTTTAACAGTGCATGAAATGTTGTCTAAAACAAAAAAGAATGATGCATTTTAAGCTGGATCAGGTTTTATTACATTCTGAATTGGACGTTGAAAATGAGCTTATCTCAGCCAGCAGAGAGGTCAAATCACAGTAATGCAAACTCAGTCAGAGACATAGATTTTCACTTGCAACTTGCTTTAACATGTTTAACAGTGCATGAAATGTTGTCTAAAACAAAAAAGAATGATGCATTTTATGGCTGGATCTGGTTTTATTACATTCTGAATTGGACGTTGAAAATGAGCTTATCTCAGCCAGCAGAGAGGTCAAATCACAGTAATGCAAACTCAGTCAGAGACATAGATTTTCACTTGCAACTTGCCTTAACATGTTTAACAGTGCATGAAATGTTGTCTAAAACAAAAAAGAATGATGCATTTTATGGCTGGATCTGGTTTTATTACATTCTGAATTGGACGTTGAAAATGAGCTTATCTCAGCCAGCAGAGAGGTCAAATCACAGTAATGCAAACTCAGTCAGAGACCTAGATTTTCACTTGCAACTTGCTTTAACATGTTTAACAGTGCATGAAATGTTGTCTAAAACAAAAAAGAATGATGCATTTTAAGCTGGATCAGGTTTTATTACATTCTGAATTGGACGTTGAAAATGAGCTTATCTCAGCCAGCAGAGAGGTCAAATCACAGTAATGCAAACTCAGTCAGAGACATAGATTTTCACTTGCAACTTGCTTTAACATGTTTAACAGTGCATGAAATGTTGTCTAAAACAAAAAAGAATGATGCATTTTAAGCTGGATCAGGTTTTATTACATTCTGAATTGGACGTTGAAAATGAGCTTATCTCAGCCAGCAGAGAGGTCAAATCACAGTAATGCAAACTCAGTCAGAGACATAGATTTTCACTTGCAACTTGCCTTAACATGTTTAACAGTGCATGAAATGTTGTCTAAAACAAAAAAGAATGATGCATTTTATGGCTGGATCAGGTTTTATTACATTCTGAATTGGACGTTGAAAATGAGCTTATCTCAGCCAGCAGAGAGGTCAAATCACAGTAATGCAAACTCAGTCAGAGACATAGATTTTCACTTGCAACTTGCCTTAACATGTTTAACAGTGCATGAAATGTTGTCTAAAACAAAAAAGAATGATGCATTTTATAGCTGGATCAGGTTTTATTATATTCTGAATTGGACGTTGAAAATGAGTTTATCTCAGCCAGCAGAGAGGTCAAATCACAGTAATGCAAACTCAGTCAGAGACATAGATTTTCACTTGCAACTTGCTTTAACATGTTTAACAGTGCATGAAATGTTGTCTAAAACAAAAAACAATGATCCATTTTATGGCTGGATCTGTTTTTATCACTTTCTGAATTGGACGTTGAAAATGAGCTTATCTCAGCCAGCAGAGAGGTCAAATCACAGTAATGCAAACTCAGTCAGAGACATAGATTTTCACTTGCAACTTGCTTTAACATGTTTAACAGTGAATGAAATGTTGTCTTAAACAAAAAAGAATGATGCATTTCATAGCTGGATCAGGTTTTATTACATTCTGAATTGGACGTTGAAAATGAGCTTATCTCAGCCAGCAGAGAGGTCAAATCACAGTAATGCAAACTCAGTCAGAGACATAGATTTTCACTTGCAACTTGCTTTAACATGTTTAACAGTGCATGAAATGTTGTCTAAAACAAAAAAGAATGATGCATTTTATAGCTGGATCAGGTTTTATTACATTCTGAATTGGACGTTGAAAATGAGCTTATCTCAGCCAGCAGAGAGGTCAAATCACAGTAATGCAAACTCAGTCAGAGACATAGATTTTCACTTGCAACTTGCTTTAACATGTTTAACAGTGCATGAAATGTTGTCTAAAACAAAAAAGAACTATGCATTTTATGGCTGGATCAGGTTTTATTACATTCTGAATTGGACGTTGAAAATGAGCTTATCTCAGCCAGCAGAGAGGTCAAATCACAGTAATGCAAACTCAGTCAGAGACATAGATTTTCACTTGCAACTTGCTTTAACATGTTTAACAGTGCATGAAATGTTGTCTAAAACAAAAAAGAATGATGCATTTTATGGCTGGATCTGGTTTTATTACATTCTGAATTGGACGTTGAAAATGAGCTTATCTCAGCCAGCAGAGAGGTCAAATCACAGTAATGCAAACTCAGTCAGAGACATAGATTTTCACTTGCAACTTGCTTTAACATGTTTAACAGTGCATGAAATGTTGTCTAAAACAAAAAAGAATGATGCATTTTATGGCTGGATCTGGTTTTATTACATTCTGAATTGGACGTTGAAAATGAGCTTATCTCAGCCAGCAGAGAGGTCAAATCACAGTAATGCAAACTCAGTCAGAGACATAGATTTTCACTTGCAACTTGCTTTAACATGTTTAACAGTTCATGAAATGTTGTCTAAAACAAAAAAAGAATGATGCATTTTATAGCTGGATCAGGTTTTATTATATTCTGAATTGGACGTTGAAAATGAGCTTATCTCAGCCAGCAGAGAGGTCAAATCACAGTAATGCAAACTCAGTCAGAGACATAGATTTTCACTTGCAACTTGCTTTAACATGTTTAACAGTGCATGAAATGTTGTCTAAAACAAAAAAGAATGATGCATTTTAAGCTGGATCAGGTTTTATTATATTCTGAATTGGACGTTGAAAATGAGTTTATCTCAGCCAGCAGAGAGGTCAAATCACAGTAATGCAAACTCAGTCAGAGACATAGATTTTCACTTGCAACTTGCTTTAACATGTTTAACAGTGCATGAAATGTTGTCTAAAACAAAAAAGAATGATCCATTTTATGGCTGGATCTGTTTTTATCACTTTCTGAATTGGACGTTGAAAATGAGCTTATCTCAGCCAGCAGAGAGGTCAAATCACAGTAATGCAAACTCAGTCAGAGACATAGATTTTCACTTGCAACTTGCTTTAACATGTTTAACAGTGCATGAAATGTTGTCTAAAACAAAAAAGAATGATGCATTTTATAGCTGGATCAGGTTTTATTACATTCTGAATTGGACGTTGAAAATGAGCTTATCTCAGCCAGCAGAGAGGTCAAATCACAGTAATGCAAACTCAGTCAGAGACATAGATTTTCACTTGCAACTTGCTTTAACATGTTTAACAGTGCATGAAATGTTGTCTAAAACAAAAAAGAATGATGCATTTTAAGCTGGATCAGGTTTTATTACATTCTGAATTGGACGTTGAAAATGAGCTTATCTCAGCCAGCAGAGAGGTCAAATCACAGTAATGCAAACTCAGTCAGAGACATAGATTTTCACTTGCAACTTGCTTTAACATGTTTAACAGTGCATGAAATGTTGTCTAAAACAAAAAAGAATGATGCATTTTATGGCTGGATCTGGTTTTATTACATTCTGAATTGGACGTTGAAATTGAGCTTATCTCAGCCAGCAGAGAGGTCAAATCACAGTAATGCAAACTCAGTCAGAGACATAGATTTTCACTTGCAACTTGCTTTAACATGTTTAACGGTGCATGAAATGTTGTCTAAAACAAAAAAGAATGATGCATTTTATGGCTGGATCTGGTTTTATCACTTTCTGAAGTGGACGTTGAAAATGAGCTTATCTCAGCCAGCAGAGAGGTCAAATCACAGTAATGCAAACTCAGTCAGAGACATAGATTTTCACTTGCAACTTGCTTTAACATGTTTAACAGTGCATGAAATGTTGTCTAAAACAAAAAAGAATGATGCATTTTAAGCTGGATCAGGTTTTATTACATTCTGAATTGGACGTTGAAAATGAGCTTATCTCAGCCAGCAGAGAGGTCAAATCACAGTAATGCAAACTCAGTCAGAGACATAGATTTTCACTTGCAACTTGCTTTAACATGTTTAACAGTGCATGAAATGTTGTCTAAAACAAAAAAGAATGATGCATTTTAAGCTGGATCAGGTTTTATTACATTCTGAATTGGACGTTGAAAATGAGCTTATCTCAGCCAGCAGAGAGGTCAAATCACAGTAATGCAAACTCAGTCAGAGACATAGATTTTCACTTGCAACTTGCTTTAACATGTTTAACAGTGCATGAAATGTTGTCTAAAACAAAAAAGAATGATGCATTTTATGGCTGGATCTGGTTTTATTACATTCTGAATTGGACGTTGAAAATGAGCTTATCTCAGCCAGCAGAGAGGTCAAATCACAGTAATGCAAACTCAGTCAGAGACATAGATTTTCACTTGCAACTTGCCTTAACATGTTTAACAGTGCATGAAATGTTGTCTAAAACAAAAAAGAATGATGCATTTTATGGCTGGATCTGGTTTTATTACATTCTGAATTGGACGTTGAAAATGAGCTTATCTCAGCCAGCAGAGAGGTCAAATCACAGTAATGCAAACTCAGTCAGAGACCTAGATTTTCACTTGCAACTTGCTTTAACATGTTTAACAGTGCATGAAATGTTGTCTAAAACAAAAAAGAATGATGCATTTTAAGCTGGATCAGGTTTTATTACATTCTGAATTGGACGTTGAAAATGAGCTTATCTCAGCCAGCAGAGAGGTCAAATCACAGTAATGCAAACTCAGTCAGAGACATAGATTTTCACTTGCAACTTGCTTTAACATGTTTAACAGTGCATGAAATGTTGTCTAAAACAAAAAAGAATGATGCATTTTAAGCTGGATCAGGTTTTATTACATTCTGAATTGGACGTTGAAAATGAGCTTATCTCAGCCAGCAGAGAGGTCAAATCACAGTAATGCAAACTCAGTCAGAGACATAGATTTTCACTTGCAACTTGCCTTAACATGTTTAACAGTGCATGAAATGTTGTCTAAAACAAAAAAGAATGATGCATTTTATGGCTGGATCAGGTTTTATTACATTCTGAATTGGACGTTGAAAATGAGCTTATCTCAGCCAGCAGAGAGGTCAAATCACAGTAATGCAAACTCAGTCAGAGACATAGATTTTCACTTGCAACTTGCCTTAACATGTTTAACAGTGCATGAAATGTTGTCTAAAACAAAAAAGAATGATGCATTTTATAGCTGGATCAGGTTTTATTATATTCTGAATTGGACGTTGAAAATGAGTTTATCTCAGCCAGCAGAGAGGTCAAATCACAGTAATGCAAACTCAGTCAGAGACATAGATTTTCACTTGCAACTTGCTTTAACATGTTTAACAGTGCATGAAATGTTGTCTAAAACAAAAAACAATGATCCATTTTATGGCTGGATCTGTTTTTATCACTTTCTGAATTGGACGTTGAAAATGAGCTTATCTCAGCCAGCAGAGAGGTCAAATCACAGTAATGCAAACTCAGTCAGAGACATAGATTTTCACTTGCAACTTGCTTTAACATGTTTAACAGTGAATGAAATGTTGTCTTAAACAAAAAAGAATGATGCATTTCATAGCTGGATCAGGTTTTATTACATTCTGAATTGGACGTTGAAAATGAGCTTATCTCAGCCAGCAGAGAGGTCAAATCACAGTAATGCAAACTCAGTCAGAGACATAGATTTTCACTTGCAACTTGCTTTAACATGTTTAACAGTGCATGAAATGTTGTCTAAAACAAAAAAGAATGATGCATTTTATAGCTGGATCAGGTTTTATTACATTCTGAATTGGACGTTGAAAATGAGCTTATCTCAGCCAGCAGAGAGGTCAAATCACAGTAATGCAAACTCAGTCAGAGACATAGATTTTCACTTGCAACTTGCTTTAACATGTTTAACAGTGCATGAAATGTTGTCTAAAACAAAAAAGAACTATGCATTTTATGGCTGGATCAGGTTTTATTACATTCTGAATTGGACGTTGAAAATGAGCTTATCTCAGCCAGCAGAGAGGTCAAATCACAGTAATGCAAACTCAGTCAGAGACATAGATTTTCACTTGCAACTTGCTTTAACATGTTTAACAGTGCATGAAATGTTGTCTAAAACAAAAAAGAATGATGCATTTTATAGCTGGATCAGGTTTTATTATATTCTGAATTGGACGTTGAAAATGAGCTTATCTCAGCCAGCAGAGAGGTCAAATCACAGTAATGCAAACTCAGTCAGAGACATAGATTTTCACTTGCAACTTGCTTTAACATGTTTAACAGTGCATGAAATGTTGTCTAAAACAAAAAAGAATGATGCATTTTATGGCTGGATCTGGTTTTATTACATTCTGAATTGGACGTTGAAAATGAGCTTATCTCAGCCAGCAGAGAGGTCAAATCACAGTAATGCAAACTCAGTCAGAGACATAGATTTTCACTTGCAACTTGCTTTAACATGTTTAACAGTGCATGAAATGTTGTCTAAAACAAAAAAGAACTATGCATTTTATGGCTGGATCAGGTTTTATTACATTCTGAATTGGACGTTGAAAATGAGCTTATCTCAGCCAGCAGAGAGGTCAAATCACAGTAATGCAAACTCAGTCAGAGACATAGATTTTCACTTGCAACTTGCTTTAACATGTTTAACAGTGCATGAAATGTTGTCTAAAACAAAAAAGAATGATGCATTTTAAGCTGGATCAGGTTTTATTACATTCTGAATTGGACGTTGAAAATGAGCTTATCTCAGCCAGCAGAGAGGTCAAATCACAGTAATGCAAACTCAGTCAGAGACATAGATTTTCACTTGCAACTTGCTTTAACATGTTTAACAGTGCATGAAATGTTGTCTAAAACAAAAAATAATGATGCATTTTATGGCTGGATCTGGTTTTATTACATTCTGAATTGGACGTTGAAAATGAGCTTATCTCAGCCAGCAGAGAGGTCAAATCACAGTAATGCAAACTCAGTCAGAGACATAGATTTTCACTTGCAACTTGCTTTAACATGTTTAACAGTGCATGAAATGTTGTCTAAAACAAAAAAGAATGATGCATTTTATAGCTGGATCAGGTTTTATTACATTCTGAATTGGACGTTGAAAATGAGCTTATCTCAGCCAGCAGAGAGGTCAAATCACAGTAATGCAAACTCAGTCAGAGACATAGATTTTCACTTGCAACTTGCTTTAACATGTTTAACAGTGCATGAAATGTTGTCTAAAACAAAAAAGAATGATGCATTTTATAGCTGGATCAGGTTTTATTACATTCTGAATTGGACGTTGAAAATGAGCTTATCTCAGCCAGCAGAGAGGTCAAATCACAGTAATGCAAACTCAGTCAGAGACATAGATTTTCACTTGCAACTTGCTTTAACATGTTTAACAGTGCATGAAATGTTGTCTAAAACAAAAAAGAACTATGCATTTTATGGCTGGATCAGGTTTTATTACATTCTGAATTGGACGTTGAAAATGAGCTTATCTCAGCCAGCAGAGAGGTCAAATCACAGTAATGCAAACTCAGTCAGAGACATAGATTTTCACTTGCAACTTGCTTTAACATGTTTAACAGTGCATGAAATGTTGTCTAAAACAAAAAAGAATGATGCATTTTATAGCTGGATCAGGTTTTATTATATTCTGAATTGGACGTTGAAAATGAGCTTATCTCAGCCAGCAGAGAGGTCAAATCACAGTAATGCAAACTCAGTCAGAGACATAGATTTTCACTTGCAACTTGCTTTAACATGTTTAACAGTGCATGAAATGTTGTCTAAAACAAAAAAGAACTATGCATTTTATGGCTGGATCAGGTTTTATTACATTCTGAATTGGACGTTGAAAATGAGCTTATCTCAGCCAGCAGAGAGGTCAAATCACAGTAATGCAAACTCAGTCAGAGACATAGATTTTCACTTGCAACTTGCTTTAACATGTTTAACAGTGCATGAAATGTTGTCTAAAACAAAAAAGAATGATGCATTTTATAGCTGGATCAGGTTTTATTATATTCTGAATTGGACGTTGAAAATGAGCTTATCTCAGCCAGCAGAGAGGTCAAATCACAGTAATGCAAACTCAGTCAGAGACATAGATTTTCACTTGCAACTTGCTTTAACATGTTTAACAGTGCATGAAATGTTGTCTAAAACAAAAAAGAATGATGCATTTTATGGCTGGATCTGGTTTTATTACATTCTGAATTGGACGTTGAAAATGAGCTTATCTCAGCCAGCAGAGAGGTCAAATCACAGTAATGCAAACTCAGTCAGAGACATAGATTTTCACTTGCAACTTGCTTTAACATGTTTAACAGTGCATGAAATGTTGTCTAAAACAAAAAAGAATGATGCATTTTATAGCTGGATCAGGTTTTATTATATTCTGAATTGGACGTTGAAAATGAGCTTATCTCAGCCAGCAGAGAGGTCAAATCACAGTAATGCAAACTCAGTCAGAGACATAGATTTTCACTTGCAACTTGCTTTAACATGTTTAACAGTGCATGAAATGTTGTCTAAAACAAAAAAGAATGATGCATTTTAAGCTGGATCAGGTTTTATTACAATCTGAATTGGACGTTGAAAATGAGCTTATCTCAGCCAGCAGAGAGGTCAAATCACAGTAATGCAAACTCAGTTAGAGACATAGATTTTCACTTGCAACTTGCCTTAACATGTTTAACAGTGCATGAAATGTTGTCTAAAACAAAAAAGAATGATGCATTTTAAGCTGGATCAGGTTTTATTACATTCTGAATTGGACGTTGAAAATGAGCTTATCTCAGCCAGCAGAGAGGTCAAATCACAGTAATGCAAACTCAGTCAGAGACATAGATTTTCACTTGCAACTTGCTTTAACATGTTTAACAGTGCATGAAATGTTGTCTAAAACAAAAAAGAATGATGCATTTTATGGCTGGATCTGGTTTTATTACATTCTGAATTGGACGTTGAAATTGAGCTTATCTCAGCCAGCAGAGAGGTCAAATCACAGTAATGCAAACTCAGTCAGAGACATAGATTTTCACTTGCAACTTGCTTTAACATGTTTAACGGTGCATGAAATGTTGTCTAAAACAAAAAAGAATGATGCATTTTATGGCTGGATCTGGTTTTATCACTTTCTGAAGTGGACGTTGAAAATGAGCTTATCTCAGCCAGCAGAGAGGTCAAATCACAGTAATGCAAACTCAGTCAGAGACATAGATTTTCACTTGCAACTTGCTTTAACATGTTTAACAGTGCATGAAATGTTGTCTAAAACAAAAAAGAATGATGCATTTTAAGCTGGATCAGGTTTTATTACATTCTGAATTGGACGTTGAAAATGAGCTTATCTCAGCCAGCAGAGAGGTCAAATCACAGTAATGCAAACTCAGTCAGAGACATAGATTTTCACTTGCAACTTGCTTTAACATGTTTAACAGTGCATGAAATGTTGTCTAAAACAAAAAAGAATGATGCATTTTAAGCTGGATCAGGTTTTATTACATTCTGAATTGGACGTTGAAAATGAGCTTATCTCAGCCAGCAGAGAGGTCAAATCACAGTAATGCAAACTCAGTCAGAGACATAGATTTTCACTTGCAACTTGCTTTAACATGTTTAACAGTGCATGAAATGTTGTCTAAAACAAAAAAGAATGATGCATTTTATGGCTGGATCTGGTTTTATTACATTCTGAATTGGACGTTGAAAATGAGCTTATCTCAGCCAGCAGAGAGGTCAAATCACAGTAATGCAAACTCAGTCAGAGACATAGATTTTCACTTGCAACTTGCCTTAACATGTTTAACAGTGCATGAAATGTTGTCTAAAACAAAAAAGAATGATGCATTTTATGGCTGGATCTGGTTTTATTACATTCTGAATTGGACGTTGAAAATGAGCTTATCTCAGCCAGCAGAGAGGTCAAATCACAGTAATGCAAACTCAGTCAGAGACCTAGATTTTCACTTGCAACTTGCTTTAACATGTTTAACAGTGCATGAAATGTTGTCTAAAACAAAAAAGAATGATGCATTTTAAGCTGGATCAGGTTTTATTACATTCTGAATTGGACGTTGAAAATGAGCTTATCTCAGCCAGCAGAGAGGTCAAATCACAGTAATGCAAACTCAGTCAGAGACATAGATTTTCACTTGCAACTTGCTTTAACATGTTTAACAGTGCATGAAATGTTGTCTAAAACAAAAAAGAATGATGCATTTTAAGCTGGATCAGGTTTTATTACATTCTGAATTGGACGTTGAAAATGAGCTTATCTCAGCCAGCAGAGAGGTCAAATCACAGTAATGCAAACTCAGTCAGAGACATAGATTTTCACTTGCAACTTGCCTTAACATGTTTAACAGTGCATGAAATGTTGTCTAAAACAAAAAAGAATGATGCATTTTATGGCTGGATCAGGTTTTATTACATTCTGAATTGGACGTTGAAAATGAGCTTATCTCAGCCAGCAGAGAGGTCAAATCACAGTAATGCAAACTCAGTCAGAGACATAGATTTTCACTTGCAACTTGCCTTAACATGTTTAACAGTGCATGAAATGTTGTCTAAAACAAAAAAGAATGATGCATTTTATAGCTGGATCAGGTGTTATTATATTCTGAATTGGACGTTGAAAATGAGTTTATCTCAGCCAGCAGAGAGGTCAAATCACAGTAATGCAAACTCAGTCAGAGACATAGATTTTCACTTGCAACTTGCTTTAACATGTTTAACAGTGCATGAAATGTTGTCTAAAACAAAAAAGAACTATGCATTTTATGGCTGGATCAGGTTTTATTACATTCTGAATTGGACGTTGAAAATGAGCTTATCTCAGCCAGCAGAGAGGTCAAATCACAGTAATGCAAACTCAGTCAGAGACATAGATTTTCACTTGCAACTTGCTTTAACATGTTTAACAGTGCATGAAATGTTGTCTAAAACAAAAAAGAATGATGCATTTTATGGCTGGATCTGGTTTTATTACATTCTGAATTGGACGTTGAAAATGAGCTTATCTCAGCCAGCAGAGAGGTCAAATCACAGTAATGCAAACTCAGTCAGAGACATAGATTTTCACTTGCAACTTGCTTTAACATGTTTAACAGTGCATGAAATGTTGTCTAAAACAAAAAAGAATGATGCATTTTATAGCTGGATCAGGTTTTATTATATTCTGAATTGGACGTTGAAAATGAGCTTATCTCAGCCAGCAGAGAGGTCAAATCACAGTAATGCAAACTCAGTCAGAGACATAGATTTTCACTTGCAACTTGCTTTAACATGTTTAACAGTGCATGAAATGTTGTCTAAAACAAAAAAGAACTATGCATTTTATGGCTGGATCAGGTTTTATTACATTCTGAATTGGACGTTGAAAATGAGCTTATCTCAGCCAGCAGAGAGGTCAAATCACAGTAATGCAAACTCAGTCAGAGACATAGATTTTCACTTGCAACTTGCTTTAACATGTTTAACAGTGCATGAAATGTTGTCTAAAACAAAAAAGAATGATGCATTTTAAGCTGGATCAGGTTTTATTACATTCTGAATTGGACGTTGAAAATGAGCTTATCTCAGCCAGCAGAGAGGTCAAATCACAGTAATGCAAACTCAGTTAGAGACATAGATTTTCACTTGCAACTTGCCTTAACATGTTTAACAGTGCATGAAATGTTGTCTAAAACAAAAAAGAATGATGCATTTTAAGCTGGATCAGGTTTTATTACATTCTGAATTGGACGTTGAAAATGAGCTTATCTCAGCCAGCAGAGAGGTCAAATCACAGTAATGCAAACTCAGTCAGAGACATAGATTTTCACTTGCAACTTGCTTTAACATGTTTAACAGTGCATGAAATGTTGTCTAAAACAAAAAAGAATGATGCATTTTATGGCTGGATCTGGTTTTATTACATTCTGAATTGGACGTTGAAATTGAGCTTATCTCAGCCAGCAGAGAGGTCAAATCACAGTAATGCAAACTCAGTCAGAGACATAGATTTTCACTTGCAACTTGCTTTAACATGTTTAACGGTGCATGAAATGTTGTCTAAAACAAAAAAGAATGATGCATTTTATGGCTGGATCTGGTTTTATCACTTTCTGAAGTGGACGTTGAAAATGAGCTTATCTCAGCCAGCAGAGAGGTCAAATCACAGTAATGCAAACTCAGTCAGAGACATAGATTTTCACTTGCAACTTGCTTTAACATGTTTAACAGTGCATGAAATGTTGTCTAAAACAAAAAAGAATGATGCATTTTAAGCTGGATCAGGTTTTATTACATTCTGAATTGGACGTTGAAAATGAGCTTATCTCAGCCAGCAGAGAGGTCAAATCACAGTAATGCAAACTCAGTCAGAGACATAGATTTTCACTTGCAACTTGCTTTAACATGTTTAACAGTGCATGAAATGTTGTCTAAAACAAAAAAGAATGATGCATTTTATGGCTGGATCTGGTTTTATTACATTCTGAATTGGACGTTGAAATTGAGCTTATCTCAGCCAGCAGAGAGGTCAAATCACAGTAATGCAAACTCAGTCAGAGACATAGATTTTCACTTGCAACTTGCTTTAACATGTTTAACGGTGCATGAAATGTTGTCTAAAACAAAAAAGAATGATGCATTTTATGGCTGGATCTGGTTTTATCACTTTCTGAAGTGGACGTTGAAAATGAGCTTATCTCAGCCAGCAGAGAGGTCAAATCACAGTAATGCAAACTCAGTCAGAGACATAGATTTTCACTTGCAACTTGCTTTAACATGTTTAACAGTGCATGAAATGTTGTCTAAAACAAAAAAGAATGATGCATTTTAAGCTGGATCAGGTTTTATTACATTCTGAATTGGACGTTGAAAATGAGCTTATCTCAGCCAGCAGAGAGGTCAAATCACAGTAATGCAAACTCAGTCAGAGACATAGATTTTCACTTGCAACTTGCTTTAACATGTTTAACAGTGCATGAAATGTTGTCTAAAACAAAAAAGAATGATGCATTTTAAGCTGGATCAGGTTTTATTACATTCTGAATTGGACGTTGAAAATGAGCTTATCTCAGCCAGCAGAGAGGTCAAATCACAGTAATGCAAACTCAGTCAGAGACATAGATTTTCACTTGCAACTTGCTTTAACATGTTTAACAGTGCATGAAATGTTGTCTAAAACAAAAAAGAATGATGCATTTTATGGCTGGATCTGGTTTTATTACATTCTGAATTGGACGTTGAAAATGAGCTTATCTCAGCCAGCAGAGAGGTCAAATCACAGTAATGCAAACTCAGTCAGAGACATAGATTTTCACTTGCAACTTGCCTTAACATGTTTAACAGTGCATGAAATGTTGTCTAAAACAAAAAAGAATGATGCATTTTATGGCTGGATCTGGTTTTATTACATTCTGAATTGGACGTTGAAAATGAGCTTATCTCAGCCAGCAGAGAGGTCAAATCACAGTAATGCAAACTCAGTCAGAGACCTAGATTTTCACTTGCAACTTGCTTTAACATGTTTAACAGTGCATGAAATGTTGTCTAAAACAAAAAAGAATGATGCATTTTAAGCTGGATCAGGTTTTATTACATTCTGAATTGGACGTTGAAAATGAGCTTATCTCAGCCAGCAGAGAGGTCAAATCACAGTAATGCAAACTCAGTCAGAGACATAGATTTTCACTTGCAACTTGCTTTAACATGTTTAACAGTGCATGAAATGTTGTCTAAAACAAAAAAGAATGATGCATTTTAAGCTGGATCAGGTTTTATTACATTCTGAATTGGACGTTGAAAATGAGCTTATCTCAGCCAGCAGAGAGGTCAAATCACAGTAATGCAAACTCAGTCAGAGACATAGATTTTCACTTGCAACTTGCCTTAACATGTTTAACAGTGCATGAAATGTTGTCTAAAACAAAAAAGAATGATGCATTTTATGGCTGGATCAGGTTTTATTACATTCTGAATTGGACGTTGAAAATGAGCTTATCTCAGCCAGCAGAGAGGTCAAATCACAGTAATGCAAACTCAGTCAGAGACATAGATTTTCACTTGCAACTTGCCTTAACATGTTTAACAGTGCATGAAATGTTGTCTAAAACAAAAAAGAATGATGCATTTTATAGCTGGATCAGGTTTTATTATATTCTGAATTGGACGTTGAAAATGAGTTTATCTCAGCCAGCAGAGAGGTCAAATCACAGTAATGCAAACTCAGTCAGAGACATAGATTTTCACTTGCAACTTGCTTTAACATGTTTAACAGTGCATGAAATGTTGTCTAAAACAAAAAAGAACTATGCATTTTATGGCTGGATCAGGTTTTATTACATTCTGAATTGGACGTTGAAAATGAGCTTATCTCAGCCAGCAGAGAGGTCAAATCACAGTAATGCAAACTCAGTCAGAGACATAGATTTTCACTTGCAACTTGCTTTAACATGTTTAACAGTGCATGAAATGTTGTCTAAAACAAAAAAGAATGATGCATTTTATAGCTGGATCAGGTTTTATTATATTCTGAATTGGACGTTGAAAATGAGCTTATCTCAGCCAGCAGAGAGGTCAAATCACAGTAATGCAAACTCAGTCAGAGACATAGATTTTCACTTGCAACTTGCTTTAACATGTTTAACAGTGCATGAAATGTTGTCTAAAACAAAAAAGAATGATGCATTTTATGGCTGGATCTGGTTTTATTACATTCTGAATTGGACGTTGAAAATGAGCTTATCTCAGCCAGCAGAGAGGTCAAATCACAGTAATGCAAACTCAGTCAGAGACATAGATTTTCACTTGCAACTTGCTTTAACATGTTTAACAGTGCATGAAATGTTGTCTAAAACAAAAAAGAATGATGCATTTTATAGCTGGATCAGGTTTTATTATATTCTGAATTGGACGTTGAAAATGAGCTTATCTCAGCCAGCAGAGAGGTCAAATCACAGTAATGCAAACTCAGTCAGAGACATAGATTTTCACTTGCAACTTGCTTTAACATGTTTAACAGTGCATGAAATGTTGTCTAAAACAAAAAAGAATGATGCATTTTAAGCTGGATCAGGTTTTATTACATTCTGAATTGGACGTTGAAAATGAGCTTATCTCAGCCAGCAGAGAGGTCAAATCACAGTAATGCAAACTCAGTCAGAGACATAGATTTTCACTTGCAACTTGCTTTAACATGTTTAACAGTGCATGAAATGTTGTCTAAAACAAAAAAGAATGATGCATTTTATGGATGGATCTGGTTTTATTACATTCTGAATTGGACGTTGAAAATGAGCTTATCTCAGCCAGCAGAGAGGTCAAATCACAGTAATGCAAACTCAGTCAGAGACATAGATTTTCACTTGCAACTTGCTTTAACATGTTTAACAGTGCATGAAATGTTGTCTAAAACAAAAAAGAATGATGCATTTTATAGCTGGATCAGGTTTTATTACATTCTGAATTGGACGTTGAAAATGAGCTTATCTCAGCCAGCAGAGAGGTCAAATCACAGTAATGCAAACTCAGTCAGAGACATAGATTTTCACTTGCAACTTGCTTTAACATGTTTAACAGTGCATGAAATGTTGTCTAAAACAAAAAAGAATGATGCATTTTATAGCTGGATCAGGTTTTATTACATTCTGAATTGGACGTTGAAAATGAGCTTATCTCAGCCAGCAGAGAGGTCAAATCACAGTAATGCAAACTCAGTCAGAGACATAGATTTTCACTTGCAACTTGCTTTAACATGTTTAACAGTGCATGAAATGTTGTCTAAAACAAAAAAGAACTATGCATTTTATGGCTGGATCAGGTTTTATTACATTCTGAATTGGACGTTGAAAATGAGCATATCTCAGCCAGCAGAGAGGTCAAATCACAGTAATGCAAACTCAGTCAGAGACATAGATTTTCACTTGCAACTTGCTTTAACATGTTTAACAGTGCATGAAATGTTGTCTAAAACAAAAAAGAATGATGCATTTTATAGCTGGATCAGGTTTTATTATATTCTGAATTGGACGTTGAAAATGAGCTTATCTCAGCCAGCAGAGAGGTCAAATCACAGTAATGCAAACTCAGTCAGAGACATAGATTTTCACTTGCAACTTGCTTTAACATGTTTAACAGTGCATGAAATGTTGTCTAAAACAAAAAAGAATGATGCATTTTATGGCTGGATCTGGTTTTATTACATTCTGAATTGGACGTTGAAAATGAGCTTATCTCAGCCAGCAGAGAGGTCAAATCACAGTAATGCAAACTCAGTCAGAGACATAGATTTTCACTTGCAACTTGCTTTAACATGTTTAACAGTGCATGAAATGTTGTCTAAAACAAAAAAGAATGATGCATTTTATAGCTGGATCAGGTTTTATTACATTCTGAATTGGACGTTGAAAATGAGCTTATCTCAGCCAGCAGAGAGGTCAAATCACAGTAATGCAAACTCAGTCAGAGACATAGATTTTCACTTGCAACTTGCTTTAACATGTTTAACAGTGCATGAAATGTTGTCTAAAACAAAAAAGAATGATGCATTTTAAGCTGGATCAGGTTTTATTACATTCTGAATTGGACGTTGAAAATGAGCTTATCTCAGCCAGCAGAGAGGTCAAATCACAGTAATGCAAACTCAGTTAGAGACATAGATTTTCACTTGCAACTTGCCTTAACATGTTTAACAGTGCATGAAATGTTGTCTAAAACAAAAAAGAATAATGCATTTTATGGCTGGATCTGGTTTTATTACATTCTGAATTGGACGTTGAAAATGAGCTTATCTCAGCCAGCAGAGAGGTCAAATCACAGTAATGCAAACTCAGTCAGAGACATAGATTTTCACTTGCAACTTGCCTTAACATGTTTAACAGTGCATGAAATGTTGTCTAAAACAAAAAAGAATGATCCATTTTATGGCTGGATCAGGTTTTATCACTTTCTGAATTGGACGTTGAAAATGAGCTTATCTCAGCCAGCAGAGAGGTCAAATCACAGTAATGCAAACTCAGTTAGAGACATAGATTTTCACTTGCAACTTGCCTTAACATGTTTAACAGTGCATGAAATGTTGTCTAAAACAAAAAAGAATAATGCATTTTATGGCTGGATCTGGTTTTATTACATTCTGAATTGGACGTTGAAAATGAGCTTATCTCAGCCAGCAGAGAGGTCAAATCACAGTAATGCAAACTTAGTCAGAGACATAGATTTTCACTTGCAACTTGCCTTAACATGTTTAACAGTGCATGAAATGTTGTCTAAAACAAAAAAGAATGATCCATTTTATGGCTGGATCAGGTTTTATCACTTTCTGAATTGGACGTTGAAAATGAGCTTATCTCAGCCAGCAGAGAGGTCAAATCACAGTAATGCAAACTCAGTCAGAGACATAGATTTTCACTTGCAACTTGCTTTAACATGTTTAACAGTGCATGAAATGTTGTCTAAAACAAAAAAGAATGATGCATTTTATAGCTGGATCAGGTTTTATTACATTCTGAATTGGACGTTGAAAATGAGCTTATCTCAGCCAGCAGAGAGGTCAAATCACAGTAATGCAAACTCAGTCAGAGACATAGATTTTCACTTGCAACTTGCTTTAACATGTTTAACAGTGCATGAAATGTTGTCTAAAACAAAAAAGAATGATGCATTTTAAGCTGGATCAGGTTTTATTACATTCTGAATTGGACGTTGAAAATGAGCTTATCTCAGCCAGCAGAGAGGTCAAATCACAGTAATGCAAACTCAGTCAGAGACATAGATTTTCACTTGCAACTTGCTTTAACATGTTTAACAGTGCATGAAATGTTGTCTAAAACAAAAAAGAATGATGCATTTTAAGGTGGATCAGGTTTTATTACATTCTGAATTGGACGTTGAAAATGAGCTTATCTCAGCCAGCAGAGAGGTCAAATCACAGTAATGCAAACTCAGTCAGAGACATAGATTTTCACTTGCAACTTGCTTTAACATGTTTAACAGTGCATGAAATGTTGTCTAAAACAAAAAAGAATGATGCATTTTATGGCTGGATCTGGTTTTATTACATTCTGAATTGGACGTTGAAAATGAGCTTATCTCAGCCAGCAGAGAGGTCAAATCACAGTAATGCAAACTCAGTCAGAGACATAGATTTTCACTTGCAACTTGCTTTAACATGTTTAACAGTGCATGAAATGTTGTCTAAAACAAAAAAGAATGATGCATTTTATAGCTGGATCAGGTTTTATTACATTCTGAATTGGACGTTGAAAATGAGCTTATCTCAGCCAGCAGAGAGGTCAAATCACAGTAATGCAAACTCAGTCAGAGACATAGATTTTCACTTGCAACTTGCTTTAACATGTTTAACAGTGCATGAAATGTTGTCTAAAACAAAAAAGAATGATGCATTTTATAGCTGGATCAGGTTTTATTACATTCTGAATTGGACGTTGAAAATGAGCTTATCTCAGCCAGCAGAGAGGTCAAATCACAGTAATGCAAACTCAGTCAGAGACATAGATTTTCACTTGCAACTTGCTTTAACATGTTTAACAGTGCATGAAATGTTGTCTAAAACAAAAAAGAACTATGCATTTTATGGCTGGATCAGGTTTTATTACATTCTGAATTGGACGTTGAAAATGAGCTTATCTCAGCCAGCAGAGAGGTCAAATCACAGTAATGCAAACTCAGTCAGAGACATAGATTTTCACTTGCAACTTGCTTTAACATGTTTAACAGTGCATGAAATGTTGTCTAAAACAAAAAAGAATGATGCATTTTATAGCTGGATCAGGTTTTATTATATTCTGAATTGGACGTTGAAAATGAGCTTATCTCAGCCAGCAGAGAGGTCAAATCACAGTAATGCAAACTCAGTCAGAGACATAGATTTTCACTTGCAACTTGCTTTAACATGTTTAACAGTGCATGAAATGTTGTCTAAAACAAAAAAGAATGATGCATTTTATGGCTGGATCTGGTTTTATTACATTCTGAATTGGACGTTGAAAATGAGCTTATCTCAGCCAGCTGAGAGGTCAAATCACAGTAATGCAAACTCAGTCAGAGACATAGATTTTCACTTGCAACTTGCTTTAACATGTTTAACAGTGCATGAAATGTTGTCTAAAACAAAAAAGAATGATGCATTTTAAGCTGGATCAGGTTTTATTACATTCTGAATTGGACGTTGAAAATGAGCTTATCTCAGCCAGCAGAGAGGTCAAATCACAGTAATGCAAACTCAGTCAGAGACATAGATTTTCACTTGCAACTTGCTTTAACATGTTTAACAGTGCATGAAATGTTGTCTAAAACAAAAAAGAATGATGCATTTTATGGCTGGATCTGGTTTTATTACATTCTGAATTGGACGTTGAAATTGAGCTTATCTCAGCCAGCAGAGAGGTCAAATCACAGTAATGCAAACTCAGTCAGAGACATAGATTTTCACTTGCAACTTGCTTTAACATGTTTAACGGTGCATGAAATGTTGTCTAAAACAAAAAAGAATGATGCATTTTATGGCTGGATCTGGTTTTATCACTTTCTGAAGTGGACGTTGAAAATGAGCTTATCTCAGCCAGCAGAGAGGTCAAATCACAGTAATGCAAACTCAGTCAGAGACATAGATTTTCACTTGCAACTTGCTTTAACATGTTTAACAGTGCATGAAATGTTGTCTAAAACAAAAAAGAATGATGCATTTTAAGCTGGATCAGGTTTTATTACATTCTGAATTGGACGTTGAAAATGAGCTTATCTCAGCCAGCAGAGAGGTCAAATCACAGTAATGCAAACTCAGTCAGAGACATAGATTTTCACTTGCAACTTGCTTTAACATGTTTAACAGTGCATGAAATGTTGTCTAAAACAAAAAAGAATGATGCATTTTAAGCTGGATCAGGTTTTATTACATTCTGAATTGGACGTTGAAAATGAGCTTATCTCAGCCAGCAGAGAGGTCAAATCACAGTAATGCAAACTCAGTCAGAGACATAGATTTTCACTTGCAACTTGCTTTAACATGTTTAACAGTGCATGAAATGTTGTCTAAAACAAAAAAGAATGATGCATTTTATGGCTGGATCTGGTTTTATTACATTCTGAATTGGACGTTGAAAATGAGCTTATCTCAGCCAGCAGAGAGGTCAAATCACAGTAATGCAAACTCAGTCAGAGACATAGATTTTCACTTGCAACTTGCCTTAACATGTTTAACAGTGCATGAAATGTTGTCTAAAACAAAAAAGAATGATGCATTTTATGGCTGGATCTGGTTTTATTACATTCTGAATTGGACGTTGAAAATGAGCTTATCTCAGCCAGCAGAGAGGTCAAATCACAGTAATGCAAACTCAGTCAGAGACATAGATTTTCACTTGCAACTTGCTTTAACATGTTTAACAGTGCATGAAATGTTGTCTAAAACAAAAAAGAATGATGCATTTTAAGCTGGATCAGGTTTTATTACATTCTGAATTGGACGTTGAAAATGAGCTTATCTCAGCCAGCAGAGAGGTCAAATCACAGTAATGCAAACTCAGTCAGAGACATAGATTTTCACTTGCAACTTGCCTTAACATGTTTAACAGTGCATGAAATGTTGTCTAAAACAAAAAAGAATGATGCATTTTATGGCTGGATCAGGTTTTATTACATTCTGAATTGGACGTTGAAAATGAGCTTATCTCAGCCAGCAGAGAGGTCAAATCACAGTAATGCAAACTCAGTCAGAGACATAGATTTTCACTTGCAACTTGCCTTAACATGTTTAACAGTGCATGAAATGTTGTCTAAAACAAAAAAGAATGATGCATTTTATAGCTGGATCAGGTTTTATTATATTCTGAATTGGACGTTGAAAATGAGTTTATCTCAGCCAGCAGAGAGGTCAAATCACAGTAATGCAAACTCAGTCAGAGACATAGATTTTCACTTGCAACTTGCTTTAACATGTTTAACAGTGCATGAAATGTTGTCTAAAACAAAAAACAATGATCCATTTTATGGCTGGATCTGTTTTTATCACTTTCTGAATTGGACGTTGAAAATGAGCTTATCTCAGCCAGCAGAGAGGTCAAATCACAGTAATGCAAACTCAGTCAGAGACATAGATTTTCACTTGCAACTTGCTTTAACATGTTTAACAGTGCATGAAATGTTGTCTAAAACAAAAAAGAATGATGCATTTTATAGCTGGATCAGGTTTTATTACATTCTGAATTGGACGTTGAAAATGAGCTTATCTCAGCCAGCAGAGAGGTCAAATCACAGTAATGCAAACTCAGTCAGAGACATAGATTTTCACTTGCAACTTGCCTTAACATGTTTAACAGTGCATGAAATGTTGTCTAAAACAAAAAAGAATGATGCATTTTATGGCTGGATCAGGTTTTATTACATTCTGAATTGGACGTTGAAAATGAGCTTATCTCAGCCAGCAGAGAGGTCAAATCACAGTAATGCAAACTCAGTCAGAGACATAGATTTTCACTTGCAACTTGCCTTAACATGTTTAACAGTGCATGAAATGTTGTCTAAAACAAAAAAGAATGATGCATTTTATAGCTGGATCAGGTTTTATTATATTCTGAATTGGACGTTGAAAATGAGTTTATCTCAGCCAGCAGAGAGGTCAAATCACAGTAATGCAAACTCAGTCAGAGACATAGATTTTCACTTGCAACTTGCTTTAACATGTTTAACAGTGCATGAAATGTTGTCTAAAACAAAAAACAATGATCCATTTTATGGCTGGATCTGTTTTTATCACTTTCTGAATTGGACGTTGAAAATGAGCTTATCTCAGCCAGCAGAGAGGTCAAATCACAGTAATGCAAACTCAGTCAGAGACATAGATTTTCACTTGCAACTTGCTTTAACATGTTTAACAGTGCATGAAATGTTGTCTAAAACAAAAAAGAATGATGCATTTTATAGCTGGATCAGGTTTTATTACATTCTGAATTGGACGTTGAAAATGAGCTTATCTCAGCCAGCAGAGAGGTCAAATCACAGTAATGCAAACTCAGTCAGAGACATAGATTTTCACTTGCAACTTGCTTTAACATGTTTAACAGTGCATGAAATGTTGTCTAAAACAAAAAAGAATGATGCATTTTATAGCTGGATCAGGTTTTATTACATTCTGAATTGGACGTTGAAAATGAGCTTATCTCAGCCTGCAGAGAGGTCAAATCACAGTAATGCAAACTCAGTCAGAGACATAGATTTTCACTTGCAACTTGCTTTAACATGTTTAACAGTGCATGAAATGTTGTCTAAAACAAAAAAGAACTATGCATTTTATGGCTGGATCAGGTTTTATTACATTCTGAATTGGACGTTGAAAATGAGCTTATCTCAGCCAGCAGAGAGGTCAAATCACAGTAATGCAAACTCAGTCAGAGACATAGATTTTCACTTGCAACTTGCTTTAACATGTTTAACAGTGCATGAAATGTTGTCTAAAACAAAAAAGAATGATGCATTTTATAGCTGGATCAGGTTTTATTATATTCTGAATTGGACGTTGAAAATGAGCTTATCTCAGCCAGCAGAGAGGTCAAATCACAGTAATGCAAACTCAGTCAGAGACATAGATTTTCACTTGCAACTTGCTTTAACATGTTTAACAGTGCATGAAATGTTGTCTAAAACAAAAAAGAATGATGCATTTTATGGCTGGATCTGGTTTTATTACATTCTGAATTGGACGTTGAAAATGAGCTTATCTCAGCCAGCAGAGAGGTCAAATCACAGTAATGCAAACTCAGTCAGAGACATAGATTTTCACTTGCAACTTGCTTTAACATGTTTAACAGTGCATGAAATGTTGTCTAAAACAAAAAAGAATGATGCATTTTATAGCTGGATCAGGTTTTATTATATTCTGAATTGGACGTTGAAAATGAGCTTATCTCAGCCAGCAGAGAGGTCAAATCACAGTAATGCAAACTCAGTCAGAGACATAGATTTTCACTTGCAACTTGCTTTAACATGTTTAACAGTGCATGAAATGTTGTCTAAAACAAAAAAGAATGATGCATTTTAAGCTGGATCAGGTTTTATTACATTCTGAATTGGACGTTGAAAATGAGCTTATCTCAGCCAGCAGAGAGGTCAAATCACAGTAATGCAAACTCAGTCAGAGACATAGATTTTCACTTGCAACTTGCTTTAACATGTTTAACAGTGCATGAAATGTTGTCTAAAACAAAAAAGAATGATGCATTTTATGGCTGGATCTGGTTTTATTACATTCTGAATTGGACGTTGAAAATGAGCTTATCTCAGCCAGCAGAGAGGTCAAATCACAGTAATGCAAACTCAGTCAGAGACATAGATTTTCACTTGCAACTTGCTTTAACATGTTTAACAGTGCATGAAATGTTGTCTAAAACAAAAAAGAATGATGCATTTTATGGCTGGATCAGGTTTTATTACATTCTGAATTGGACGTTGAAAATGAGCTTATCTCAGCCAGCAGAGAGGTCAAATCACAGTAATGCAAACTCAGTCAGAGACATAGATTTTCACTTGCAACTTGCTTTAACATGTTTAACAGTGCATGAAATGTTGTCTAAAACAAAAAAGAATGATGCATTTTATAGCTGGATCAGGTTTTATTATATTCTGAATTGGACGTTGAAAATGAGCTTATCTCAGCCAGCAGAGAGGTCAAATCACAGTAATGCAAACTCAGTCAGAGACATAGATTTTCACTTGCAACTTGCTTTAACATGTTTAACGGTGCATGAAATGTTGTCTAAAACAAAAAAGAATGATGCATTTTATGGCTGGATCTGGTTTTATCACTTTCTGAATTGGACGTTGAAAATGAGCTTATCTCAGCCAGCAGAGAGGTCAAATCACAGTAATGCAAACTCAGTCAGAGACATAGATTTTCACTTGCAACTTGCTTTAACATGTTTAACAGTGCATGAAATGTTGTCTAAAACAAAAAAGAATGATGCATTTTATGGCTGGATCTGGTTTTATTACATTCTGAATTGGACGTTGAAAATGAGCTTATCTCAGCCAGCAGAGAGGTCAAATCACAGTAATGCAAACTCAGTCAGAGACCTAGATTTTCACTTGCAACTTGCTTTAACATGTTTAACAGTGCATGAAATGTTGTCTAAAACAAAAAAGAATGATGCATTTTAAGCTGGATCAGGTTTTATTACATTCTGAATTGGACGTTGAAAATGAGCTTATCTCAGCCAGCAGAGAGGTCAAATCACAGTAATGCAAACTCAGTCAGAGACATAGATTTTCACTTGCAACTTGCTTTAACATGTTTAACAGTGCATGAAATGTTGTCTAAAACAAAAAAGAATGATGCATTTTAAGCTGGATCAGGTTTTATTACATTCTGAATTGGACGTTGAAAATGAGCTTATCTCAGCCAGCAGAGAGGTCAAATCACAGTAATGCAAACTCAGTCAGAGACATAGATTTTCACTTGCAACTTGCTTTAACATGTTTAACAGTGCATGAAATGTTGTCTAAAACAAAAAAGAATGATGCATTTTATGGCTGGATCTGGTTTTATTACATTCTGAATTGGACGTTGAAAATGAGCTTATCTCAGCCAGCAGAGAGGTCAAATCACAGTAATGCAAACTCAGTCAGAGACATAGATTTTCACTTGCAACTTGCCTTAACATGTTTAACAGTGCATGAAATGTTGTCTAAAACAAAAAAGAATGATGCATTTTATGGCTGGATCTGGTTTTATTACATTCTGAATTGGACGTTGAAAATGAGCTTATCTCAGCCAGCAGAGAGGTCAAATCACAGTAATGCAAACTCAGTCAGAGACCTAGATTTTCACTTGCAACTTGCTTTAACATGTTTAACAGTGCATGAAATGTTGTCTAAAACAAAAAAGAATGATGCATTTTAAGCTGGATCAGGTTTTATTACATTCTGAATTGGACGTTGAAAATGAGCTTATCTCAGCCAGCAGAGAGGTCAAATCACAGTAATGCAAACTCAGTCAGAGACATAGATTTTCACTTGCAACTTGCTTTAACATGTTTAACAGTGCATGAAATGTTGTCTAAAACAAAAAAGAATGATGCATTTTAAGCTGGATCAGGTTTTATTACATTCTGAATTGGACGTTGAAAATGAGCTTATCTCAGCCAGCAGAGAGGTCAAACCACAGTAATGCAAACTCAGTCAGACACATAGATTTTCACTTGCAACTTGCCTTAACATGTTTAACAGTGCATGAAATGTTGTCTAAAACAAAAAAGAATGATGCATTTTATGGCTGGATCAGGTTTTATTACATTCTGAATTGGACGTTGAAAATGAGCTTATCTCAGCCAGCAGAGAGGTCAAATCACAGTAATGCAAACTCAGTCAGAGACAGATTTTCACTTGCAACTTGCCTTAACATGTTTAACAGTGCATGAAATGTTGTCTAAAACAAAAAAGAATGATGCATTTTATAGCTGGATCAGGTTTTATTATATTCTGAATTGGACGTTGAAAATGAGTTTATCTCAGCCAGCAGAGAGGTCAAATCACAGTAATGCAAACTCAGTCAGAGACATAGATTTTCACTTGCAACTTGCTTTAACATGTTTAACAGTGCATGAAATGTTGTCTAAAACAAAAAAGAATGATCCATTTTATGGCTGGATCTGTTTTTATCACTTTCTGAATTGGACGTTGAAAATGAGCTTATCTCAGCCAGCAGAGAGCTCAAATCACAGTAATGCAAACTCAGTCAGAGACATAGATTTTCACTTGCAACTTGCTTTAACATGTTTAACAGTGCATGAAATGTTGTCTAAAACAAAAAAGAATGATGCATTTTATGGCTGGATCTGGTTTTATTACATTCTGAATTGGACGTTGAAAATGAGCTTATCTCAGCCAGCAGAGAGGTCAAATCACAGTAATGCAAACTCAGTCAGAGACATAGATTTTCACTTGCAACTTGCTTTAACATGTTTAACAGTGCATGAAATGTTGTCTAAAACAAAAAAGAATGATGCATTTTATAGCTGGATCAGGTTTTATTATATTCTGAATTGGACGTTGAAAATGAGCTTATCTCAGCCAGCAGAGAGGTCAAATCACAGTAATGCAAACTCAGTCAGAGACATAGATTTTCACTTGCAACTTGCTTTAACATGTTTAACAGTGCATGAAATGTTGTCTAAAACAAAAAAGAATGATGCATTTTAAGCTGGATCAGGTTTTATTACATTCTGAATTGGACGTTGAAAATGAGCTTATCTCAGCCAGCAGAGAGGTCAAATCACAGTAATGCAAACTCAGTTAGAGACATAGATTTTCACTTGCAACTTGCCTTAACATGTTTAACAGTGCATGAAATGTTGTCTAAAACAAAAAAGAATAATGCATTTTATGGCTGGATCTGGTTTTATTACATTCTGAATTGGACGTTGAAAATGAGCTTATCTCAGCCAGCAGAGAGGTCAAATCACAGTAATGCAAACTCAGTCAGAGACATAGATTTTCACTTGCAACTTGCCTTAACATGTTTAACAGTGCATGAAATGTTGTCTAAAACAAAAAAGAATGATCCATTTTATGGCTGGATCAGGTTTTATCACTTTCTGAATTGGACGTTGAAAATGAGCTTATCTCAGCCAGCAGAGAGGTCAAATCACAGTAATGCAAACTCAGTCAGAGACATAGATTTTCACTTGCAACTTGCTTTAACATGTTTAACAGTGCATGAAATGTTGTCTAAAACAAAAAAGAATGATGCATTTTATAGCTGGATCAGGTTTTATTACATTCTGAATTGGACGTTGAAAATGAGCTTATCTCAGCCAGCAGAGAGGTCAAATCACAGTAATGCAAACTCAGTCAGAGACATAGATTTTCACTTGCAACTTGCTTTAACATGTTTAACAGTGCATGAAATGTTGTCTAAAACAAAAAAGAATGATGCATTTTAAGCTGGATCAGGTTTTATTACATTCTGAATTGGACGTTGAAAATGAGCTTATCTCAGCCAGCAGAGAGGTCAAATCACAGTAATGCAAACTCAGTCAGAGACATAGATTTTCACTTGCAACTTGCTTTAACATGTTTAACAGTGCATGAAATGTTGTCTAAAACAAAAAAGAATGATGCATTTTATAGCTGGATCAGGTTTTATTACATTCTGAATTGGACGTTGAAAATGAGCTTATCTCAGCCAGCAGAGAGGTCAAATCACAGTAATGCAAACTCAGTCAGAGACATAGATTTTCACTTGCAACTTGCTTTAACATGTTTAACGGTGCATGAAATGTTGTCTAAAACAAAAAAGAATGATGCATTTTATGGCTGGATCTGGTTTTATCACTTTCTGAAGTGGACGTTGAAAATGAGCTTATCTCAGCCAGCAGAGAGGTCAAATCACAGTAATGCAAACTCAGTCAGAGACATAGATTTTCACTTGCAACTTGCTTTAACATGTTTAACAGTGCATGAAATGTTGTCTAAAACAAAAAAGAATGATGCATTTTATGGCTGGATCTGGTTTTATTACATTCTGAATTGGACGTTGAAAATGAGCTTATCTCAGCCAGCAGAGAGGTCAAATCACAGTAATGCAAACTCAGTCAGAGACCTAGATTTTCACTTGCAACTTGCTTTAACATGTTTAACAGTGCATGAAATGTTGTCTAAAACAAAAAAGAATGATGCATTTTAAGCTGGATCAGGTTTTATTACATTCTGAATTGGACGTTGAAAATGAGCTTATCTCAGCCAGCAGAGAGGTCAAATCACAGTAATGCAAACTCAGTCAGAGACATAGATTTTCACTTGCAACTTGCTTTAACATGTTTAACAGTGCATGAAATGTTGTCTAAAACAAAAAAGAATGATGCATTTTAAGCTGGATCAGGTTTTATTACATTCTGAATTGGACGTTGAAAATGAGCTTATCTCAGCCAGCAGAGAGGTCAAATCACAGTAATGCAAACTCAGTCAGAGACATAGATTTTCACTTGCAACTTGCTTTAACATGTTTAACAGTGCATGAAATGTTGTCTAAAACAAAAAAGAATGATGCATTTTATGGCTGGATCTGGTTTTATTACATTCTGAATTGGACGTTGAAAATGAGCTTATCTCAGCCAGCAGAGAGGTCAAATCACAGTAATGCAAACTCAGTCAGAGACATAGATTTTCACTTGCAACTTGCCTTAACATGTTTAACAGTGCATGAAATGTTGTCTAAAACAAAAAAGAATGATGCATTTTATGGCTGGATCTGGTTTTATTACATTCTGAATTGGACGTTGAAAATGAGCTTATCTCAGCCAGCAGAGAGGTCAAATCACAGTAATGCAAACTCAGTCAGAGACCTAGATTTTCACTTGCAACTTGCTTTAACATGTTTAACAGTGCATGAAATGTTGTCTAAAACAAAAAAGAATGATGCATTTTAAGCTGGATCAGGTTTTATTACATTCTGAATTGGACGTTGAAAATGAGCTTATCTCAGCCAGCAGAGAGGTCAAATCACAGTAATGCAAACTCAGTCAGAGACATAGATTTTCACTTGCAACTTGCTTTAACATGTTTAACAGTGCATGAAATGTTGTCTAAAACAAAAAAGAATGATGCATTTTAAGCTGGATCAGGTTTTATTACATTCTGAATTGGACGTTGAAAATGAGCTTATCTCAGCCAGCAGAGAGGTCAAATCACAGTAATGCAAACTCAGTCAGACACATAGATTTTCACTTGCAACTTGCCTTAACATGTTTAACAGTGCATGAAATGTTGTCTAAAACAAAAAAGAATGATGCATTTTATGGCTGGATCAGGTTTTATTACATTCTGAATTGGACGTTGAAAATGAGCTTATCTCAGCCAGCAGAGAGGTCAAATCACAGTAATGCAAACTCAGTCAGAGACAGATTTTCACTTGCAACTTGCCTTAACATGTTTAACAGTGCATGAAATGTTGTCTAAAACAAAAAAGAATGATGCATTTTATAGCTGGATCAGGTTTTATTATATTCTGAATTGGACGTTGAAAATGAGTTTATCTCAGCCAGCAGAGAGGTCAAATCACAGTAATGCAAACTCAGTCAGAGACATAGATTTTCACTTGCAACTTGCTTTAACATGTTTAACAGTGCATGAAATGTTGTCTAAAACAAAAAAGAATGATCCATTTTATGGCTGGATCTGTTTTTATCACTTTCTGAATTGGACGTTGAAAATGAGCTTATCTCAGCCAGCAGAGAGGTCAAATCACAGTAATGCAAACTCAGTCAGAGACATAGATTTTCACTTGCAACTTGCTTTAACATGTTTAACAGTGCATGAAATGTTGTCTAAAACAAAAAAGAATGATGCATTTTATAGCTGGATCAGGTTTTATTACATTCTGAATTGGACGTTGAAAATGAGCTTATCTCAGCCAGCAGAGAGGTCAAATCACAGTAATGCAAACTCAGTCAGAGACATAGATTTTCACTTGCAACTTGCTTTAACATGTTTAACAGTGCATGAAATGTTGTCTAAAACAAAAAAGAACTATGCATTTTATGGCTGGATCAGGTTTTATTACATTCTGAATTGGACGTTGAAAATGAGCTTATCTCAGCCAGCAGAGAGGTCAAATCACAGTAATGCAAACTCAGTCAGAGACATAGATTTTCACTTGCAACTTGCTTTAACATGTTTAACAGTGCATGAAATGTTGTCTAAAACAAAAAAGAATGATGCATTTTATAGCTGGATCAGGTTTTATTATATTCTGAATTGGACGTTGAAAATGAGCTTATCTCAGCCAGCAGAGAGGTCAAATCACAGTAATGCAAACTCAGTCAGAGACATAGATTTTCACTTGCAACTTGCTTTAACATGTTTAACAGTGCATGAAATGTTGTCTAAAACAAAAAAGAATGATGCATTTTATGGCTGGATCTGGTTTTATTACATTCTGAATTGGACGTTGAAAATGAGCTTATCTCAGCCAGCAGAGAGGTCAAATCACAGTAATGCAAACTCAGTCAGAGACATAGATTTTCACTTGCAACTTGCTTTAACATGTTTAACAGTGCATGAAATGTTGTCTAAAACAAAAAAGAATGATGCATTTTATAGCTGGATCAGGTTTTATTATATTCTGAATTGGACGTTGAAAATGAGCTTATCTCAGCCAGCAGAGAGGTCAAATCACAGTAATGCAAACTCAGTCAGAGACATAGATTTTCACTTGCAACTTGCTTTAACATGTTTAACAGTGCATGAAATGTTGTCTAAAACAAAAAAGAATGATGCATTTTAAGCTGGATCAGGTTTTATTACATTCTGAATTGGACGTTGAAAATGAGCTTATCTCAGCCAGCAGAGAGGTCAAATCACAGTAATGCAAACTCAGTCAGAGACATAGATTTTCACTTGCAACTTGCTTTAACATGTTTAACAGTGCATGAAATGTTGTCTAAAACAAAAAAGAATGATGCATTTTATGGCTGGATCTGGTTTTATTACATTCTGAATTGGACGTTGAAAATGAGCTTATCTCAGCCAGCAGAGAGGTCAAATCACAGTAATGCAAACTCAGTCAGAGACATAGATTTTCACTTGCAACTTGCTTTAACATGTTTAACAGTGCATGAAATGTTGTCTAAAACAAAAAAGAATGATGCATTTTATAGCTGGATCAGGTTTTATTATATTCTGAATTGGACGTTGAAAATGAGCTTATCTCAGCCAGCAGAGAGGTCAAATCACAGTAATGCAAACTCAGTCAGAGACATAGATTTTCACTTGCAACTTGCTTTAACATGTTTAACAGTGCATGAAATGTTGTCTAAAACAAAAAAGAATGATGCATTTTATGGCTGGATCAGGTTTTATTACATTCTGAATTGGACGTTGAAAATGAGCTTATCTCAGCCAGCAGAGAGGTCAAATCACAGTAATGCAAACTCAGTCAGAGACATAGATTTTCACTTGCAACTTGCTTTAACATGTTTAACAGTGCATGAAATGTTGTCTAAAACAAAAAAGAATGATGCATTTTATAGCTGGATCAGGTTTTATTATATTCTGAATTGGACGTTGAAAATGAGCTTATCTCAGCCAGCAGAGAGGTCAAATCACAGTAATGCAAACTCAGTCAGAGACATAGATTTTCACTTGCAACTTGCTTTAACATGTTTAACGGTGCATGAAATGTTGTCTAAAACAAAAAAGAATGATGCATTTTATGGCTGGATCTGGTTTTATTACATTCTGAATTGGACGTTGAAAATGAGCTTATCTCAGCCAGCAGAGAGGTCAAATCACAGTAATGCAAACTCAGTCAGAGACATAGATTTTCACTTGCAACTTGCCTTAACATGTTTAACAGTGCATGAAATGTTGTCTAAAACAAAAAAGAATGATGCATTTTATGGCTGGATCTGGTTTTATTACATTCTGAATTGGACGTTGAAAATGAGCTTATCTCAGCCAGCAGAGAGGTCAAATCACAGTAATGCAAACTCAGTCAGAGACCTAGATTTTCACTTGCAACTTGCTTTAACATGTTTAACAGTGCATGAAATGTTGTCTAAAACAAAAAAGAATGATGCATTTTAAGCTGGATTAGGTTTTATTACATTCTGAATTGGACGTTGAAAATGAGCTTATCTCAGCCAGCAGAGAGGTCAAATCACAGTAATGCAAACTCAGTCAGAGACATAGATTTTCACTTGCAACTTGCTTTAACATGTTTAACAGTGCATGAAATGTTGTCTAAAACAAAAAAGAATGATGCATTTTAAGCTGGATCAGGTTTTATTACATTCTGAATTGGACGTTGAAAATGAGCTTATCTCAGCCAGCAGAGAGGTCAAATCACAGTAATGCAAACTCAGTCAGACACATAGATTTTCACTTGCAACTTGCCTTAACATGTTTAACAGTGCATGAAATGTTGTCTAAAACAAAAAAGAATGATGCATTTTATGGCTGGATCAGGTTTTATTACATTCTGAATTGGACGTTGAAAATGAGCTTATCTCAGCCAGCAGAGAGGTCAAATCACAGTAATGCAAACTCAGTCAGAGACAGATTTTCACTTGCAACTTGCCTTAACATGTTTAACAGTGCATGAAATGTTGTCTAAAACAAAAAAGAATGATGCATTTTATAGCTGGATCAGGTTTTATTATATTCTGAATTGGACGTTGAAAATGAGTTTATCTCAGCCAGCAGAGAGGTCAAATCACAGTAATGCAAACTCAGTCAGAGACATAGATTTTCACTTGCAACTTGCTTTAACATGTTTAACAGTGCATGAAATGTTGTCTAAAACAAAAAAGAATGATCCATTTTATGGCTGGATCTGTTTTTATCACTTTCTGAATTGGACGTTGAAAATGAGCTTATCTCAGCCAGCAGAGAGGTCAAATCACAGTAATGCAAACTCAGTCAGAGACATAGATTTTCACTTGCAACTTGCTTTAACATGTTTAACAGTGCATGAAATGTTGTCTAAAACAAAAAAGAATGATGCATTTTATAGCTGGATCAGGTTTTATTACATTCTGAATTGGACGTTGAAAATGAGCTTATCTCAGCCAGCAGAGAGGTCAAATCACAGTAATGCAAACTCAGTCAGAGACATAGATTTTCACTTGCAACTTGCTTTAACATGTTTAACAGTGCATGAAATGTTGTCTAAAACAAAAAAGAACTATGCATTTTATGGCTGGATCAGGTTTTATTACATTCTGAATTGGACGTTGAAAATGAGCTTATCTCAGCCAGCAGAGAGGTCAAATCACAGTAATGCAAACTCAGTCAGAGACATAGATTTTCACTTGCAACTTGCTTTAACATGTTTAACAGTGCATGAAATGTTGTCTAAAACAAAAAAGAATGATGCATTTTATAGCTGGATCAGGTTTTATTATATTCTGAATTGGACGTTGAAAATGAGCTTATCTCAGCCAGCAGAGAGGTCAAATCACAGTAATGCAAACTCAGTCAGAGACATAGATTTTCACTTGCAACTTGCTTTAACATGTTTAACAGTGCATGAAATGTTGTCTAAAACAAAAAAGAATGATGCATTTTATGGCTGGATCTGGTTTTATTACATTCTGAATTGGACGTTGAAAATGAGCTTATCTCAGCCAGCAGAGAGGTCAAATCACAGTAATGCAAACTCAGTCAGAGACATAGATTTTCACTTGCAACTTGCTTTAACATGTTTAACAGTGCATGAAATGTTGTCTAAAACAAAAAAGAATGATGCATTTTATAGCTGGATCAGGTTTTATTATATTCTGAATTGGACGTTGAAAATGAGCTTATCTCAGCCAGCAGAGAGGTCAAATCACAGTAATGCAAACTCAGTCAGAGACATAGATTTTCACTTGCAACTTGCTTTAACATGTTTAACAGTGCATGAAATGTTGTCTAAAACAAAAAAGAATGATGCATTTTAAGCTGGATCAGGTTTTATTACATTCTGAATTGGACGTTGAAAATGAGCTTATCTCAGCCAGCAGAGAGGTCAAATCACAGTAATGCAAACTCAGTTAGAGACATAGATTTTCACTTGCAACTTGCCTTAACATGTTTAACAGTGCATGAAATGTTGTCTAAAACAAAAAAGAATAATGCATTTTATGGCTGGATCTGGTTTTATTACATTCTGAATTGGACGTTGAAAATGAGCTTATCTCAGCCAGCAGAGAGGTCAAATCACAGTAATGCAAACTCAGTCAGAGACATAGATTTTCACTTGCAACTTGCCTTAACATGTTTAACAGTGCATGAAATGTTGTCTAAAACAAAAAAGAATGATCCATTTTATGGCTGGATCAGGTTTTATCACTTTCTGAATTGGACGTTGAAAATGAGCTTATCTCAGCCAGCAGAGAGGTCAAATCACAGTAATGCAAACTCAGTCAGAGACATAGATTTTCACTTGCAACTTGCTTTAACATGTTTAACAGTGCATGAAATGTTGTCTAAAACAAAAAAGAATGATGCATTTTATAGCTGGATCAGGTTTTATTACATTCTGAATTGGACGTTGAAAATGAGCTTATCTCAGCCAGCAGAGAGGTCAAATCACAGTAATGCAAACTCAGTCAGAGACATAGATTTTCACTTGCAACTTGCTTTAACATGTTTAACAGTGCATGAAATGTTGTCTAAAACAAAAAAGAATGATGCATTTTAAGCTGGATCAGGTTTTATTACATTCTGAATTGGACGTTGAAAATGAGCTTATCTCAGCCAGCAGAGAGGTCAAATCACAGTAATGCAAACTCAGTCAGAGACATAGATTTTCACTTGCAACTTGCTTTAACATGTTTAACAGTGCATGAAATGTTGTCTAAAACAAAAAAGAATGATGCATTTTATAGCTGGATCAGGTTTTATTACATTCTGAATTGGACGTTGAAAATGAGCTTATCTCAGCCAGCAGAGAGGTCAAATCACAGTAATGCAAACTCAGTCAGAGACATAGATTTTCACTTGCAACTTGCTTTAACATGTTTAACGGTGCATGAAATGTTGTCTAAAACAAAAAAGAATGATGCATTTTATGGCTGGATCTGGTTTTATCACTTTCTGAAGTGGACGTTGAAAATGAGCTTATCTCAGCCAGCAGAGAGGTCAAATCACAGTAATGCAAACTCAGTCAGAGACATAGATTTTCACTTGCAACTTGCTTTAACATGTTTAACAGTGCATGAAATGTTGTCTAAAACAAAAAAGAATGATGCATTTTATGGCTGGATCTGGTTTTATTACATTCTGAATTGGACGTTGAAAATGAGCTTATCTCAGCCAGCAGAGAGGTCAAATCACAGTAATGCAAACTCAGTCAGAGACCTAGATTTTCACTTGCAACTTGCTTTAACATGTTTAACAGTGCATGAAATGTTGTCTAAAACAAAAAAGAATGATGCATTTTAAGCTGGATCAGGTTTTATTACATTCTGAATTGGACGTTGAAAATGAGCTTATCTCAGCCAGCAGAGAGGTCAAATCACAGTAATGCAAACTCAGTCAGAGACATAGATTTTCACTTGCAACTTGCTTTAACATGTTTAACAGTGCATGAAATGTTGTCTAAAACAAAAAAGAATGATGCATTTTAAGCTGGATCAGGTTTTATTACATTCTGAATTGGACGTTGAAAATGAGCTTATCTCAGCCAGCAGAGAGGTCAAATCACAGTAATGCAAACTCAGTCAGAGACATAGATTTTCACTTGCAACTTGCTTTAACATGTTTAACAGTGCATGAAATGTTGTCTAAAACAAAAAAGAATGATGCATTTTATGGCTGGATCTGGTTTTATTACATTCTGAATTGGACGTTGAAAATGAGCTTATCTCAGCCAGCAGAGAGGTCAAATCACAGTAATGCAAACTCAGTCAGAGACATAGATTTTCACTTGCAACTTGCCTTAACATGTTTAACAGTGCATGAAATGTTGTCTAAAACAAAAAAGAATGATGCATTTTATGGCTGGATCTGGTTTTATTACATTCTGAATTGGACGTTGAAAATGAGCTTATCTCAGCCAGCAGAGAGGTCAAATCACAGTAATGCAAACTCAGTCAGAGACCTAGATTTTCACTTGCAACTTGCTTTAACATGTTTAACAGTGCATGAAATGTTGTCTAAAACAAAAAAGAATGATGCATTTTAAGCTGGATCAGGTTTTATTACATTCTGAATTGGACGTTGAAAATGAGCTTATCTCAGCCAGCAGAGAGGTCAAATCACAGTAATGCAAACTCAGTCAGAGACATAGATTTTCACTTGCAACTTGCTTTAACATGTTTAACAGTGCATGAAATGTTGTCTAAAACAAAAAAGAATGATGCATTTTAAGCTGGATCAGGTTTTATTACATTCTGAATTGGACGTTGAAAATGAGCTTATCTCAGCCAGCAGAGAGGTCAAATCACAGTAATGCAAACTCAGTCAGACACATAGATTTTCACTTGCAACTTGCCTTAACATGTTTAACAGTGCATGAAATGTTGTCTAAAACAAAAAAGAATGATGCATTTTATGGCTGGATCAGGTTTTATTACATTCTGAATTGGACGTTGAAAATGAGCTTATCTCAGCCAGCAGAGAGGTCAAATCACAGTAATGCAAACTCAGTCAGAGACAGATTTTCACTTGCAACTTGCCTTAACATGTTTAACAGTGCATGAAATGTTGTCTAAAACAAAAAAGAATGATGCATTTTATAGCTGGATCAGGTTTTATTATATTCTGAATTGGACGTTGAAAATGAGTTTATCTCAGCCAGCAGAGAGGTCAAATCACAGTAATGCAAACTCAGTCAGAGACATAGATTTTCACTTGCAACTTGCTTTAACATGTTTAACAGTGCATGAAATGTTGTCTAAAACAAAAAAGAATGATCCATTTTATGGCTGGATCTGTTTTTATCACTTTCTGAATTGGACGTTGAAAATGAGCTTATCTCAGCCAGCAGAGAGGTCAAATCACAGTAATGCAAACTCAGTCAGAGACATAGATTTTCACTTGCAACTTGCTTTAACATGTTTAACAGTGCATGAAATGTTGTCTAAAACAAAAAAGAATGATGCATTTTATAGCTGGATCAGGTTTTATTACATTCTGAATTGGACGTTGAAAATGAGCTTATCTCAGCCAGCAGAGAGGTCAAATCACAGTAATGCAAACTCAGTCAGAGACATAGATTTTCACTTGCAACTTGCTTTAACATGTTTAACAGTGCATGAAATGTTGTCTAAAACAAAAAAGAACTATGCATTTTATGGCTGGATCAGGTTTTATTACATTCTGAATTGGACGTTGAAAATGAGCTTATCTCAGCCAGCAGAGAGGTCAAATCACAGTAATGCAAACTCAGTCAGACACATAGATTTTCACTTGCAACTTGCCTTAACATGTTTAACAGTGCATGAAATGTTGTCTAAAACAAAAAAGAATGATGCATTTTATGGCTGGATCAGGTTTTATTACATTCTGAATTGGACGTTGAAAATGAGCTTATCTCAGCCAGCAGAGAGGTCAAATCACAGTAATGCAAACTCAGTCAGAGACAGATTTTCACTTGCAACTTGCCTTAACATGTTTAACAGTGCATGAAATGTTGTCTAAAACAAAAAAGAATGATGCATTTTATAGCTGGATCAGGTTTTATTATATTCTGAATTGGACGTTGAAAATGAGTTTATCTCAGCCAGCAGAGAGGTCAAATCACAGTAATGCAAACTCAGTCAGAGACATAGATTTTCACTTGCAACTTGCTTTAACATGTTTAACAGTGCATGAAATGTTGTCTAAAACAAAAAAGAATGATCCATTTTATGGCTGGATCTGTTTTTATCACTTTCTGAATTGGACGTTGAAAATGAGCTTATCTCAGCCAGCAGAGAGGTCAAATCACAGTAATGCAAACTCAGTCAGAGACATAGATTTTCACTTGCAACTTGCTTTAACATGTTTAACAGTGCATGAAATGTTGTCTAAAACAAAAAAGAATGATGCATTTTATAGCTGGATCAGGTTTTATTACATTCTGAATTGGACGTTGAAAATGAGCTTATCTCAGCCAGCAGAGAGGTCAAATCACAGTAATGCAAACTCAGTCAGAGACATAGATTTTCACTTGCAACTTGCTTTAACATGTTTAACAGTGCATGAAATGTTGTCTAAAACAAAAAAGAACTATGCATTTTATGGCTGGATCAGGTTTTATTACATTCTGAATTGGACGTTGAAAATGAGCTTATCTCAGCCAGCAGAGAGGTCAAATCACAGTAATGCAAACTCAGTCAGAGACATAGATTTTCACTTGCAACTTGCTTTAACATGTTTAACAGTGCATGAAATGTTGTCTAAAACAAAAAAGAATGATGCATTTTATAGCTGGATCAGGTTTTATTATATTCTGAATTGGACGTTGAAAATGAGCTTATCTCAGCCAGCAGAGAGGTCAAATCACAGTAATGCAAACTCAGTCAGAGACATAGATTTTCACTTGCAACTTGCTTTAACATGTTTAACAGTGCATGAAATGTTGTCTAAAACAAAAAAGAATGATGCATTTTATGGCTGGATCTGGTTTTATTACATTCTGAATTGGACGTTGAAAATGAGCTTATCTCAGCCAGCAGAGAGGTCAAATCACAGTAATGCAAACTCAGTCAGAGACATAGATTTTCACTTGCAACTTGCTTTAACATGTTTAACAGTGCATGAAATGTTGTCTAAAACAAAAAAGAATGATGCATTTTATAGCTGGATCAGGTTTTATTATATTCTGAATTGGACGTTGAAAATGAGCTTATCTCAGCCAGCAGAGAGGTCAAATCACAGTAATGCAAACTCAGTCAGAGACATAGATTTTCACTTGCAACTTGCTTTAACATGTTTAACAGTGCATGAAATGTTGTCTAAAACAAAAAAGAATGATGCATTTTAAGCTGGATCAGGTTTTATTACATTCTGAATTGGACGTTGAAAATGAGCTTATCTCAGCCAGCAGAGAGGTCAAATCACAGTAATGCAAACTCAGTTAGAGACATAGATTTTCACTTGCAACTTGCCTTAACATGTTTAACAGTGCATGAAATGTTGTCTAAAACAAAAAAGAATAATGCATTTTATGGCTGGATCTGGTTTTATTACATTCTGAATTGGACGTTGAAAATGAGCTTATCTCAGCCAGCAGAGAGGTCAAATCACAGTAATGCAAACTCAGTCAGAGACATAGATTTTCACTTGCAACTTGCCTTAACATGTTTAACAGTGCATGAAATGTTGTCTAAAACAAAAAAGAATGATCCATTTTATGGCTGGATCAGGTTTTATCACTTTCTGAATTGGACGTTGAAAATGAGCTTATCTCAGCCAGCAGAGAGGTCAAATCACAGTAATGCAAACTCAGTCAGAGACATAGATTTTCACTTGCAACTTGCTTTAACATGTTTAACAGTGCATGAAATGTTGTCTAAAACAAAAAAGAATGATGCATTTTATAGCTGGATCAGGTTTTATTACATTCTGAATTGGACGTTGAAAATGAGCTTATCTCAGCCAGCAGAGAGGTCAAATCACAGTAATGCAAACTCAGTCAGAGACATAGATTTTCACTTGCAACTTGCTTTAACATGTTTAACAGTGCATGAAATGTTGTCTAAAACAAAAAAGAATGATGCATTTTAAGCTGGATCAGGTTTTATTACATTCTGAATTGGACGTTGAAAATGAGCTTATCTCAGCCAGCAGAGAGGTCAAATCACAGTAATGCAAACTCAGTCAGAGACATAGATTTTCACTTGCAACTTGCTTTAACATGTTTAACAGTGCATGAAATGTTGTCTAAAACAAAAAAGAATGATGCATTTTATAGCTGGATCAGGTTTTATTACATTCTGAATTGGACGTTGAAAATGAGCTTATCTCAGCCAGCAGAGAGGTCAAATCACAGTAATGCAAACTCAGTCAGAGACATAGATTTTCACTTGCAACTTGCTTTAACATGTTTAACGGTGCATGAAATGTTGTCTAAAACAAAAAAGAATGATGCATTTTATGGCTGGATCTGGTTTTATCACTTTCTGAAGTGGACGTTGAAAATGAGCTTATCTCAGCCAGCAGAGAGGTCAAATCACAGTAATGCAAACTCAGTCAGAGACATAGATTTTCACTTGCAACTTGCTTTAACATGTTTAACAGTGCATGAAATGTTGTCTAAAACAAAAAAGAATGATGCATTTTATAGCTGGATCAGGTTTTATTACATTCTGAATTGGACGTTGAAAATGAGCTTATCTCAGCCAGCAGAGAGGTCAAATCACAGTAATGCAAACTCAGTCAGAGACATAGATTTTCACTTGCAACTTGCTTTAACATGTTTAACAGTGCATGAAATGTTGTCTAAAACAAAAAAGAACTATGCATTTTATGGCTGGATCAGGTTTTATTACATTCTGAATTGGACGTTGAAAATGAGCTTATCTCAGCCAGCAGAGAGGTCAAATCACAGTAATGCAAACTCAGTCAGAGACATAGATTTTCACTTGCAACTTGCTTTAACATGTTTAACAGTGCATGAAATGTTGTCTAAAACAAAAAAGAATGATGCATTTTATAGCTGGATCAGGTTTTATTATATTCTGAATTGGACGTTGAAAATGAGCTTATCTCAGCCAGCAGAGAGGTCAAATCACAGTAATGCAAACTCAGTCAGAGACATAGATTTTCACTTGCAACTTGCTTTAACATGTTTAACAGTGCATGAAATGTTGTCTAAAACAAAAAAGAATGATGCATTTTATGGCTGGATCTGGTTTTATTACATTCTGAATTGGACGTTGAAAATGAGCTTATCTCAGCCAGCAGAGAGGTCAAATCACAGTAATGCAAACTCAGTCAGAGACATAGATTTTCACTTGCAACTTGCTTTAACATGTTTAACAGTGCATGAAATGTTGTCTAAAACAAAAAAGAATGATGCATTTTATAGCTGGATCAGGTTTTATTATATTCTGAATTGGACGTTGAAAATGAGCTTATCTCAGCCAGCAGAGAGGTCAAATCACAGTAATGCAAACTCAGTCAGAGACATAGATTTTCACTTGCAACTTGCTTTAACATGTTTAACAGTGCATGAAATGTTGTCTAAAACAAAAAAGAATGATGCATTTTAAGCTGGATCAGGTTTTATTACATTCTGAATTGGACGTTGAAAATGAGCTTATCTCAGCCAGCAGAGAGGTCAAATCACAGTAATGCAAACTCAGTTAGAGACATAGATTTTCACTTGCAACTTGCCTTAACATGTTTAACAGTGCATGAAATGTTGTCTAAAACAAAAAAGAATAATGCATTTTATGGCTGGATCTGGTTTTATTACATTCTGAATTGGACGTTGAAAATGAGCTTATCTCAGCCAGCAGAGAGGTCAAATCACAGTAATGCAAACTCAGTCAGAGACATAGATTTTCACTTGCAACTTGCCTTAACATGTTTAACAGTGCATGAAATGTTGTCTAAAACAAAAAAGAATGATGCATTTTATGGCTGGATCTGGTTTTATTACATTCTGAATTGGACGTTGAAAATGAGCTTATCTCAGCCAGCAGAGAGGTCAAATCACAGTAATGCAAACTCAGTCAGAGACCTAGATTTTCACTTGCAACTTGCTTTAACATGTTTAACAGTGCATGAAATGTTGTCTAAAACAAAAAAGAATGATGCATTTTAAGCTGGATCAGGTTTTATTACATTCTGAATTGGACGTTGAAAATGAGCTTATCTCAGCCAGCAGAGAGGTCAAATCACAGTAATGCAAACTCAGTCAGAGACATAGATTTTCACTTGCAACTTGCTTTAACATGTTTAACAGTGCATGAAATGTTGTCTAAAACAAAAAAGAATGATGCATTTTAAGCTGGATCAGGTTTTATTACATTCTGAATTGGACGTTGAAAATGAGCTTATCTCAGCCAGCAGAGAGGTCAAATCACAGTAATGCAAACTCAGTCAGAGACATAGATTTTCACTTGCAACTTGCTTTAACATGTTTAACAGTGCATGAAATGTTGTCTAAAACAAAAAAGAATGATGCATTTTAAGCTGGATCAGGTTTTATTACATTCTGAATTGGACGTTGAAAATGAGCTTATCTCAGCCAGCAGAGAGGTCAAATCACAGTAATGCAAACTCAGTTAGAGACATAGATTTTCACTTGCAACTTGCCTTAACATGTTTAACAGTGCATGAAATGTTGTCTAAAACAAAAAAGAATAATGCATTTTATGGCTGGATCTGGTTTTATTACATTCTGAATTGGACGTTGAAAATGAGCTTATCTCAGCCAGCAGAGAGGTCAAATCACAGTAATGCAAACTCAGTCAGAGACATAGATTTTCACTTGCAACTTGCCTTAACATGTTTAACAGTGCATGAAATGTTGTCTAAAACAAAAAAGAATGATCCATTTTATGGCTGGATCAGGTTTTATCACTTTCTGAATTGGACGTTGAAAATGAGCTTATCTCAGCCAGCAGAGAGGTCAAATCACAGTAATGCAAACTCAGTCAGAGACATAGATTTTCACTTGCAACTTGCTTTAACATGTTTAACAGTGCATGAAATGTTGTCTAAAACAAAAAAGAATGATGCATTTTATAGCTGGATCAGGTTTTATTACATTCTGAATTGGACGTTGAAAATGAGCTTATCTCAGCCAGCAGAGAGGTCAAATCACAGTAATGCAAACTCAGTCAGAGACATAGATTTTCACTTGCAACTTGCTTTAACATGTTTAACAGTGCATGAAATGTTGTCTAAAACAAAAAAGAATGATGCATTTTATAGCTGGATCAGGTTTTATTACATTCTGAATTGGACGTTGAAAATGAGCTTATCTCAGCCAGCAGAGAGGTCAAATCACAGTAATGCAAACTCAGTCAGAGACATAGATTTTCACTTGCAACTTGCTTTAACATGTTTAACGGTGCATGAAATGTTGTCTAAAACAAAAAAGAATGATGCATTTTATAGCTGGATCAGGTTTTATTATATTCTGAATTGGACGTTGAAAATGAGCTTATCTCAGCCAGCAGAGAGGTCAAATCACAGTAATGCAAACTCAGTCAGAGACATAGATTTTCACTTGCAACTTGCTTTAACATGTTTAACAGTGCATGAAATGTTGTCTAAAACAAAAAAGAATGATGCATTTTATAGCTGGATCAGGTTTTATTATATTCTGAATTGGACGTTGAAAATGAGCTTATCTCAGCCAGCAGAGAGGTCAAATCACAGTAATGCAAACTCAGTCAGAGACATAGATTTTCACTTGCAACTTGCTTTAACATGTTTAACAGTGCATGAAATGTTGTCTAAAACAAAAAAGAATGATGCATTTTATGGCTGGATCTGGTTTTATTACATTCTGAATTGGACGTTGAAAATGAGCTTATCTCAGCCAGCAGAGAGGTCAAATCACAGTAATGCAAACTCAGTCAGAGACATAGATTTTCACTTGCAACTTGCTTTAACATGTTTAACAGTGCATGAAATGTTGTCTAAAACAAAAAAGAATGATGCATTTTATAGCTGGATCAGGTTTTATTATATTCTGAATTGGACGTTGAAAATGAGCTTATCTCAGCCAGCAGAGAGGTCAAATCACAGTAATGCAAACTCAGTCAGAGACATAGATTTTCACTTGCAACTTGCTTTAACATGTTTAACAGTGCATGAAATGTTGTCTAAAACAAAAAAGAATGATGCATTTTAAGCTGGATCAGGTTTTATTACATTCTGAATTGGACGTTGAAAATGAGCTTATCTCAGCCAGCAGAGAGGTCAAATCACAGTAATGCAAACTCAGTTAGAGACATAGATTTTCACTTGCAACTTGCCTTAACATGTTTAACAGTGCATGAAATGTTGTCTAAAACAAAAAAGAATAATGCATTTTATGGCTGGATCTGGTTTTATTACATTCTGAATTGGACGTTGAAAATGAGCTTATCTCAGCCAGCAGAGAGGTCAAATCACAGTAATGCAAACTCAGTCAGAGACATAGATTTTCACTTGCAACTTGCCTTAACATGTTTAACAGTGCATGAAATGTTGTCTAAAACAAAAAAGAATGATCCATTTTATGGCTGGATCAGGTTTTATCACTTTCTGAATTGGACGTTGAAAATGAGCTTATCTCAGCCAGCAGAGAGGTCAAATCACAGTAATGCAAACTCAGTCAGAGACATAGATTTTCACTTGCAACTTGCTTTAACATGTTTAACAGTGCATGAAATGTTGTCTAAAACAAAAAAGAATGATGCATTTTATAGCTGGATCAGGTTTTATTACATTCTGAATTGGACGTTGAAAATGAGCTTATCTCAGCCAGCAGAGAGGTCAAATCACAGTAATGCAAACTCAGTCAGAGACATAGATTTTCACTTGCAACTTGCTTTAACATGTTTAACAGTGCATGAAATGTTGTCTAAAACAAAAAAGAATGATGCATTTTAAGCTGGATCAGGTTTTATTACATTCTGAATTGGACGTTGAAAATGAGCTTATCTCAGCCAGCAGAGAGGTCAAATCACAGTAATGCAAACTCAGTCAGAGACATAGATTTTCACTTGCAACTTGCTTTAACATGTTTAACAGTGCATGAAATGTTGTCTAAAACAAAAAAGAATGATGCATTTTATAGCTGGATCAGGTTTTATTACATTCTGAATTGGACGTTGAAAATGAGCTTATCTCAGCCAGCAGAGAGGTCAAATCACAGTAATGCAAACTCAGTCAGAGACATAGATTTTCACTTGCAACTTGCTTTAACATGTTTAACGGTGCATGAAATGTTGTCTAAAACAAAAAAGAATGATGCATTTTATGGCTGGATCTGGTTTTATCACTTTCTGAAGTGGACGTTGAAAATGAGCTTATCTCAGCCAGCAGAGAGGTCAAATCACAGTAATGCAAACTCAGTCAGAGACATAGATTTTCACTTGCAACTTGCTTTAACATGTTTAACAGTGCATGAAATGTTGTCTAAAACAAAAAAGAATGATGCATTTTATAGCTGGATCAGGTTTTATTATATTCTGAATTGGACGTTGAAAATGAGCTTATCTCAGCCAGCAGAGAGGTCAAATCACAGTAATGCAAACTCAGTCAGAGACATAGATTTTCACTTGCAACTTGCTTTAACATGTTTAACAGTGCATGAAATGTTGTCTAAAACAAAAAAGAATGATGCATTTTATGGCTGGATCTGGTTTTATTACATTCTGAATTGGACGTTGAAAATGAGCTTATCTCAGCCAGCAGAGAGGTCAAATCACAGTAATGCAAACTCAGTCAGAGACATAGATTTTCACTTGCAACTTGCTTTAACATGTTTAACAGTGCATGAAATGTTGTCTAAAACAAAAAAGAATGATGCATTTTATAGCTGGATCAGGTTTTATTATATTCTGAATTGGACGTTGAAAATGAGCTTATCTCAGCCAGCAGAGAGGTCAAATCACAGTAATGCAAACTCAGTCAGAGACATAGATTTTCACTTGCAACTTGCTTTAACATGTTTAACAGTGCATGAAATGTTGTCTAAAACAAAAAAGAATGATGCATTTTAAGCTGGATCAGGTTTTATTACATTCTGAATTGGACGTTGAAAATGAGCTTATCTCAGCCAGCAGAGAGGTCAAATCACAGTAATGCAAACTCAGTCAGAGACATAGATTTTCACTTGCAACTTGCTTTAACATGTTTAACAGTGCATGAAATGTTGTCTAAAACAAAAAAGAATGATGCATTTTATGGCTGGATCTGGTTTTATTACATTCTGAATTGGACGTTGAAAATGAGCTTATCTCAGCCAGCAGAGAGGTCAAATCACAGTAATGCAAACTCAGTCAGAGACATAGATTTTCACTTGCAACTTGCTTTAACATGTTTAACAGTGCATGAAATGTTGTCTAAAACAAAAAAGAATGATGCATTTTATAGCTGGATCAGGTTTTATTACATTCTGAATTGGACGTTGAAAATGAGCTTATCTCAGCCAGCAGAGAGGTCAAATCACAGTAATGCAAACTCAGTCAGAGACATAGATTTTCACTTGCAACTTGCTTTAACATGTTTAACAGTGCATGAAATGTTGTCTAAAACAAAAAAGAATGATGCATTTTATAGCTGGATCAGGTTTTATTACATTCTGAATTGGACGTTGAAAATGAGCTTATCTCAGCCAGCAGAGAGGTCAAATCACAGTAATGCAAACTCAGTCAGAGACATAGATTTTCACTTGCAACTTGCTTTAACATGTTTAACAGTGCATGAAATGTTGTCTAAAACAAAAAAGAACTATGCATTTTATGGCTGGATCAGGTTTTATTACATTCTGAATTGGACGTTGAAAATGAGCTTATCTCAGCCAGCAGAGAGGTCAAATCACAGTAATGCAAACTCAGTCAGAGACATAGATTTTCACTTGCAACTTGCTTTAACATGTTTAACAGTGCATGAAATGTTGTCTAAAACAAAAAAGAATGATGCATTTTATAGCTGGATCAGGTTTTATTATATTCTGAATTGGACGTTGAAAATGAGCTTATCTCAGCCAGCAGAGAGGTCAAATCACAGTAATGCAAACTCAGTCAGAGACATAGATTTTCACTTGCAACTTGCTTTAACATGTTTAACAGTGCATGAAATGTTGTCTAAAACAAAAAAGAATGATGCATTTTATGGCTGGATCTGGTTTTATTACATTCTGAATTGGACGTTGAAAATGAGCTTATCTCAGCCAGCAGAGAGGTCAAATCACAGTAATGCAAACTCAGTCAGAGACATAGATTTTCACTTGCAACTTGCTTTAACATGTTTAACAGTGCATGAAATGTTGTCTAAAACAAAAAAGAATGATGCATTTTATAGCTGGATCAGGTTTTATTATATTCTGAATTGGACGTTGAAAATGAGCTTATCTCAGCCAGCAGAGAGGTCAAATCACAGTAATGCAAACTCAGTCAGAGACATAGATTTTCACTTGCAACTTGCTTTAACATGTTTAACAGTGCATGAAATGTTGTCTAAAACAAAAAAGAATGATGCATTTTAAGCTGGATCAGGTTTTATTACATTCTGAATTGGACGTTGAAAATGAGCTTATCTCAGCCAGCAGAGAGGTCAAATCACAGTAATGCAAACTCAGTTAGAGACATAGATTTTCACTTGCAACTTGCCTTAACATGTTTAACAGTGCATGAAATGTTGTCTAAAACAAAAAAGAATAATGCATTTTATGGCTGGATCTGGTTTTATTACATTCTGAATTGGACGTTGAAAATGAGCTTATCTCAGCCAGCAGAGAGGTCAAATCACAGTAATGCAAACTCAGTCAGAGACATAGATTTTCACTTGCAACTTGCCTTAACATGTTTAACAGTGCATGAAATGTTGTCTAAAACAAAAAAGAATGATCCATTTTATGGCTGGATCAGGTTTTATCACTTTCTGAATTGGACGTTGAAAATGAGCTTATCTCAGCCAGCAGAGAGGTCAAATCACAGTAATGCAAACTCAGTCAGAGACATAGATTTTCACTTGCAACTTGCTTTAACATGTTTAACAGTGCATGAAATGTTGTCTAAAACAAAAAAGAATGATGCATTTTATAGCTGGATCAGGTTTTATTACATTCTGAATTGGACGTTGAAAATGAGCTTATCTCAGCCAGCAGAGAGGTCAAATCACAGTAATGCAAACTCAGTCAGAGACATAGATTTTCACTTGCAACTTGCTTTAACATGTTTAACAGTGCATGAAATGTTGTCTAAAACAAAAAAGAATGATGCATTTTATAGCTGGATCAGGTTTTATTACATTCTGAATTGGACGTTGAAAATGAGCTTATCTCAGCCAGCAGAGAGGTCAAATCACAGTAATGCAAACTCAGTCAGAGACATAGATTTTCACTTGCAACTTGCTTTAACATGTTTAACGGTGCATGAAATGTTGTCTAAAACAAAAAAGAATGATGCATTTTATGGCTGGATCTGGTTTTATCACTTTCTGAAGTGGACGTTGAAAATGAGCTTATCTCAGCCAGCAGAGAGGTCAAATCACAGTAATGCAAACTCAGTCAGAGACATAGATTTTCACTTGCAACTTGCTTTAACATGTTTAACAGTGCATGAAATGTTGTCTAAAACAAAAAAGAATGATGCATTTTATGGCTGGATCTGGTTTTATTACATTCTGAATTGGACGTTGAAAATGAGCTTATCTCAGCCAGCAGAGAGGTCAAATCACAGTAATGCAAACTCAGTCAGAGACCTAGATTTTCACTTGCAACTTGCTTTAACATGTTTAACAGTGCATGAAATGTTGTCTAAAACAAAAAAGAATGATGCATTTTAAGCTGGATCAGGTTTTATTACATTCTGAATTGGACGTTGAAAATGAGCTTATCTCAGCCAGCAGAGAGGTCAAATCACAGTAATGCAAACTCAGTCAGAGACATAGATTTTCACTTGCAACTTGCTTTAACATGTTTAACAGTGCATGAAATGTTGTCTAAAACAAAAAAGAATGATGCATTTTAAGCTGGATCAGGTTTTATTACATTCTGAATTGGACGTTGAAAATGAGCTTATCTCAGCCAGCAGAGAGGTCAAATCACAGTAATGCAAACTCAGTCAGAGACATAGATTTTCACTTGCAACTTGCTTTAACATGTTTAACAGTGCATGAAATGTTGTCTAAAACAAAAAAGAATGATGCATTTTATGGCTGGATCTGGTTTTATTACATTCTGAATTGGACGTTGAAAATGAGCTTATCTCAGCCAGCAGAGAGGTCAAATCACAGTAATGCAAACTCAGTCAGAGACATAGATTTTCACTTGCAACTTGCCTTAACATGTTTAACAGTGCATGAAATGTTGTCTAAAACAAAAAAGAATGATGCATTTTAAGCTGGATCAGGTTTTATTACATTCTGAATTGGACGTTGAAAATGAGCTTATCTCAGCCAGCAGAGAGGTCAAATCACAGTAATGCAAACTCAGTCAGAGACATAGATTTTCACTTGCAACTTGCTTTAACATGTTTAACAGTGCATGAAATGTTGTCTAAAACAAAAAAGAATGATGCATTTTAAGCTGGATCAGGTTTTATTACATTCTGAATTGGACGTTGAAAATGAGCTTATCTCAGCCAGCAGAGAGGTCAAATCACAGTAATGCAAACTCAGTCAGAGACATAGATTTTCACTTGCAACTTGCTTTAACATGTTTAACAGTGCATGAAATGTTGTCTAAAACAAAAAAGAATGATGCATTTTATGGCTGGATCTGGTTTTATTACATTCTGAATTGGACGTTGAAAATGAGCTTATCTCAGCCAGCAGAGAGGTCAAATCACAGTAATGCAAACTCAGTCAGAGACATAGATTTTCACTTGCAACTTGCTTTAACATGTTTAACAGTGCATGAAATGTTGTCTAAAACAAAAAAGAATGATGCATTTTATAGCTGGATCAGGTTTTATTACATTCTGAATTGGACGTTGAAAATGAGCTTATCTCAGCCAGCAGAGAGGTCAAATCACAGTAATGCAAACTCAGTCAGAGACATAGATTTTCACTTGCAACTTGCTTTAACATGTTTAACAGTGCATGAAATGTTGTCTAAAACAAAAAAGAATGATGCATTTTATAGCTGGATCAGGTTTTATTACATTCTGAATTGGACGTTGAAAATGAGCTTATCTCAGCCAGCAGAGAGGTCAAATCACAGTAATGCAAACTCAGTCAGAGACATAGATTTTCACTTGCAACTTGCTTTAACATGTTTAACAGTGCATGAAATGTTGTCTAAAACAAAAAAGAATGATGCATTTTATAGCTGGATCAGGTTTTATTATATTCTGAATTGGACGTTGAAAATGAGCTTATCTCAGCCAGCAGAGAGGTCAAATCACAGTAATGCAAACTCAGTCAGAGACATAGATTTTCACTTGCAACTTGCTTTAACATGTTTAACAGTGCATGAAATGTTGTCTAAAACAAAAAAGAATGATGCATTTTAAGCTGGATCAGGTTTTATTACATTCTGAATTGGACGTTGAAAATGAGCTTATCTCAGCCAGCAGAGAGGTCAAATCACAGTAATGCAAACTCAGTTAGAGACATAGATTTTCACTTGCAACTTGCCTTAACATGTTTAACAGTGCATGAAATGTTGTCTAAAACAAAAAAGAATAATGCATTTTATGGCTGGATCTGGTTTTATTACATTCTGAATTGGACGTTGAAAATGAGCTTATCTCAGCCAGCAGAGAGGTCAAATCACAGTAATGCAAACTCAGTCAGAGACATAGATTTTCACTTGCAACTTGCCTTAACATGTTTAACAGTGCATGAAATGTTGTCTAAAACAAAAAAGAATGATCCATTTTATGGCTGGATCAGGTTTTATCACTTTCTGAATTGGACGTTGAAAATGAGCTTATCTCAGCCAGCAGAGAGGTCAAATCACAGTAATGCAAACTCAGTCAGAGACATAGATTTTCACTTGCAACTTGCTTTAACATGTTTAACAGTGCATGAAATGTTGTCTAAAACAAAAAAGAATGATGCATTTTATAGCTGGATCAGGTTTTATTACATTCTGAATTGGACGTTGAAAATGAGCTTATCTCAGCCAGCAGAGAGGTCAAATCACAGTAATGCAAACTCAGTCAGAGACATAGATTTTCACTTGCAACTTGCTTTAACATGTTTAACAGTGCATGAAATGTTGTCTAAAACAAAAAAGAATGATGCATTTTAAGCTGGATCAGGTTTTATTACATTCTGAATTGGACGTTGAAAATGAGCTTATCTCAGCCAGCAGAGAGGTCAAATCACAGTAATGCAAACTCAGTCAGAGACATAGATTTTCACTTGCAACTTGCTTTAACATGTTTAACAGTGCATGAAATGTTGTCTAAAACAAAAAAGAATGATGCATTTTATAGCTGGATCAGGTTTTATTACATTCTGAATTGGACGTTGAAAATGAGCTTATCTCAGCCAGCAGAGAGGTCAAATCACAGTAATGCAAACTCAGTCAGAGACATAGATTTTCACTTGCAACTTGCTTTAACATGTTTAACGGTGCATGAAATGTTGTCTAAAACAAAAAAGAATGATGCATTTTATGGCTGGATCTGGTTTTATCACTTTCTGAAGTGGACGTTGAAAATGAGCTTATCTCAGCCAGCAGAGAGGTCAAATCACAGTAATGCAAACTCAGTCAGAGACATAGATTTTCACTTGCAACTTGCTTTAACATGTTTAACAGTGCATGAAATGTTGTCTAAAACAAAAAAGAATGATGCATTTTATGGCTGGATCTGGTTTTATTACATTCTGAATTGGACGTTGAAAATGAGCTTATCTCAGCCAGCAGAGAGGTCAAATCACAGTAATGCAAACTCAGTCAGAGACCTAGATTTTCACTTGCAACTTGCTTTAACATGTTTAACAGTGCATGAAATGTTGTCTAAAACAAAAAAGAATGATGCATTTTAAGCTGGATCAGGTTTTATTACATTCTGAATTGGACGTTGAAAATGAGCTTATCTCAGCCAGCAGAGAGGTCAAATCACAGTAATGCAAACTCAGTCAGAGACATAGATTTTCACTTGCAACTTGCTTTAACATGTTTAACAGTGCATGAAATGTTGTCTAAAACAAAAAAGAATGATGCATTTTAAGCTGGATCAGGTTTTATTACATTCTGAATTGGACGTTGAAAATGAGCTTATCTCAGCCAGCAGAGAGGTCAAATCACAGTAATGCAAACTCAGTCAGAGACATAGATTTTCACTTGCAACTTGCTTTAACATGTTTAACAGTGGATGAAATGTTGTCTAAAACAAAAAAGAATGATGCATTTTATGGCTGGATCTGGTTTTATTACATTCTGAATTGGACGTTGAAAATGAGCTTATCTCAGCCAGCAGAGAGGTCAAATCACAGTAATGCAAACTCAGTCAGAGACATAGATTTTCACTTGCAACTTGCCTTAACATGTTTAACAGTGCATGAAATGTTGTCTAAAACAAAAAAGAATGATGCATTTTATGGCTGGATCTGGTTTTATTACATTCTGAATTGGACGTTGAAAATGAGCTTATCTCAGCCAGCAGAGAGGTCAAATCACAGTAATGCAAACTCAGTCAGAGACCTAGATTTTCACTTGCAACTTGCTTTAACATGTTTAACAGTGCATGAAATGTTGTCTAAAACAAAAAAGAATGATGCATTTTAAGCTGGATCAGGTTTTATTACATTCTGAATTGGACGTTGAAAATGAGCTTATCTCAGCCAGCAGAGAGGTCAAATCACAGTAATGCAAACTCAGTCAGAGACATAGATTTTCACTTGCAACTTGCTTTAACATGTTTAACAGTGCATGAAATGTTGTCTAAAACAAAAAAGAATGATGCATTTTAAGCTGGATCAGGTTTTATTACATTCTGAATTGGACGTTGAAAATGAGCTTATCTCAGCCAGCAGAGAGGTCAAATCACAGTAATGCAAACTCAGTCAGAGACCTAGATTTTCACTTGCAACTTGCTTTAACATGTTTAACAGTGCATGAAATGTTGTCTAAAACAAAAAAGAATGATGCATTTTAAGCTGGATCAGGTTTTATTACATTCTGAATTGGACGTTGAAAATGAGCTTATCTCAGCCAGCAGAGAGGTCAAATCACAGTAATGCAAACTCAGTCAGAGACATAGATTTTCACTTGCAACTTGCTTTAACATGTTTAACAGTGCATGAAATGTTGTCTAAAACAAAAAAGAATGATGCATTTTAAGCTGGATCAGGTTTTATTACATTCTGAATTGGACGTTGAAAATGAGCTTATCTCAGCCAGCAGAGAGGTCAAATCACAGTAATGCAAACTCAGTCAGACACATAGATTTTCACTTGCAACTTGCCTTAACATGTTTAACAGTGCATGAAATGTTGTCTAAAACAAAAAAGAATGATGCATTTTATGGCTGGATCAGGTTTTATTACATTCTGAATTGGACGTTGAAAATGAGCTTATCTCAGCCAGCAGAGAGGTCAAATCACAGTAATGCAAACTCAGTCAGAGACAGATTTTCACTTGCAACTTGCCTTAACATGTTTAACAGTGCATGAAATGTTGTCTAAAACAAAAAAGAATGATGCATTTTATAGCTGGATCAGGTTTTATTATATTCTGAATTGGACGTTGAAAATGAGTTTATCTCAGCCAGCAGAGAGGTCAAATCACAGTAATGCAAACTCAGTCAGAGACATAGATTTTCACTTGCAACTTGCTTTAACATGTTTAACAGTGCATGAAATGTTGTCTAAAACAAAAAAGAATGATCCATTTTATGGCTGGATCTGTTTTTATCACTTTCTGAATTGGACGTTGAAAATGAGCTTATCTCAGCCAGCAGAGAGGTCAAATCACAGTAATGCAAACTCAGTCAGAGACATAGATTTTCACTTGCAACTTGCTTTAACATGTTTAACAGTGCATGAAATGTTGTCTAAAACAAAAAAGAATGATGCATTTTATAGCTGGATCAGGTTTTATTACATTCTGAATTGGACGTTGAAAATGAGCTTATCTCAGCCAGCAGAGAGGTCAAATCACAGTAATGCAAACTCAGTCAGAGACATAGATTTTCACTTGCAACTTGCTTTAACATGTTTAACAGTGCATGAAATGTTGTCTAAAACAAAAAAGAACTATGCATTTTATGGCTGGATCAGGTTTTATTACATTCTGAATTGGACGTTGAAAATGAGCTTATCTCAGCCAGCAGAGAGGTCAAATCACAGTAATGCAAACTCAGTCAGAGACATAGATTTTCACTTGCAACTTGCTTTAACATGTTTAACAGTGCATGAAATGTTGTCTAAAACAAAAAAGAATGATGCATTTTATAGCTGGATCAGGTTTTATTATATTCTGAATTGGACGTTGAAAATGAGCTTATCTCAGCCAGCAGAGAGGTCAAATCACAGTAATGCAAACTCAGTCAGAGACATAGATTTTCACTTGCAACTTGCTTTAACATGTTTAACAGTGCATGAAATGTTGTCTAAAACAAAAAAGAATGATGCATTTTATGGCTGGATCTGGTTTTATTACATTCTGAATTGGACGTTGAAAATGAGCTTATCTCAGCCAGCAGAGAGGTCAAATCACAGTAATGCAAACTCAGTCAGAGACATAGATTTTCACTTGCAACTTGCCTTAACATGTTTAACAGTGCATGAAATGTTGTCTAAAACAAAAAAGAATGATGCATTTTATGGCTGGATCTGGTTTTATTACATTCTGAATTGGACGTTGAAAATGAGCTTATCTCAGCCAGCAGAGAGGTCAAATCACAGTAATGCAAACTCAGTCAGAGACATAGATTTTCACTTGCAACTTGCCTTAACATGTTTAACAGTGCATGAAATGTTGTCTAAAACAAAAAAGAATGATGCATTTTATAGCTGGATCAGGTTTTATTATATTCTGAATTGGACGTTGAAAATGAGTTTATCTCAGCCAGCAGAGAGGTCAAATCACAGTAATGCAAACTCAGTCAGAGACATAGATTTTCACTTGCAACTTGCTTTAACATGTTTAACAGTGCATGAAATGTTGTCTAAAACAAAAAAGAATGATGCATTTTATAGCTGGATCAGGTTTTATTACATTCTGAATTGGACGTTGAAAATGAGCTTATCTCAGCCAGCAGAGAGGTCAAATCACAGTAATGCAAACTCAGTCAGAGACATAGATTTTTACTTGCAACTTGCTTTAACATGTTTAACACTGCATGAAATGTTGTCTAAAACAAAAAAGAATGATGCATTTTAAGCTGGATCAGGTTTTATTACATTCTGAATTGGACGTTGAAAATGAGCTTATCTCAGCCAGCAGAGAGGTCAAATCACAGTAATGCAAACTCAGTCAGAGACATAGATTTTCACTTGCAACTTGCTTTAACATGTTTAACAGTGCATGAAATGTTGTCTAAAACAAAAAAGAATGATGCATTTTATGGCTGGATCTGGTTTTATTACATTCTGAATTGGACGTTGAAAATGAGCTTATCTCAGCCAGCAGAGAGGTCAAATCACAGTAATGCAAACTCAGTCAGAGACATAGATTTTCACTTGCAACTTGCTTTAACATGTTTAACAGTGCATGAAATGTTGTCTAAAACAAAAAAGAATGATGCATTTTATAGCTGGATCAGGTTTTATTATATTTTGAATTGGACGTTGAAAATGAGCTTATCTCAGCCAGCAGAGAGGTCAAATCACAGTAATGCAAACTCAGTCAGAGACATAGATTTTCACTTGCAACTTGCTTTAACATGTTTAACAGTGCATGAAATGTTGTCTAAAACAAAAAAGAATGATGCATTTTAAGCTGGATCAGGTTTTATTACATTCTGAATTGGACGTTGAAAATGAGCTTATCTCAGCCAGCAGAGAGGTCAAATCACAGTAATGCAAACTCAGTCAGAGACATAGATTTTCACTTGCAACTTGCTTTAACATGTTTAACAGTGCATGAAATGTTGTCTAAAACAAAAAAGAATGATGCATTTTAAGCTGGATCAGGTTTTATTACATTCTGAATTGGACGTTGAAAATGAGCTTATTTCAGCCAGCAGAGAGGTCAAATCACAGTAATGCAAACTCAGTCAGAGACATAGATTTTCACTTGCAACTTGCCTTAACATGTTTAACAGTGCATGAAATGTTGTCTAAAACAAAAAAGAATGATGCATTTTATGGCTGGATCTGGTTTTATTACATTCTGAATTGGACGTTGAAAATGAGCTTATCTCAGCCAGCAGAGAGGTCAAATCACAGTAATGCAAACTCAGTCAGAGACATAGATTTTCACTTGCAACTTGCCTTAACATGTTTAACAGTGCATGAAATGTTGTCTAAAACAAAAAAGAATGATGCATTTTATAGCTGGATCAGGTTTTATTATATTCTGAATTGGACGTTGAAAATGAGTTTATCTCAGCCAGCAGAGAGGTCAAATCACAGTAATGCAAACTCAGTCAGAGACATAGATTTTCACTTGCAACTTGCTTTAACATGTTTAACAGTGCATGAAATGTTGTCTAAAACAAAAAAGAATGATCCATTTTATGGCTGGATCTGTTTTTATCACTTTCTGAATTGGACGTTGAAAATGAGCTTATCTCAGCCAGCAGAGAGGTCAAATCACAGTAATGCAAACTCAGTCAGAGACATAGATTTTCACTTGCAACTTGCTTTAACATGTTTAACAGTGCATGAAATGTTGTCTAAAACAAAAAAGAATTATGCATTTTATAGCTGGATCAGGTTTTATTACATTCTGAATTGGACGTTGAAAATGAGCTTATCTCAGCCAGCAGAGAGGTCAAATCACAGTAATGCAAACTCAGTCAGAGACATAGATTTTCACTTGCAACTTGCTTTAACATGTTTAACAGTGCATGAAATGTTGTCTAAAACAAAAAAGAATGATGCATTTTAAGCTGGATCAGGTTTTATTACATTCTGAATTGGACGTTGAAAATGAGCTTATCTCAGCCAGCAGAGAGGTCAAATCACAGTAATGCAAACTCAGTCAGAGACATAGATTTTCACTTGCAACTTGCTTTAACATGTTTAACAGTGCATGAAATGTTGTCTAAAACAAAAAAGAATGATGCATTTTATGGCTGGATCTGGTTTTATTACATTCTGAATTGGACGTTGAAAATGAGCTTATCTCAGCCAGCAGAGAGGTCAAATCACAGTAATGCAAACTCAGTCAGACACCTAGATTTTCACTTGCAACTTGCTTTAACATGTTTAACAGTGCATGAAATGTTGTCTAAAACAAAAAAGAATGATGCATTTTAAGCTGGATCAGGTTTTATTACATTCTGAATTGGACGTTGAAAATGAGCTTATCTCAGCCAGCAGAGAGGTCAAATCACAGTAATGCAAACTCAGTCAGAGACATAGATTTTCACTTGCAACTTGCTTTAACATGTTTAACAGTGCATGAAATGTTGTCTAAAACAAAAAAGAATGATGCATTTTATGGCTGGATCTGGTTTTATTACATTCTGAATTGGACGTTGAAAATGAGCTTATCTCAGCCAGCAGAGAGGTCAAATCACAGTAATGCAAACTCAGTCAGAGACATAGATTTTCACTTGCAACTTGCCTTAACATGTTTAACAGTGCATGAAATGTTGTCTAAAACAAAAAAGAATGATGCATTTTATGGCTGGATCTGGTTTTATTACATTCTGAATTGGACGTTGAAAATGAGCTTATCTCAGCCAGCAGAGAGGTCAAATCACAGTAATGCAAACTCAGTCAGAGACATAGATTTTCACTTGCAACTTGCTTTAACATGTTTAACAGTGCATGAAATGTTGTCTAAAACAAAAAAGAATGATGCATTTTAAGCTGGATCAGGTTTTATTACATTCTGAATTGGACGTTGAAAATGAGCTTATCTCAGCCAGCAGAGAGGTCAAATCACAGTAATGCAAACTCAGTCAGAGACATAGATTTTCACTTGCAACTTGCTTTAACATGTTTAACAGTGCATGAAATGTTGTCTAAAACAAAAAAGAATGATGCATTTTATGGCTGGATCTGGTTTTATTACATTCTGAATTGGACGTTGAAAATGAGCTTATCTCAGCCAGCAGAGAGGTCAAATCACAGTAATGCAAACTCAGTCAGAGACATAGATTTTCACTTGCAACTTGCTTTAACATGTTTAACAGTGCATGAAATGTTGTCTAAAACAAAAAAGAATGATGCAATTTATAGCTGGATCAGGTTTTATTACATTCTGAATTGGACGTTGAAAATGAGCTTATCTCAGCCAGCAGAGAGGTCAAATCACAGTAATGCAAACTCAGTCAGAGACATAGATTTTCACTTGCAACTTGCTTTAACATGTTTAACAGTGCATGAAATGTTGTCTAAAACAAAAAAGAATGATGCATTTTATAGCTGGATCAGGTTTTATTACATTCTGAATTGGACGTTGAAAATGAGCTTATCTCAGCCAGCAGAGAGGTCAAATCACAGTAATGCAAACTCAGTCAGAGACATAGATTTTCACTTGCAACTTGCTTTAACATGTTTAACAGTGCATGAAATGTTGTCTAAAACAAAAAAGAACTATGCATTTTATGGCTGGATCAGGTTTTATTACATTCTGAATTGGACGTTGAAAATGAGCTTATCTCAGCCAGCAGAGAGGTCAAATCACAGTAATGCAAACTCAGTCAGAGACATAGATTTTCACTTGCAACTTGCTTTAACATGTTTAACAGTGCATGAAATGTTGTCTAAAACAAAAAAGAATGATGCATTTTATAGCTGGATCAGGTTTTATTATATTCTGAATTGGACGTTGAAAATGAGCTTATCTCAGCCAGCAGAGAGGTCAAATCACAGTAATGCAAACTCAGTCAGAGACATAGATTTTCACTTGCAACTTGCTTTAACATGTTTAACAGTGCATGAAATGTTGTCTAAAACAAAAAAGAATGATGCATTTTATGGCTGGATCTGGTTTTATTACATTCTGAATTGGACGTTGAAAATGAGCTTATCTCAGCCAGCAGAGAGGTCAAATCACAGTAATGCAAACTCAGTCAGAGACATAGATTTTCACTTGCAACTTGCTTTAACATGTTTAACAGTGCATGAAATGTTGTCTAAAACAAAAAAGAATGATGCATTTTATAGCTGGATCAGGTTTTATTATATTCTGAATTGGACGTTGAAAATGAGCTTATCTCAGCCAGCAGAGAGGTCAAATCACAGTAATGCAAACTCAGTCAGAGACATAGATTTTCACTTGCAACTTGCTTTAACATGTTTAACAGTGCATGAAATGTTGTCTAAAACAAAAAAGAATGATGCATTTTAAGCTGGATCAGGTTTTATTACATTCTGAATTGGACGTTGAAAATGAGCTTATCTCAGCCAGCAGAGAGGTCAAATCACAGTAATGCAAACTCAGTTAGAGACATAGATTTTCACTTGCAACTTGCCTTAACATGTTTAACAGTGCATGAAATGTTGTCTAAAACAAAAAAGAATAATGCATTTTATGGCTGGATCTGGTTTTATTACATTCTGAATTGGACGTTGAAAATGAGCTTATCTCAGCCAGCAGAGAGGTCAAATCACAGTAATGCAAACTCAGTCAGAGACATAGATTTTCACTTGCAACTTGCCTTAACATGTTTAACAGTGCATGAAATGTTGTCTAAAACAAAAAAGAATGATCCATTTTATGGCTGGATCAGGTTTTATCACTTTCTGAATTGGACGTTGAAAATGAGCTTATCTCAGCCAGCAGAGAGGTCAAATCACAGTAATGCAAACTCAGTCAGAGACATAGATTTTCACTTGCAACTTGCTTTAACATGTTTAACAGTGCATGAAATGTTGTCTAAAACAAAAAAGAATGATGCATTTTATAGCTGGATCAGGTTTTATTACATTCTGAATTGGACGTTGAAAATGAGCTTATCTCAGCCAGCAGAGAGGTCAAATCACAGTAATGCAAACTCAGTCAGAGACATAGATTTTCACTTGCAACTTGCTTTAACATGTTTAACAGTGCATGAAATGTTGTCTAAAACAAAAAAGAATGATGCATTTTAAGCTGGATCAGGTTTTATTACATTCTGAATTGGACGTTGAAAATGAGCTTATCTCAGCCAGCAGAGAGGTCAAATCACAGTAATGCAAACTCAGTCAGAGACATAGATTTTCACTTGCAACTTGCTTTAACATGTTTAACAGTGCATGAAATGTTGTCTAAAACAAAAAAGAATGATGCATTTTATAGCTGGATCAGGTTTTATTACATTCTGAATTGGACGTTGAAAATGAGCTTATCTCAGCCAGCAGAGAGGTCAAATCACAGTAATGCAAACTCAGTCAGAGACATAGATTTTCACTTGCAACTTGCTTTAACATGTTTAACGGTGCATGAAATGTTGTCTAAAACAAAAAAGAATGATGCATTTTATGGCTGGATCTGGTTTTATTACATTCTGAATTGGACGTTGAAAATGAGCTTATCTCAGCCAGCAGAGAGGTCAAATCACAGTAATGCAAACTCAGTCAGAGACCTAGATTTTCACTTGCAACTTGCTTTAACATGTTTAACAGTGCATGAAATGTTGTCTAAAACAAAAAAGAATGATGCATTTTAAGCTGGATCAGGTTTTATTACATTCTGAATTGGACGTTGAAAATGAGCTTATCTCAGCCAGCAGAGAGGTCAAATCACAGTAATGCAAACTCAGTCAGAGACATAGATTTTCACTTGCAACTTGCTTTAACATGTTTAACGGTGCATGAAATGTTGTCTAAAACAAAAAAGAATGATGCATTTTATGGCTGGATCTGGTTTTATTACATTCTGAATTGGACGTTGAAAATGAGCTTATCTCAGCCAGCAGAGAGGTCAAATCACAGTAATGCAAACTCAGTCAGAGACCTAGATTTTCACTTGCAACTTGCTTTAACATGTTTAACAGTGCATGAAATGTTGTCTAAAACAAAAAAGAATGATGCATTTTAAGCTGGATCAGGTTTTATTACATTCTGAATTGGACGTTGAAAATGAGCTTATCTCAGCCAGCAGAGAGGTCAAATCACAGTAATGCAAACTCAGTCAGAGACATAGATTTTCACTTGCAACTTGCTTTAACATGTTTAACAGTGCATGAAATGTTGTCTAAAACAAAAAAGAATGATGCATTTTAAGCTGGATCAGGTTTTATTACATTCTGAATTGGACGTTGAAAATGAGCTTATCTCAGCCAGCAGAGAGGTCAAATCACAGTAATGCAAACTCAGTCAGAGACATAGATTTTCACTTGCAACTTGCTTTAACATGTTTAACAGTGCATGAAATGTTGTCTAAAACAAAAAAGAATGATGCATTTTATGGCTGGATCTGGTTTTATTACATTCTGAATTGGACGTTGAAAATGAGCTTATCTCAGCCAGCAGAGAGGTCAAATCACAGTAATGCAAACTCAGTCAGAGACATAGATTTTCACTTGCAACTTGCCTTAACATGTTTAACAGTGCATGAAATGTTGTCTAAAACAAAAAAGAATGATGCATTTTATGGCTGGATCTGGTTTTATTACATTCTGAATTGGACGTTGAAAATGAGCTTATCTCAGCCAGCAGAGAGGTCAAATCACAGTAATGCAAACTCAGTCAGAGACATAGATTTTCACTTGCAACTTGCTTTAACATGTTTAACAGTGCATGAAATGTTGTCTAAAACAAAAAAGAATGATGCATTTTAAGCTGGATCAGGTTTTATTACATTCTGAATTGGACGTTGAAAATGAGCTTATCTCAGCCAGCAGAGAGGTCAAATCACAGTAATGCAAACTCAGTCAGAGACATAGATTTTCACTTGCAACTTGCTTTAACATGTTTAACAGTGCATGAAATGTTGTCTAAAACAAAAAAGAATGATGCATTTTATGGCTGGATCTGGTTTTATTACATTCTGAATTGGACGTTGAAAATGAGCTTATCTCAGCCAGCAGAGAGGTCAAATCACAGTAATGCAAACTCAGTCAGAGACATAGATTTTCACTTGCAACTTGCTTTAACATGTTTAACAGTGCATGAAATGTTGTCTAAAACAAAAAAGAATGATGCAATTTATAGCTGGATCAGGTTTTATTACATTCTGAATTGGACGTTGAAAATGAGCTTATCTCAGCCAGCAGAGAGGTCAAATCACAGTAATGCAAACTCAGTCAGAGACATAGATTTTCACTTGCAACTTGCTTTAACATGTTTAACAGTGCATGAAATGTTGTCTAAAACAAAAAAGAATGATGCATTTTATAGCTGGATCAGGTTTTATTACATTCTGAATTGGACGTTGAAAATGAGCTTATCTCAGTCAGCAGAGAGGTCAAATCACAGTAATGCAAACTCAGTCAGAGACATAGATTTTCACTTGCAACTTGCTTTAACATGTTTAACAGTGCATGAAATGTTGTCTAAAACAAAAAAGAACTATGCATTTTATGGCTGGATCAGGTTTTATTACATTCTGAATTGGACGTTGAAAATGAGCTTATCTCAGCCAGCAGAGAGGTCAAATCACAGTAATGCAAACTCAGTCAGAGACATAGATTTTCACTTGCAACTTGCTTTAACATGTTTAACAGTGCATGAAATGTTGTCTAAAACAAAAAAGAATGATGCATTTTATAGCTGGATCTGGTTTTATTATATTCTGAATTGGACGTTGAAAATGAGCTTATCTCAGCCAGCAGAGAGGTCAAATCACAGTAATGCAAACTCAGTCAGAGACATAGATTTTCACTTGCAACTTGCTTTAACATGTTTAACAGTGCATGAAATGTTGTCTAAAACAAAAAAGAATGATGCATTTTATGGCTGGATCTGGTTTTATTACATTCTGAATTGGACGTTGAAAATGAGCTTATCTCAGCCAGCAGAGAGGTCAAATCACAGTAATGCAAACTCAGTCAGAGACATAGATTTTCACTTGCAACTTGCTTTAACATGTTTAACAGTGCATGAAATGTTGTCTAAAACAAAAAAGAATGATGCATTTTATGGCTGGATCTGGTTTTATTACATTCTGAATTGGACGTTGAAAATGAGCTTATCTCAGCCAGCAGAGAGGTCAAATCACAGTAATGCAAACTCAGTCAGAGACCTAGATTTTCACTTGCAACTTGCTTTAACATGTTTAACAGTGCATGAAATGTTGTCTAAAACAAAAAAGAATGATGCATTTTAAGCTGGATCAGGTTTTATTACATTCTGAATTGGACGTTGAAAATGAGCTTATCTCAGCCAGCAGAGAGGTCAAATCACAGTAATGCAAACTCAGTCAGAGACATAGATTTTCACTTGCAACTTGCTTTAACATGTTTAACAGTGCATGAAATGTTGTCTAAAACAAAAAAGAATGATGCATTTTAAGCTGGATCAGGTTTTATTACATTCTGAATTGGACGTTGAAAATGAGCTTATCTCAGCCAGCAGAGAGGTCAAATCACAGTAATGCAAACTCAGTCAGACACATAGATTTTCACTTGCAACTTGCCTTAACATGTTTAACAGTGCATGAAATGTTGTCTAAAACAAAAAAGAATGATGCATTTTATGGCTGGATCAGGTTTTATTACATTCTGAATTGGACGTTGAAAATGAGCTTATCTCAGCCAGCAGAGAGGTCAAATCACAGTAATGCAAACTCAGTCAGAGACAGATTTTCACTTGCAACTTGCCTTAACATGTTTAACAGTGCATGAAATGTTGTCTAAAACAAAAAAGAATGATGCATTTTATAGCTGGATCAGGTTTTATTATATTCTGAATTGGACGTTGAAAATGAGTTTATCTCAGCCAGCAGAGAGGTCAAATCACAGTAATGCAAACTCAGTCAGAGACATAGATTTTCACTTGCAACTTGCTTTAACATGTTTAACAGTGCATGAAATGTTGTCTAAAACAAAAAAGAATGATGCATTTTATGGCTGGATCTGGTTTTATTACATTCTGAATTGGACGTTGAAAATGAGCTTATCTCAGCCAGCAGAGAGGTCAAATCACAGTAATGCAAACTCAGTCAGAGACCTAGATTTTCACTTGCAACTTGCTTTAACATGTTTAACAGTGCATGAAATGTTGTCTAAAACAAAAAAGAATGATGCATTTTAAGCTGGATCAGGTTTTATTACATTCTGAATTGGACGTTGAAAATGAGCTTATCTCAGCCAGCAGAGAGGTCAAATCACAGTAATGCAAACTCAGTCAGAGACATAGATTTTCACTTGCAACTTGCTTTAACATGTTTAACAGTGCATGAAATGTTGTCTAAAACAAAAAAGAATGATGCATTTTAAGCTGGATCAGGTTTTATTACATTCTGAATTGGACGTTGAAAATGAGCTTATCTCAGCCAGCAGAGAGGTCAAATCACAGTAATGCAAACTCAGTCAGACACATAGATTTTCACTTGCAACTTGCCTTAACATGTTTAACAGTGCATGAAATGTTGTCTAAAACAAAAAAGAATGATGCATTTTATGGCTGGATCAGGTTTTATTACATTCTGAATTGGACGTTGAAAATGAGCTTATCTCAGCCAGCAGAGAGGTCAAATCACAGTAATGCAAACTCAGTCAGAGACAGATTTTCACTTGCAACTTGCCTTAACATGTTTAACAGTGCATGAAATGTTGTCTAAAACAAAAAAGAATGATGCATTTTATAGCTGGATCAGGTTTTATTATATTCTGAATTGGACGTTGAAAATGAGTTTATCTCAGCCAGCAGAGAGGTCAAATCACAGTAATGCAAACTCAGTCAGAGACATAGATTTTCACTTGCAACTTGCTTTAACATGTTTAACAGTGCATGAAATGTTGTCTAAAACAAAAAAGAATGATCCATTTTATGGCTGGATCTGTTTTTATCACTTTCTGAATTGGACGTTGAAAATGAGCTTATCTCAGCCAGCAGAGAGGTCAAATCACAGTAATGCAAACTCAGTCAGAGACATAGATTTTCACTTGCAACTTGCTTTAACATGTTTAACAGTGCATGAAATGTTGTCTAAAACAAAAAAGAATGATGCATTTTATAGCTGGATCAGGTTTTATTACATTCTGAATTGGACGTTGAAAATGAGCTTATCTCAGCCAGCAGAGAGGTCAAATCACAGTAATGCAAACTCAGTCAGAGACATAGATTTTCACTTGCAACTTGCTTTAACATGTTTAACAGTGCATGCAATGTTGTCTAAAACAAAAAAGAACTATGCATTTTATGGCTGGATCAGGTTTTATTACATTCTGAATTGGACGTTGAAAATGAGCTTATCTCAGCCAGCAGAGAGGTCAAATCACAGTAATGCAAACTCAGTCAGAGACATAGATTTTCACTTGCAACTTGCTTTAACATGTTTAACAGTGCATGAAATGTTGTCTAAAACAAAAAAGAATGATGCATTTTATAGCTGGATCAGGTTTTATTATATTCTGAATTGGACGTTGAAAATGAGCTTATCTCAGCCAGCAGAGAGGTCAAATCACAGTAATGCAAACTCAGTCAGAGACATAGATTTTCACTTGCAACTTGCTTTAACATGTTTAACAGTGCATGAAATGTTGTCTAAAACAAAAAAGAATGATGCATTTTATGGCTGGATCTGGTTTTATTACATTCTGAATTGGACGTTGAAAATGAGCTTATCTCAGCCAGCAGAGAGGTCAAATCACAGTAATGCAAACTCAGTCAGAGACATAGATTTTCACTTGCAACTTGCTTTAACATGTTTAACAGTGCATGAAATGTTGTCTAAAACAAAAAAGAACTATGCATTTTATGGCTGGATCAGGTTTTATTACATTCTGAATTGGACGTTGAAAATGAGCTTATCTCAGCCAGCAGAGAGGTCAAATCACAGTAATGCAAACTCAGTCAGAGACATAGATTTTCACTTGCAACTTGCTTTAACATGTTTAACAGTGCATGAAATGTTGTCTAAAACAAAAAAGAATGATGCATTTTATAGCTGGATCAGGTTTTATTATATTCTGAATTGGACGTTGAAAATGAGCTTATCTCAGCCAGCAGAGAGGTCAAATCACAGTAATGCAAACTCAGTCAGAGACATAGATTTTCACTTGCAACTTGCTTTAACATGTTTAACAGTGCATGAAATGTTGTCTAAAACAAAAAAGAATGATGCATTTTATGGCTGGATCTGGTTTTATTACATTCTGAATTGGACGTTGAAAATGAGCTTATCTCAGCCAGCAGAGAGGTCAAATCACAGTAATGCAAACTCAGTCAGAGACATAGATTTTCACTTGCAACTTGCTTTAACATGTTTAACAGTGCATGAAATGTTGTCTAAAACAAAAAAGAATGATGCATTTTATAGCTGGATCAGGTTTTATTATATTCTGAATTGGACGTTGAAAATGAGCTTATCTCAGCCAGCAGAGAGGTCAAATCACAGTAATGCAAACTCAGTCAGAGACATAGATTTTCACTTGCAACTTGCTTTAACATGTTTAACAGTGCATGAAATGTTGTCTAAAACAAAAAAGAATGATGCATTTTAAGCTGGATCAGGTTTTATTACATTCTGAATTGGACGTTGAAAATGAGCTTATCTCAGCCAGCAGAGAGGTCAAATCACAGTAATGCAAACTCAGTTAGAGACATAGATTTTCACTTGCAACTTGCCTTAACATGTTTAACAGTGCATGAAATGTTGTCTAAAACAAAAAAGAATAATGCATTTTATGGCTGGATCTGGTTTTATTACATTCTGAATTGGACGTTGAAAATGAGCTTATCTCAGCCAGCAGAGAGGTCAAATCACAGTAATGCAAACTCAGTCAGAGACATAGATTTTCACTTGCAACTTGCCTTAACATGTTTAACAGTGCATGAAATGTTGTCTAAAACAAAAAAGAATGATCCATTTTATGGCTGGATCAGGTTTTATCACTTTCTGAATTGGACGTTGAAAATGAGCTTATCTCAGCCAGCAGAGAGGTCAAATCACAGTAATGCAAACTCAGTCAGAGACATAGATTTTCACTTGCAACTTGCTTTAACATGTTTAACAGTGCATGAAATGTTGTCTAAAACAAAAAAGAATGATGCATTTTATAGCTGGATCAGGTTTTATTACATTCTGAATTGGACGTTGAAAATGAGCTTATCTCAGCCAGCAGAGAGGTCAAATCACAGTAATGCAAACTCAGTCAGAGACATAGATTTTCACTTGCAACTTGCTTTAACATGTTTAACAGTGCATGAAATGTTGTCTAAAACAAAAAAGAATGATGCATTTTATAGCTGGATCAGGTTTTATTACATTCTGAATTGGACGTTGAAAATGAGCTTATCTCAGCCAGCAGAGAGGTCAAATCACAGTAATGCAAACTCAGTCAGAGACATAGATTTTCACTTGCAACTTGCTTTAACATGTTTAACGGTGCATGAAATGTTGTCTAAAACAAAAAAGAATGATGCATTTTATGGCTGGATCTGGTTTTATCACTTTCTGAAGTGGACGTTGAAAATGAGCTTATCTCAGCCAGCAGAGAGGTCAAATCACAGTAATGCAAACTCAGTCAGAGACATAGATTTTCACTTGCAACTTGCTTTAACATGTTTAACAGTGCATGAAATGTTGTCTAAAACAAAAAAGAATGATGCATTTTATGGCTGGATCTGGTTTTATTACATTCTGAATTGGACGTTGAAAATGAGCTTATCTCAGCCAGCAGAGAGGTCAAATCACAGTAATGCAAACTCAGTCAGAGACATAGATTTTCACTTGCAACTTGCTTTAACATGTTTAACAGTGCATGAAATGTTGTCTAAAACAAAAAAGAACTATGCATTTTATGGCTGGATCAGGTTTTATTACATTCTGAATTGGACGTTGAAAATGAGCTTATCTCAGCCAGCAGAGAGGTCAAATCACAGTAATGCAAACTCAGTCAGAGACATAGATTTTCACTTGCAACTTGCTTTAACATGTTTAACAGTGCATGAAATGTTGTCTAAAACAAAAAAGAATGATGCATTTTATAGCTGGATCAGGTTTTATTATATTCTGAATTGGACGTTGAAAATGAGCTTATCTCAGCCAGCAGAGAGGTCAAATCACAGTAATGCAAACTCAGTCAGAGACATAGATTTTCACTTGCAACTTGCTTTAACATGTTTAACAGTGCATGAAATGTTGTCTAAAACAAAAAAGAATGATGCATTTTATGGCTGGATCTGGTTTTATTACATTCTGAATTGGACGTTGAAAATGAGCTTATCTCAGCCAGCAGAGAGGTCAAATCACAGTAATGCAAACTCAGTCAGAGACATAGATTTTCACTTGCAACTTGCTTTAACATGTTTAACAGTGCATGAAATGTTGTCTAAAACAAAAAAGAATGATGCATTTTATAGCTGGATCAGGTTTTATTATATTCTGAATTGGACGTTGAAAATGAGCTTATCTCAGCCAGCAGAGAGGTCAAATCACAGTAATGCAAACTCAGTCAGAGACATAGATTTTCACTTGCAACTTGCTTTAACATGTTTAACAGTGCATGAAATGTTGTCTAAAACAAAAAAGAATGATGCATTTTAAGCTGGATCAGGTTTTATTACATTCTGAATTGGACGTTGAAAATGAGCTTATCTCAGCCAGCAGAGAGGTCAAATCACAGTAATGCAAACTCAGTTAGAGACATAGATTTTCACTTGCAACTTGCCTTAACATGTTTAACAGTGCATGAAATGTTGTCTAAAACAAAAAAGAATAATGCATTTTATGGCTGGATCTGGTTTTATTACATTCTGAATTGGACGTTGAAAATGAGCTTATCTCAGCCAGCAGAGAGGTCAAATCACAGTAATGCAAACTCAGTCAGAGACATAGATTTTCACTTGCAACTTGCCTTAACATGTTTAACAGTGCATGAAATGTTGTCTAAAACAAAAAAGAATGATCCATTTTATGGCTGGATCAGGTTTTATCACTTTCTGAATTGGACGTTGAAAATGAGCTTATCTCAGCCAGCAGAGAGGTCAAATCACAGTAATGCAAACTCAGTCAGAGACATAGATTTTCACTTGCAACTTGCTTTAACATGTTTAACAGTGCATGAAATGTTGTCTAAAACAAAAAAGAATGATGCATTTTATAGCTGGATCAGGTTTTATTACATTCTGAATTGGACGTTGAAAATGAGCTTATCTCAGCCAGCAGAGAGGTCAAATCACAGTAATGCAAACTCAGTCAGAGACATAGATTTTCACTTGCAACTTGCTTTAACATGTTTAACAGTGCATGAAATGTTGTCTAAAACAAAAAAGAATGATGCATTTTAAGCTGGATCAGGTTTTATTACATTCTGAATTGGACGTTGAAAATGAGCTTATCTCAGCCAGCAGAGAGGTCAAATCACAGTAATGCAAACTCAGTCAGAGACATAGATTTTCACTTGCAACTTGCTTTAACATGTTTAACAGTGCATGAAATGTTGTCTAAAACAAAAAAGAATGATGCATTTTATAGCTGGATCAGGTTTTATTACATTCTGAATTGGACGTTGAAAATGAGCTTATCTCAGCCAGCAGAGAGGTCAAATCACAGTAATGCAAACTCAGTCAGAGACATAGATTTTCACTTGCAACTTGCTTTAACATGTTTAACGGTGCATGAAATGTTGTCTAAAACAAAAAAGAATGATGCATTTTATGGCTGGATCTGGTTTTATCACTTTCTGAAGTGGACGTTGAAAATGAGCTTATCTCAGCCAGCAGAGAGGTCAAATCACAGTAATGCAAACTCAGTCAGAGACATAGATTTTCACTTGCAACTTGCTTTAACATGTTTAACAGTGCATGAAATGTTGTCTAAAACAAAAAAGAATGATGCATTTTATGGCTGGATCTGGTTTTATTACATTCTGAATTGGACGTTGAAAATGAGCTTATCTCAGCCAGCAGAGAGGTCAAATCACAGTAATGCAAACTCAGTCAGAGACCTAGATTTTCACTTGCAACTTGCTTTAACATGTTTAACAGTGCATGAAATGTTGTCTAAAACAAAAAAGAATGATGCATTTTAAGCTGGATCAGGTTTTATTACATTCTGAATTGGACGTTGAAAATGAGCTTATCTCAGCCAGCAGAGAGGTCAAATCACAGTAATGCAAACTCAGTCAGAGACATAGATTTTCACTTGCAACTTGCTTTAACATGTTTAACAGTGCATGAAATGTTGTCTAAAACAAAAAAGAATGATGCATTTTAAGCTGGATCAGGTTTTATTACATTCTGAATTGGACGTTGAAAATGAGCTCATCTCAGCCAGCAGAGAGGTCAAATCACAGTAATGCAAACTCAGTCAGAGACATAGATTTTCACTTGCAACTTGCTTTAACATGTTTAACAGTGCATGAAATGTTGTCTAAAACAAAAAAGAATGATGCATTTTATGGCTGGATCTGGTTTTATTACATTCTGAATTGGACGTTGAAAATGAGCTTATCTCAGCCAGCAGAGAGGTCAAATCACAGTAATGCAAACTCAGTCAGAGACATAGATTTTCACTTGCAACTTGCCTTAACATGTTTAACAGTGCATGAAATGTTGTCTAAAACAAAAAAGAATGATGCATTTTATGGCTGGATCTGGTTTTATTACATTCTGAATTGGACGTTGAAAATGAGCTTATCTCAGCCAGCAGAGAGGTCAAATCACAGTAATGCAAACTCAGTCAGAGACCTAGATTTTCACTTGCAACTTGCTTTAACATGTTTAACAGTGCATGAAATGTTGTCTAAAACAAAAAAGAATGATGCATTTTAAGCTGGATCAGGTTTTATTACATTCTGAATTGGACGTTGAAAATGAGCTTATCTCAGCCAGCAGAGAGGTCAAATCACAGTAATGCAAACTCAGTCAGAGACATAGATTTTCACTTGCAACTTGCTTTAACATGTTTAACAGTGCATGAAATGTTGTCTAAAACAAAAAAGAATGATGCATTTTAAGCTGGATCAGGTTTTATTACATTCTGAATTGGACGTTGAAAATGAGCTCATCTCAGCCAGCAGAGAGGTCAAATCACAGTAATGCAAACTCAGTCAGAGACATAGATTTTCACTTGCAACTTGCTTTAACATGTTTAACAGTGCATGAAATGTTGTCTAAAACAAAAAAGAATGATGCATTTTATGGCTGGATCTGGTTTTATTACATTCTGAATTGGACGTTGAAAATGAGCTTATCTCAGCCAGCAGAGAGGTCAAATCACAGTAATGCAAACTCAGTCAGAGACATAGATTTTCACTTGCAACTTGCCTTAACATGTTTAACAGTGCATGAAATGTTGTCTAAAACAAAAAAGAATGATGCATTTTATGGCTGGATCTGGTTTTATTACATTCTGAATTGGACGTTGAAAATGAGCTTATCTCAGCCAGCAGAGAGGTCAAATCACAGTAATGCAAACTCAGTCAGAGACCTAGATTTTCACTTGCAACTTGCTTTAACATGTTTAACAGTGCATGAAATGTTGTCTAAAACAAAAAAGAATGATGCATTTTAAGCTGGATCAGGTTTTATTACATTCTGAATTGGACGTTGAAAATGAGCTTATCTCAGCCAGCAGAGAGGTCAAATCACAGTAATGCAAACTCAGTCAGAGACATAGATTTTCACTTGCAACTTGCTTTAACATGTTTAACAGTGCATGAAATGTTGTCTAAAACAAAAAAGAATGATGCATTTTAAGCTGGATCAGGTTTTATTACATTCTGAATTGGACGTTGAAAATGAGCTTATCTCAGCCAGCAGAGAGGTCAAATCACAGTAATGCAAACTCAGTCAGACACATAGATTTTCACTTGCAACTTGCCTTAACATGTTTAACAGTGCATGAAATGTTGTCTAAAACAAAAAAGAATGATGCATTTTATGGCTGGATCAGGTTTTATTACATTCTGAATTGGACGTTGAAAATGAGCTTATCTCAGCCAGCAGAGAGGTCAAATCACAGTAATGCAAACTCAGTCAGAGACAGATTTTCACTTGCAACTTGCCTTAACATGTTTAACAGTGCATGAAATGTTGTCTAAAACAAAAAAGAATGATACATTTTATAGCTGGATCAGGTTTTATTATATTCTGAATTGGACGTTGAAAATGAGTTTATCTCAGCCAGCAGAGAGGTCAAATCACAGTAATGCAAACTCAGTCAGAGACATAGATTTTCACTTGCAACTTGCTTTAACATGTTTAACAGTGCATGAAATGTTGTCTAAAACAAAAAAGAATGATCCATTTTATGGCTGGATCTGTTTTTATCACTTTCTGAATTGGACGTTGAAAATGAGCTTATCTCAGCCAGCAGAGAGGTCAAATCACAGTAATGCAAACTCAGTCAGAGACATAGATTTTCACTTGCAACTTGCTTTAACATGTTTAACAGTGCATGAAATGTTGTCTAAAACAAAAAAGAATGATGCATTTTATAGCTGGATCAGGTTTTATTACATTCTGAATTGGACGTTGAAAATGAGCTTATCTCAGCCAGCAGAGAGGTCAAATCACAGTAATGCAAACTCAGTCAGAGACATAGATTTTCACTTGCAACTTGCTTTAACATGTTTAACAGTGCATGAAATGTTGTCTAAAACAAAAAAGAACTATGCATTTTATGGCTGGATCAGGTTTTATTACATTCTGAATTGGACGTTGAAAATGAGCTTATCTCAGCCAGCAGAGAGGTCAAATCACAGTAATGCAAACTCAGTCAGAGACATAGATTTTCACTTGCAACTTGCTTTAACATGTTTAACAGTGCATGAAATGTTGTCTAAAACAAAAAAGAATGATGCATTTTATAGCTGGATCAGGTTTTAATATATTCTGAATTGGACGTTGAAAATGAGCTTATCTCAGCCAGCAGAGAGGTCAAATCACAGTAATGCAAACTCAGTCAGAGACATAGATTTTCACTTGCAACTTGCTTTAACATGTTTAACAGTGCATGAAATGTTGTCTAAAACAAAAAAGAATGATGCATTTTATGGCTGGATCTGGTTTTATTACATTCTGAATTGGACGTTGAAAATGAGCTTATCTCAGCCAGCAGAGAGGTCAAATCACAGTAATGCAAACTCAGTCAGAGACATAGATTTTCACTTGCAACTTGCTTTAACATGTTTAACAGTGCATGAAATGTTGTCTAAAACAAAAAAGAATGATGCATTTTATAGCTGGATCAGGTTTTATTATATTCTGAATTGGACGTTGAAAATGAGCTTATCTCAGCCAGCAGAGAGGTCAAATCACAGTAATGCAAACTCAGTCAGAGACATAGATTTTCACTTGCAACTTGCTTTAACATGTTTAACAGTGCATGAAATGTTGTCTAAAACAAAAAAGAATGATGCATTTTAAGCTGGATCAGGTTTTATTACATTCTGAATTGGACGTTGAAAATGAGCTTATCTCAGCCAGCAGAGAGGTCAAATCACAGTAATGCAAACTCAGTTAGAGACATAGATTTTCACTTGCAACTTGCCTTAACATGTTTAACAGTGCATGAAATGTTGTCTAAAACAAAAAAGAATAATGCATTTTATGGCTGGATCTGGTTTTATTACATTCTGAATTGGACGTTGAAAATGAGCTTATCTCAGCCAGCAGAGAGGTCAAATCACAGTAATGCAAACTCAGTCAGAGACATAGATTTTCACTTGCAACTTGCCTTAACATGTTTAACAGTGCATGAAATGTTGTCTAAAACAAAAAAGAATGATCCATTTTATGGCTGGATCAGGTTTTATCACTTTCTGAATTGGACGTTGAAAATGAGCTTATCTCAGCCAGCAGAGAGGTCAAATCACAGTAATGCAAACTCAGTCAGAGACATAGATTTTCACTTGCAACTTGCTTTAACATGTTTAACAGTGCATGAAATGTTGTCTAAAACAAAAAAGAATGATGCATTTTAAGCTGGATCAGGTTTTATTACATTCTGAATTGGACGTTGAAAATGAGCTCATCTCAGCCAGCAGAGAGGTCAAATCACAGTAATGCAAACTCAGTCAGAGACATAGATTTTCACTTGCAACTTGCTTTAACATGTTTAACAGTGCATGAAATGTTGTCTAAAACAAAAAAGAATGATGCATTTTATGGCTGGATCTGGTTTTATTACATTCTGAATTGGACGTTGAAAATGAGCTTATCTCAGCCAGCAGAGAGGTCAAATCACAGTAATGCAAACTCAGTCAGAGACATAGATTTTCACTTGCAACTTGCCTTAACATGTTTAACAGTGCATGAAATGTTGTCTAAAACAAAAAAGAATGATGCATTTTATGGCTGGATCTGGTTTTATTACATTCTGAATTGGACGTTGAAAATGAGCTTATCTCAGCCAGCAGAGAGGTCAAATCACAGTAATGCAAACTCAGTCAGAGACCTAGATTTTCACTTGCAACTTGCTTTAACATGTTTAACAGTGCATGAAATGTTGTCTAAAACAAAAAAGAATGATGCATTTTAAGCTGGATCAGGTTTTATTACATTCTGAATTGGACGTTGAAAATGAGCTTATCTCAGCCAGCAGAGAGGTCAAATCACAGTAATGCAAACTCAGTCAGAGACATAGATTTTCACTTGCAACTTGCTTTAACATGTTTAACAGTGCATGAAATGTTGTCTAAAACAAAAAAGAATGATGCATTTTAAGCTGGATCAGGTTTTATTACATTCTGAATTGGACGTTGAAAATGAGCTTATCTCAGCCAGCAGAGAGGTCAAATCACAGTAATGCAAACTCAGTCAGACACATAGATTTTCACTTGCAACTTGCCTTAACATGTTTAACAGTGCATGAAATGTTGTCTAAAACAAAAAAGAATGATGCATTTTATGGCTGGATCAGGTTTTATTACATTCTGAATTGGACGTTGAAAATGAGCTTATCTCAGCCAGCAGAGAGGTCAAATCACAGTAATGCAAACTCAGTCAGAGACAGATTTTCACTTGCAACTTGCCTTAACATGTTTAACAGTGCATGAAATGTTGTCTAAAACAAAAAAGAATGATGCATTTTATAGCTGGATCAGGTTTTATTATATTCTGAATTGGACGTTGAAAATGAGTTTATCTCAGCCAGCAGAGAGGTCAAATCACAGTAATGCAAACTCAGTCAGAGACATAGATTTTCACTTGCAACTTGCTTTAACATGTTTAACAGTGCATGAAATGTTGTCTAAAACAAAAAAGAATGATCCATTTTATGGCTGGATCTGTTTTTATCACTTTCTGAATTGGACGTTGAAAATGAGCTTATCTCAGCCAGCAGAGAGGTCAAATCACAGTAATGCAAACTCAGTCAGAGACATAGATTTTCACTTGCAACTTGCTTTAACATGTTTAACAGTGCATGAAATGTTGTCTAAAACAAAAAAGAATGATGCATTTTATAGCTGGATCAGGTTTTATTACATTCTGAATTGGACGTTGAAAATGAGCTTATCTCAGCCAGCAGAGAGGTCAAATCACAGTAATGCAAACTCAGTCAGAGACATAGATTTTCACTTGCAACTTGCTTTAACATGTTTAACAGTGCATGAAATGTTGTCTAAAACAAAAAAGAATGATGCATTTTATAGCTGGATCAGGTTTTATTACATTCTGAATTGGACGTTGAAAATGAGCTTATCTCAGCCAGCAGAGAGGTCAAATCACAGTAATGCAAACTCAGTCAGAGACATAGATTTTCACTTGCAACTTGCTTTAACATGTTTAACGGTGCATGAAATGTTGTCTAAAACAAAAAAGAATGATGCATTTTATGGCTGGATCTGGTTTTATCACTTTCTGAAGTGGACGTTGAAAATGAGCTTATCTCAGCCAGCAGAGAGGTCAAATCACAGTAATGCAAACTCAGTCAGAGACATAGATTTTCACTTGCAACTTGCTTTAACATGTTTAACAGTGCATGAAATGTTGTCTAAAACAAAAAAGAATGATGCATTTTATGGCTGGATCTGGTTTTATTACATTCTGAATTGGACGTTGAAAATGAGCTTATCTCAGCCAGCAGAGAGGTCAAATCACAGTAATGCAAACTCAGTCAGAGACCTAGATTTTCACTTGCAACTTGCTTTAACATGTTTAACAGTGCATGAAATGTTGTCTAAAACAAAAAAGAATGATGCATTTTATAGCTGGATCAGGTTTTATTACATTCTGAATTGGACGTTGAAAATGAGCTTATCTCAGCCAGCAGAGAGGTCAAATCACAGTAATGCAAACTCAGTCAGAGACATAGATTTTCACTTGCAACTTGCTTTAACATGTTTAACAGTGCATGAAATGTTGTCTAAAACAAAAAAGAATGATGCATTTTAAGCTGGATCAGGTTTTATTACATTCTGAATTGGACGTTGAAAATGAGCTCATCTCAGCCAGCAGAGAGGTCAAATCACAGTAATGCAAACTCAGTCAGAGACATAGATTTTCACTTGCAACTTGCTTTAACATGTTTAACAGTGCATGAAATGTTGTCTAAAACAAAAAAGAATGATGCATTTTATGGCTGGATCTGGTTTTATTACATTCTGAATTGGACGTTGAAAATGAGCTTATCTCAGCCAGCAGAGAGGTCAAATCACAGTAATGCAAACTCAGTCAGAGACATAGATTTTCACTTGCAACTTGCCTTAACATGTTTAACAGTGCATGAAATGTTGTCTAAAACAAAAAAGAATGATGCATTTTATGGCTGGATCTGGTTTTATTACATTCTGAATTGGACGTTGAAAATGAGCTTATCTCAGCCAGCAGAGAGGTCAAATCACAGTAATGCAAACTCAGTCAGAGACCTAGATTTTCACTTGCAACTTGCTTTAACATGTTTAACAGTGCATGAAATGTTGTCTAAAACAAAAAAGAATGATGCATTTTAAGCTGGATCAGGTTTTATTACATTCTGAATTGGACGTTGAAAATGAGCTTATCTCAGCCAGCAGAGAGGTCAAATCACAGTAATGCAAACTCAGTCAGAGACATAGATTTTCACTTGCAACTTGCTTTAACATGTTTAACAGTGCATGAAATGTTGTCTAAAACAAAAAAGAATGATGCATTTTAAGCTGGATCAGGTTTTATTACATTCTGAATTGGACGTTGAAAATGAGCTCATCTCAGCCAGCAGAGAGGTCAAATCACAGTAATGCAAACTCAGTCAGAGACATAGATTTTCACTTGCAACTTGCTTTAACATGTTTAACAGTGCATGAAATGTTGTCTAAAACAAAAAAGAATGATGCATTTTATGGCTGGATCTGGTTTTATTACATTCTGAATTGGACGTTGAAAATGAGCTTATCTCAGCCAGCAGAGAGGTCAAATCACAGTAATGCAAACTCAGTCAGAGACATAGATTTTCACTTGCAACTTGCCTTAACATGTTTAACAGTGCATGAAATGTTGTCTAAAACAAAAAAGAATGATGCATTTTATGGCTGGATCTGGTTTTATTACATTCTGAATTGGACGTTGAAAATGAGCTTATCTCAGCCAGCAGAGAGGTCAAATCACAGTAATGCAAACTCAGTCAGAGACCTAGATTTTCACTTGCAACTTGCTTTAACATGTTTAACAGTGCATGAAATGTTGTCTAAAACAAAAAAGAATGATGCATTTTAAGCTGGATCAGGTTTTATTACATTCTGAATTGGACGTTGAAAATGAGCTTATCTCAGCCAGCAGAGAGGTCAAATCACAGTAATGCAAACTCAGTCAGAGACATAGATTTTCACTTGCAACTTGCTTTAACATGTTTAACAGTGCATGAAATGTTGTCTAAAACAAAAAAGAATGATGCATTTTAAGCTGGATCAGGTTTTATTACATTCTGAATTGGACGTTGAAAATGAGCTTATCTCAGCCAGCAGAGAGGTCAAATCACAGTAATGCAAACTCAGTCAGACACATAGATTTTCACTTGCAACTTGCCTTAACATGTTTAACAGTGCATGAAATGTTGTCTAAAACAAAAAAGAATGATGCATTTTATGGCTGGATCAGGTTTTATTACATTCTGAATTGGACGTTGAAAATGAGCTTATCTCAGCCAGCAGAGAGGTCAAATCACAGTAATGCAAACTCAGTCAGAGACAGATTTTCACTTGCAACTTGCCTTAACATGTTTAACAGTGCATGAAATGTTGTCTAAAACAAAAAAGAATGATGCATTTTATAGCTGGATCAGGTTTTATTATATTCTGAATTGGACGTTGAAAATGAGTTTATCTCAGCCAGCAGAGAGGTCAAATCACAGTAATGCAAACTCAGTCAGAGACATAGATTTTCACTTGCAACTTGCTTTAACATGTTTAACAGTGCATGAAATGTTGTCTAAAACAAAAAAGAATGATCCATTTTATGGCTGGATCTGTTTTTATCACTTTCTGAATTGGACGTTGAAAATGAGCTTATCTCAGCCAGCAGAGAGGTCAAATCACAGTAATGCAAACTCAGTCAGAGACATAGATTTTCACTTGCAACTTGCTTTAACATGTTTAACAGTGCATGAAATGTTGTCTAAAACAAAAAAGAATGATGCATTTTATAGCTGGATCAGGTTTTATTACATTCTGAATTGGACGTTGAAAATGAGCTTATCTCAGCCAGCAGAGAGGTCAAATCACAGTAATGCAAACTCAGTCAGAGACATAGATTTTCACTTGCAACTTGCTTTAACATGTTTAACAGTGCATGAAATGTTGTCTAAAACAAAAAAGAACTATGCATTTTATGGCTGGATCAGGTTTTATTACATTCTGAATTGGACGTTGAAAATGAGCTTATCTCAGCCAGCAGAGAGGTCAAATCACAGTAATGCAAACTCAGTCAGACACATAGATTTTCACTTGCAACTTGCCTTAACATGTTTAACAGTGCATGAAATGTTGTCTAAAACAAAAAAGAATGATGCATTTTATGGCTGGATCAGGTTTTATTACATTCTGAATTGGACGTTGAAAATGAGCTTATCTCAGCCAGCAGAGAGGTCAAATCACAGTAATGCAAACTCAGTCAGAGACAGATTTTCACTTGCAACTTGCCTTAACATGTTTAACAGTGCATGAAATGTTGTCTAAAACAAAAAAGAATGATGCATTTTATAGCTGGATCAGGTTTTATTATATTCTGAATTGGACGTTGAAAATGAGTTTATCTCAGCCAGCAGAGAGGTCAAATCACAGTAATGCAAACTCAGTCAGAGACATAGATTTTCACTTGCAACTTGCTTTAACATGTTTAACAGTGCATGAAATGTTGTCTAAAACAAAAAAGAATGATCCATTTTATGGCTGGATCTGTTTTTATCACTTTCTGAATTGGACGTTGAAAATGAGCTTATCTCAGCCAGCAGAGAGGTCAAATCACAGTAATGCAAACTCAGTCAGAGACATAGATTTTCACTTGCAACTTGCTTTAACATGTTTAACAGTGCATGAAATGTTGTCTAAAACAAAAAAGAATGATGCATTTTATAGCTGGATCAGGTTTTATTACATTCTGAATTGGACGTTGAAAATGAGCTTATCTCAGCCAGCAGAGAGGTCAAATCACAGTAATGCAAACTCAGTCAGAGACATAGATTTTCACTTGCAACTTGCTTTAACATGTTTAACAGTGCATGAAATGTTGTCTAAAACAAAAAAGAACTATGCATTTTATGGCTGGATCAGGTTTTATTACATTCTGAATTGGACGTTGAAAATGAGCTTATCTCAGCCAGCAGAGAGGTCAAATCACAGTAATGCAAACTCAGTCAGAGACATAGATTTTCACTTGCAACTTGCTTTAACATGTTTAACAGTGCATGAAATGTTGTCTAAAACAAAAAAGAATGATGCATTTTATAGCTGGATCAGGTTTTATTATATTCTGAATTGGACGTTGAAAATGAGCTTATCTCAGCCAGCAGAGAGGTCAAATCACAGTAATGCAAACTCAGTCAGAGACATAGATTTTCACTTGCAACTTGCTTTAACATGTTTAACAGTGCATGAAATGTTGTCTAAAACAAAAAAGAATGATGCATTTTATGGCTGGATCTGGTTTTATTACATTCTGAATTGGACGTTGAAAATGAGCTTATCTCAGCCAGCAGAGAGGTCAAATCACAGTAATGCAAACTCAGTCAGAGACATAGATTTTCACTTGCAACTTGCTTTAACATGTTTAACAGTGCATGAAATGTTGTCTAAAACAAAAAAGAATGATGCATTTTATAGCTGGATCAGGTTTTATTACATTCTGAATTGGACGTTGAAAATGAGCTTATCTCAGCCAGCAGAGAGGTCAAATCACAGTAATGCAAACTCAGTCAGAGACATAGATTTTCACTTGCAACTTGCTTTAACATGTTTAACAGTGCATGAAATGTTGTCTAAAACAAAAAAGAATGATGCATTTTATAGCTGGATCAGGTTTTATTACATTCTGAATTGGACGTTGAAAATGAGCTTATCTCAGCCAGCAGAGAGGTCAAATCACAGTAATGCAAACTCAGTCAGAGACATAGATTTTCACTTGCAACTTGCTTTAACATGTTTAACAGTGCATGAAATGTTGTCTAAAACAAAAAAGAACTATGCATTTTATGGCTGGATCAGGTTTTATTACATTCTGAATTGGACGTTGAAAATGAGCTTATCTCAGCCAGCAGAGAGGTCAAATCACAGTAATGCAAACTCAGTCAGAGACATAGATTTTCACTTGCAACTTGCTTTAACATGTTTAATAGTGCATGAAATGTTGTCTAAAACAAAAAAGAATGATGCATTTTATAGCTGGATCAGGTTTTATTATATTCTGAATTGGACGTTGAAAATGAGCTTATCTCAGCCAGCAGAGAGGTCAAATCACAGTAATGCAAACTCAGTCAGAGACATAGATTTTCACTTGCAACTTGCTTTAACATGTTTAACAGTGCATGAAATGTTGTCTAAAACAAAAAAGAATGATGCATTTTATGGCTGGATCTGGTTTTATTACATTCTGAATTGGACGTTGAAAATGAGCTTATCTCAGCCAGCAGAGAGGTCAAATCACAGTAATGCAAACTCAGTCAGAGACATAGATTTTCACTTGCAACTTGCTTTAACATGTTTAACAGTGCATGAAATGTTGTCTAAAACAAAAAAGAATGATGCATTTTATAGCTGGATCAGGTTTTATTATATTCTGAATTGGACGTTGAAAATGAGCTTATCTCAGCCAGCAGAGAGGTCAAATCACAGTAATGCAAACTCAGTCAGAGACATAGATTTTCACTTGCAACTTGCTTTAACATGTTTAACAGTGCATGAAATGTTGTCTAAAACAAAAAAGAATGATGCATTTTAAGCTGGATCAGGTTTTATTACATTCTGAATTGGACGTTGAAAATGAGCTTATCTCAGCCAGCAGAGAGGTCAAATCACAGTAATGCAAACTCAGTTAGAGACATAGATTTTCACTTGCAACTTGCCTTAACATGTTTAACAGTGCATGAAATGTTGTCTAAAACAAAAAAGAATAATGCATTTTATGGCTGGATCTGGTTTTATTACATTCTGAATTGGACGTTGAAAATGAGCTTATCTCAGCCAGCAGAGAGGTCAAATCACAGTAATGCAAACTCAGTTAGAGACATAGATTTTCACTTGCAACTTGCCTTAACATGTTTAACAGTGCATGAAATGTTGTCTAAAACAAAAAAGAATGATCCATTTTATGGCTGGATCAGGTTTTATCACTTTCTGAATTGGACGTTGAAAATGAGCTTATCTCAGCCAGCAGAGAGGTCAAATCACAGTAATGCAAACTCAGTCAGAGACATAGATTTTCACTTGCAACTTGCTTTAACATGTTTAACAGTGCATGAAATGTTGTCTAAAACAAAAAAGAATGATGCATTTTATAGCTGGATCAGGTTTTATTACATTCTGAATTGGACGTTGAAAATGAGCTTATCTCAGCCAGCAGAGAGGTCAAATCACAGTAATGCAAACTCAGTCAGAGACATAGATTTTCACTTGCAACTTGCTTTAACATGTTTAACAGTGCATGAAATGTTGTCTAAAACAAAAAAGAATGATGCATTTTAAGCTGGATCAGGTTTTATTACATTCTGAATTGGACGTTGAAAATGAGCTTATCTCAGCCAGCAGAGAGGTCAAATCACAGTAATGCAAACTCAGTCAGAGACATAGATTTTCACTTGCAACTTGCTTTAACATGTTTAACAGTGCATGAAATGTTGTCTAAAACAAAAAAGAATGATGCATTTTATAGCTGGATCAGGTTTTATTACATTCTGAATTGGACGTTGAAAATGAGCTTATCTCAGCCAGCAGAGAGGTCAAATCACAGTAATGCAAACTCAGTCAGAGACATAGATTTTCACTTGCAACTTGCTTTAACATGTTTAACGGTGCATGAAATGTTGTCTAAAACAAAAAAGAATGATGCATTTTATGGCTGGATCTGGTTTTATCACTTTCTGAAGTGGACGTTGAAAATGAGCTTATCTCAGCCAGCAGAGAGGTCAAATCACAGTAATGCAAACTCAGTCAGAGACATAGATTTTCACTTGCAACTTGCTTTAACATGTTTAACAGTGCATGAAATGTTGTCTAAAACAAAAAAGAATGATGCATTTTATGGCTGGATCTGGTTTTATTACATTCTGAATTGGACGTTGAAAATGAGCTTATCTCAGCCAGCAGAGAGGTCAAATCACAGTAATGCAAACTCAGTCAGAGACCTAGATTTTCACTTGCAACTTGCTTTAACATGTTTAACAGTGCATGAAATGTTGTCTAAAACAAAAAAGAATGATGCATTTTAAGCTGGATCAGGTTTTATTACATTCTGAATTGGACGTTGAAAATGAGCTTATCTCAGCCAGCAGAGAGGTCAAATCACAGTAATGCAAACTCAGTCAGAGACATAGATTTTCACTTGCAACTTGCTTTAACATGTTTAACAGTGCATGAAATGTTGTCTAAAACAAAAAAGAATGATGCATTTTAAGCTGGATCAGGTTTTATTACATTCTGAATTGGACGTTGAAAATGAGCTTATCTCAGCCAGCAGAGAGGTCAAATCACAGTAATGCAAACTCAGTCAGAGACATAGATTTTCACTTGCAACTTGCTTTAACATGTTTAACAGTGGATGAAATGTTGTCTAAAACAAAAAAGAATGATGCATTTTATGGCTGGATCTGGTTTTATTACATTCTGAATTGGACGTTGAAAATGAGCTTATCTCAGCCAGCAGAGAGGTCAAATCACAGTAATGCAAACTCAGTCAGAGACATAGATTTTCACTTGCAACTTGCCTTAACATGTTTAACAGTGCATGAAATGTTGTCTAAAACAAAAAAGAATGATGCATTTTATGGCTGGATCTGGTTTTATTACATTCTGAATTGGACGTTGAAAATGAGCTTATCTCAGCCAGCAGAGAGGTCAAATCACAGTAATGCAAACTCAGTCAGAGACCTAGATTTTCACTTGCAACTTGCTTTAACATGTTTAACAGTGCATGAAATGTTGTCTAAAACAAAAAAGAATGATGCATTTTAAGCTGGATCAGGTTTTATTACATTCTGAATTGGACGTTGAAAATGAGCTTATCTCAGCCAGCAGAGAGGTCAAATCACAGTAATGCAAACTCAGTCAGAGACATAGATTTTCACTTGCAACTTGCTTTAACATGTTTAACAGTGCATGAAATGTTGTCTAAAACAAAAAAGAATGATGCATTTTAAGCTGGATCAGGTTTTATTACATTCTGAATTGGACGTTGAAAATGAGCTTATCTCAGCCAGCAGAGAGGTCAAATCACAGTAATGCAAACTCAGTCAGACACATAGATTTTCACTTGCAACTTGCCTTAACATGTTTAACAGTGCATGAAATGTTGTCTAAAACAAAAAAGAATGATGCATTTTATGGCTGGATCAGGTTTTATTACATTCTGAATTGGACGTTGAAAATGAGCTTATCTCAGCCAGCAGAGAGGTCAAATCACAGTAATGCAAACTCAGTCAGAGACATAGATTTTCACTTGCAACTTGCTTTAACATGTTTAACAGTGGATGAAATGTTGTCTAAAACAAAAAAGAATGATGCATTTTATGGCTGGATCTGGTTTTATTACATTCTGAATTGGACGTTGAAAATGAGCTTATCTCAGCCAGCAGAGAGGTCAAATCACAGTAATGCAAACTCAGTCAGAGACATAGATTTTCACTTGCAACTTGCCTTAACATGTTTAACAGTGCATGAAATGTTGTCTAAAACAAAAAAGAATGATGCATTTTATGGCTGGATCTGGTTTTATTACATTCTGAATTGGACGTTGAAAATGAGCTTATCTCAGCCAGCAGAGAGGTCAAATCACAGTAATGCAAACTCAGTCAGAGACCTAGATTTTCACTTGCAACTTGCTTTAACATGTTTAACAGTGCATGAAATGTTGTCTAAAACAAAAAAGAATGATGCATTTTAAGCTGGATCAGGTTTTATTACATTCTGAATTGGACGTTGAAAATGAGCTTATCTCAGCCAGCAGAGAGGTCAAATCACAGTAATGCAAACTCAGTCAGAGACATAGATTTTCACTTGCAACTTGCTTTAACATGTTTAACAGTGCATGAAATGTTGTCTAAAACAAAAAAGAATGATGCATTTTAAGCTGGATCAGGTTTTATTACATTCTGAATTGGACGTTGAAAATGAGCTTATCTCAGCCAGCAGAGAGGTCAAATCACAGTAATGCAAACTCAGTCAGACACATAGATTTTCACTTGCAACTTGCCTTAACATGTTTAACAGTGCATGAAATGTTGTCTAAAACAAAAAAGAATGATGCATTTTATGGCTGGATCAGGTTTTATTACATTCTGAATTGGACGTTGAAAATGAGCTTATCTCAGCCAGCAGAGAGGTCAAATCACAGTAATGCAAACTCAGTCAGAGACAGATTTTCACTTGCAACTTGCCTTAACATGTTTAACAGTGCATGAAATGTTGTCTAAAACAAAAAAGAATGATGCATTTTATAGCTGGATCAGGTTTTATTATATTCTGAATTGGACGTTGAAAATGAGTTTATCTCAGCCAGCAGAGAGGTCAAATCACAGTAATGCAAACTCAGTCAGAGACATAGATTTTCACTTGCAACTTGCTTTAACATGTTTAACAGTGCATGAAATGTTGTCTAAAACAAAAAAGAATGATCCATTTTATGGCTGGATCTGTTTTTATCACTTTCTGAATTGGACGTTGAAAATGAGCTTATCTCAGCCAGCAGAGAGGTCAAATCACAGTAATGCAAACTCAGTCAGAGACATAGATTTTCACTTGCAACTTGCTTTAACATGTTTAACAGTGCATGAAATGTTGTCTAAAACAAAAAAGAATGATGCATTTTATAGCTGGATCAGGTTTTATTACATTCTGAATTGGACGTTGAAAATGAGCTTATCTCAGCCAGCAGAGAGGTCAAATCACAGTAATGCAAACTCAGTCAGAGACATAGATTTTCACTTGCAACTTGCTTTAACATGTTTAACAGTGCATGAAATGTTGTCTAAAACAAAAAAGAACTATGCATTTTATGGCTGGATCAGGTTTTATTACATTCTGAATTGGACGTTGAAAATGAGCTTATCTCAGCCAGCAGAGAGGTCAAATCACAGTAATGCAAACTCAGTCAGAGACATAGATTTTCACTTGCAACTTGCTTTAACATGTTTAACAGTGCATGAAATGTTGTCTAAAACAAAAAAGAATGATGCATTTTATAGCTGGATCAGGTTTTATTATATTCTGAATTGGACGTTGAAAATGAGCTTATCTCAGCCAGCAGAGAGGTCAAATCACAGTAATGCAAACTCAGTCAGAGACATAGATTTTCACTTGCAACTTGCCTTAACATGTTTAACAGTGCATGAAATGTTGTCTAAAACAAAAAAGAATGATGCATTTTATAGCTGGATCAGGTTTTATTATATTCTGAATTGGACGTTGAAAATGAGCTTATCTCAGCCAGCAGAGAGGTCAAATCACAGTAATGCAAACTCAGTCAGAGACATAGATTTTCACTTGCAACTTGCTTTAACATGTTTAACAGTGCATGAAATGTTGTCTAAAACAAAAAAGAATGATGCATTTTAAGCTGGATCAGGTTTTATTACATTCTGAATTGGACGTTGAAAATGAGCTTATCTCAGCCAGCAGAGAGGTCAAATCACAGTAATGCAAACTCAGTTAGAGACATAGATTTTCACTTGCAACTTGCTTTAACATGTTTAACAGTGCATGAAATGTTGTCTAAAACAAAAAAGAATGATGCATTTTAAGCTGGATCAGGTTTTATTACATTCTGAATTGGACGTTGAAAATGAGCTTATCTCAGCCAGCAGAGAGGTCAAATCACAGTAATGCAAACTCAGTCAGAGACATAGATTTTCACTTGCAACTTGCCTTAACATGTTTAACAGTGCATGAAATGTTGTCTAAAACAAAAAAGAATGATGCATTTTATGGCTGGATCTGGTTTTATTACATTCTGAATTGGACGTTGAAAATGAGCTTATCTCAGCCAGCAGAGAGGTCAAATCACAGTAATGCAAACTCAGTCAGAGACATAGATTTTCACTTGCAACTTGCCTTAACATGTTTAACAGTGCATGAAATGTTGTCTAAAACAAAAAAGAATGATGCATTTTATAGCTGGATCAGGTTTTATTATATTCTGAATTGGACGTTGAAAATGAGTTTATCTCAGCCAGCAGAGAGGTCAAATCACAGTAATGCAAACTCAGTCAGAGACATAGATTTTCACTTGCAACTTGCTTTAACATGTTTAACAGTGCATGAAATGTTGTCTAAAACAAAAAAGAATGATGCATTTTATAGCTGGATCAGGTTTTATTACATTCTGAATTGGACGTTGAAAATGAGCTTATCTCAGCCAGCAGAGAGGTCAAATCACAGTAATGCAAACTCAGTCAGAGACATAGATTTTTACTTGCAACTTGCTTTAACATGTTTAACACTGCATGAAATGTTGTCTAAAACAAAAAAGAATGATGCATTTTAAGCTGGATCAGGTTTTATTACATTCTGAATTGGACGTTGAAAATGAGCTTATCTCAGCCAGCAGAGAGGTCAAATCACAGTAATGCAAACTCAGTCAGAGACATAGATTTTCACTTGCAACTTGCTTTAACATGTTTAACAGTGCATGAAATGTTGTCTAAAACAAAAAAGAATGATGCATTTTATGGCTGGATCTGGTTTTATATCATTCTGAATTGGACGTTGAAAATGAGCTTATCTCAGCCAGCAGAGAGGTCAAATCACAGTAATGCAAACTCAGTCAGAGACATAGATTTTCACTTGCAACTTGCTTTAACATGTTTAACAGTGCATGAAATGTTGTCTAAAACAAAAAAGAATGATGCATTTTATAGCTGGATCAGGTTTTATTATATTCTGAATTGGACGTTGAAAATGAGCTTATCTCAGCCAGCAGAGAGGTCAAATCACAGTAATGCAAACTCAGTCAGAGACATAGATTTTCACTTGCAACTTGCTTTAACATGTTTAACAGTGCATGAAATGTTGTCTAAAACAAAAAAGAATGATGCATTTTATGGCTGGATCTGGTTTTATTACATTCTGAATTGGACGTTGAAAATGAGCTTATCTCAGCCAGCAGAGAGGTCAAATCACAGTAATGCAAACTCAGTCAGAGACATAGATTTTCACTTGCAACTTGCTTTAACATGTTTAACAGTGCATGAAATGTTGTCTAAAACAAAAAAGAATGATGCATTTTATAGCTGGATCAGGTTTTATTATATTTTGAATTGGACGTTGAAAATGAGCTTATCTCAGCCAGCAGAGAGGTCAAATCACAGTAATGCAAACTCAGTCAGAGACATAGATTTTCACTTGCAACTTGCTTTAACATGTTTAACAGTGCATGAAATGTTGTCTAAAACAAAAAAGAATGATGCATTTTAAGCTGGATCAGGTTTTATTACATTCTGAATTGGACGTTGAAAATGAGCTTATCTCAGCCAGCAGAGAGGTCAAATCACAGTAATGCAAACTCAGTCAGAGACATAGATTTTCACTTGCAACTTGCTTTAACATGTTTAACAGTGCATGAAATGTTGTCTAAAACAAAAAAGAATGATGCATTTTAAGCTGGATCAGGTTTTATTACATTCTGAATTGGACGTTGAAAATGAGCTTATTTCAGCCAGCAGAGAGGTCAAATCACAGTAATGCAAACTCAGTCAGAGACATAGATTTTCACTTGCAACTTGCCTTAACATGTTTAACAGTGCATGAAATGTTGTCTAAAACAAAAAAGAATGATGCATTTTATGGCTGGATCTGGTTTTATTACATTCTGAATTGGACGTTGAAAATGAGCTTATCTCAGCCAGCAGAGAGGTCAAATCACAGTAATGCAAACTCAGTCAGAGACATAGATTTTCACTTGCAACTTGCCTTAACATGTTTAACAGTGCATGAAATGTTGTCTAAAACAAAAAAGAATGATGCATTTTATAGCTGGATCAGGTTTTATTATATTCTGAATTGGACGTTGAAAATGAGTTTATCTCAGCCAGCAGAGAGGTCAAATCACAGTAATGCAAACTCAGTCAGAGACATAGATTTTCACTTGCAACTTGCTTTAACATGTTTAACAGTGCATGAAATGTTGTCTAAAACAAAAAAGAATGATCCATTTTATGGCTGGATCTGTTTTTATCACTTTCTGAATTGGACGTTGAAAATGAGCTTATCTCAGCCAGCAGAGAGGTCAAATCACAGTAATGCAAACTCAGTCAGAGACATAGATTTTCACTTGCAACTTGCTTTAACATGTTTAACAGTGCATGAAATGTTGTCTAAAACAAAAAAGAATTATGCATTTTATAGCTGGATCAGGTTTTATTACATTCTGAATTGGACGTTGAAAATGAGCTTATCTCAGCCAGCAGAGAGGTCAAATCACAGTAATGCAAACTCAGTCAGAGACATAGATTTTCACTTGCAACTTGCTTTAACATGTTTAACAGTGCATGAAATGTTGTCTAAAACAAAAAAGAATGATGCATTTTAAGCTGGATCAGGTTTTATTACATTCTGAATTGGACGTTGAAAATGAGCTTATCTCAGCCAGCAGAGAGGTCAAATCACAGTAATGCAAACTCAGTCAGAGACATAGATTTTCACTTGCAACTTGCTTTAACATGTTTAACAGTGCATGAAATGTTGTCTAAAACAAAAAAGAATGATGCATTTTATGGCTGGATCTGGTTTTATTACATTCTGAATTGGACGTTGAAATTGAGCTTATCTCAGCCAGCAGAGAGGTCAAATCACAGTAATGCAAACTCAGTCAGAGACATAGATTTTCACTTGCAACTTGCTTTAACATGTTTAACGGTGCATGAAATGTTGTCTAAAACAAAAAAGAATGATGCATTTTATGGCTGGATCTGGTTTTATCACTTTCTGAAGTGGACGTTGAAAATGAGCTTATCTCAGCCAGCAGAGAGGTCAAATCACAGTAATGCAAACTCAGTCAGAGACATAGATTTTCACTTGCAACTTGCTTTAACATGTTTAACAGTGCATGAAATGTTGTCTAAAACAAAAAAGAATGATGCATTTTATGGCTGGATCTGGTTTTATTACATTCTGAATTGGACGTTGAAAATGAGCTTATCTCAGCCAGCAGAGAGGTCAAATCACAGTAATGCAAACTCAGTCAGAGACCTAGATTTTCACTTGCAACTTGCTTTAACATGTTTAACAGTGCATGAAATGTTGTCTAAAACAAAAAAGAATGATGCATTTTAAGCTGGATCAGGTTTTATTACATTCTGAATTGGACGTTGAAAATGAGCTTATCTCAGCCAGCAGAGAGGTCAAATCACAGTAATGCAAACTCAGTCAGAGACATAGATTTTCACTTGCAACTTGCTTTAACATGTTTAACAGTGCATGAAATGTTGTCTAAAACAAAAAAGAATGATGCATTTTAAGCTGGATCAGGTTTTATTACATTCTGAATTGGACGTTGAAAATGAGCTTATCTCAGCCAGCAGAGAGGTCAAATCACAGTAATGCAAACTCAGTCAGAGACATAGATTTTCACTTGCAACTTGCCTTAACATGTTTAACAGTGCATGAAATGTTGTCTAAAACAAAAAAGAATGATGCATTTTATGGCTGGATCTGGTTTTATTACATTCTGAATTGGACGTTGAAAATGAGCTTATCTCAGCCAGCAGAGAGGTCAAATCACAGTAATGCAAACTCAGTCAGAGACATAGATTTTCACTTGCAACTTGCCTTAACATGTTTAACAGTGCATGAAATGTTGTCTAAAACAAAAAAGAATGATGCATTTTATAGCTGGATCAGGTTTTATTATATTCTGAAATGGACGTTGAAAATGAGTTTATCTCAGCCAGCAGAGAGGTCAAATCACAGTAATGCAAACTCAGTCAGAGACATAGATTTTCACTTGCAACTTGCTTTAACATGTTTAACAGTGCATGAAATGTTGTCTAAAACAAAAAAGAATGATGCATTTTATAGCTGGATCTGGTTTTATTACATTCTGAATTGGACGTTGAAAATGAGCTTATCTCAGCCAGCAGAGAGGTCAAATCACAGTAATGCAAACTCAGTCAGAGACATAGATTTTCACTTGCAACTTGCTTTAACATGTTTAACAGTGCATGAAATGTTGTCTAAAACAAAAAAGAATGATGCATTTTATAGCTGGATCAGGTTTTATTATATTCTGAATTGGACGTTGAAAATGAGCTTATCTCAGCCAGCAGAGAGGTCAAATCACAGTAATGCAAACTCAGTCAGAGACATAGATTTTCACTTGCAACTTGCTTTAACATGTTTAACAGTGCATGAAATGTTGTCTAAAACAAAAAAGAATGATGCATTTTATGGCTGGATCTGGTTTTATTACATTCTGAATTGGACGATGAAAATGAGCTTATCTCAGCCAGCAGAGAGGTCAAATCACAGTAATGCAAACTCAGTCAGAGACATAGATTTTCACTTGCAACTTGCTTTAACATGTTTAACAGTGCATGAAATGTTGTCTAAAACAAAAAAGAATGATGCATTTTATAGCTGGATCAGGTTTTATTATATTTTGAATTGGACGTTGAAAATGAGCTTATCTCAGCCAGCAGAGAGGTCAAATCACAGTAATGCAAACTCAGTCAGAGACATAGATTTTCACTTGCAACTTGCTTTAACATGTTTAACAGTGCATGAAATGTTGTCTAAAACAAAAAAGAATGATGCATTTTAAGCTGGATCAGGTTTTATTACATTCTGAATTGGACGTTGAAAATGAGCTTATCTCAGCCAGCAGAGAGGTCAAATCACAGTAATGCAAACTCAGTCAGAGACATAGATTTTCACTTGCAACTTGCCTTAACATGTTTAACAGTGCATGAAATGTTGTCTAAAACAAAAAAGAATGATGCATTTTATGGCTGGATCTGGTTTTATTACATTCTGAATTGGACGTTGAAAATGAGCTTATCTCAGCCAGCAGAGAGGTCAAATCACAGTAATGCAAACTCAGTCAGAGACATAGATTTTCACTTGCAACTTGCTTTAACATGTTTAACAGTGCATGAAATGTTGTCTAAAACAAAAAAGAATGATGCATTTTAAGCTGGATCAGGTTTTATTACATTCTGAATTGGACGTTGAAAATGAGCTTATCTCAGCCAGCAGAGAGGTCAAATCACAGTAATGCAAACTCAGTCAGAGACATAGATTTTCACTTGCAACTTGCCTTAACATGTTTAACAGTGCATGAAATGTTGTCTAAAACAAAAAAGAATGATGCATTTTATAGCTGGATCAGGTTTTATTATATTCTGAATTGGACGTTGAAAATGAGTTTATCTCAGCCAGCAGAGAGGTCAAATCACAGTAATGCAAACTCAGTCAGAGACATAGATTTTCACTTGCAACTTGCTTTAACATGTTTAACAGTGCATGAAATGTTGTCTAAAACAAAAAAGAATGATCCATTTTATGGCTGGATCTGTTTTTATCACTTTCTGAATTGGACGTTGAAAATGAGCTTATCTCAGCCAGCAGAGAGGTCAAATCACAGTAATGCAAACTCAGTCAGAGACATAGATTTTCACTTGCAACTTGCTTTAACATGTTTAACAGTGCATGAAATGTTGTCTAAAACAAAAAAGAATTATGCATTTTATAGCTGGATCAGGTTTTATTACATTCTGAATTGGACGTTGAAAATGAGCTTATCTCAGCCAGCAGAGAGGTCAAATCACAGTAATGCAAACTCAGTCAGAGACATAGATTTTCACTTGCAACTTGCTTTAACATGTTTAACAGTGCATGAAATGTTGTCTAAAACAAAAAAGAATGATGCATTTTAAGCTGGATCAGGTTTTATTACATTCTGAATTGGACGTTGAAAATGAGCTTATCTCAGCCAGCAGAGAGGTCAAATCACAGTAATGCAAACTCAGTCAGAGACATAGATTTTCACTTGCAACTTGCTTTAACATGTTTAACAGTGCATGAAATGTTGTCTAAAATAAAAAAGAATGATGCATTTTATGGCTGGATCTGGTTTTATTACATTCTGAATTGGACGTTGAAATTGAGCTTATCTCAGCCAGCAGAGAGGTCAAATCACAGTAATGCAAACTCAGTCAGAGACATAGATTTTCACTTGCAACTTGCTTTAACATGTTTAACGGTGCATGAAATGTTGTCTAAAACAAAAAAGAATGATGCATTTTATGGCTGGATCTGGTTTTATCACTTTCTGAAGTGGACGTTGAAAATGAGCTTATCTCAGCCAGCAGAGAGGTCAAATCACAGTAATGCAAACTCAGTCAGAGACATAGATTTTCACTTGCAACTTGCTTTAACATGTTTAACAGTGCATGAAATGTTGTCTAAAACAAAAAAGAATGATGCATTTTATGGCTGGATCTGGTTTTATTACATTCTGAATTGGACGTTGAAAATGAGCTTATCTCAGCCAGCAGAGAGGTCAAATCACAGTAATGCAAACTCAGTCAGAGACCTAGATTTTCACTTGCAACTTGCTTTAACATGTTTAACAGTGCATGAAATGTTGTCTAAAACAAAAAAGAATGATGCATTTTAAGCTGGATCAGGTTTTATTACATTCTGAATTGGACGTTGAAAATGAGCTTATCTCAGCCAGCAGAGAGGTCAAATCACAGTAATGCAAACTCAGTCAGAGACATAGATTTTCACTTGCAACTTGCTTTAACATGTTTAACAGTGCATGAAATGTTGTCTAAAACAAAAAAGAATGATGCATTTTAAGCTGGATCAGGTTTTATTACATTCTGAATTGGACGTTGAAAATGAGCTTATCTCAGCCAGCAGAGAGGTCAAATCACAGTAATGCAAACTCAGTCAGAGACATAGATTTTCACTTGCAACTTGCCTTAACATGTTTAACAGTGCATGAAATGTTGTCTAAAACAAAAAAGAATGATGCATTTTATGGCTGGATCTGGTTTTATTACATTCTGAATTGGACGTTGAAAATGAGCTTATCTCAGCCAGCAGAGAGGTCAAATCACAGTAATGCAAACTCAGTCAGAGACATAGATTTTCACTTGCAACTTGCCTTAACATGTTTAACAGTGCATGAAATGTTGTCTAAAACAAAAAAGAATGATGCATTTTATAGCTGGATCAGGTTTTATTATATTCTGAAATGGACGTTGAAAATGAGTTTATCTCAGCCAGCAGAGAGGTCAAATCACAGTAATGCAAACTCAGTCAGAGACATAGATTTTCACTTGCAACTTGCTTTAACATGTTTAACAGTGCATGAAATGTTGTCTAAAACAAAAAAGAATGATGCATTTTATAGCTGGATCTGGTTTTATTACATTCTGAATTGGACGTTGAAAATGAGCTTATCTCAGCCAGCAGAGAGGTCAAATCACAGTAATGCAAACTCAGTCAGAGACATAGATTTTCACTTGCAACTTGCTTTAACATGTTTAACAGTGCATGAAATGTTGTCTAAAACAAAAAAGAATGATGCATTTTATAGCTGGATCAGGTTTTATTATATTCTGAATTGGACGTTGAAAATGAGCTTATCTCAGCCAGCAGAGAGGTCAAATCACAGTAATGCAAACTCAGTCAGAGACATAGATTTTCACTTGCAACTTGCTTTAACATGTTTAACAGTGCATGAAATGTTGTCTAAAACAAAAAAGAATGATGCATTTTATGGCTGGATCTGGTTTTATTACATTCTGAATTGGACGATGAAAATGAGCTTATCTCAGCCAGCAGAGAGGTCAAATCACAGTAATGCAAACTCAGTCAGAGACATAGATTTTCACTTGCAACTTGCTTTAACATGTTTAACAGTGCATGAAATGTTGTCTAAAACAAAAAAGAATGATGCATTTTATAGCTGGATCAGGTTTTATTATATTTTGAATTGGACGTTGAAAATGAGCTTATCTCAGCCAGCAGAGAGGTCAAATCACAGTAATGCAAACTCAGTCAGAGACATAGATTTTCACTTGCAACTTGCTTTAACATGTTTAACAGTGCATGAAATGTTGTCTAAAACAAAAAAGAATGATGCATTTTAAGCTGGATCAGGTTTTATTACATTCTGAATTGGACGTTGAAAATGAGCTTATCTCAGCCAGCAGAGAGGTCAAATCACAGTAATGCAAACTCAGTCAGAGACATAGATTTTCACTTGCAACTTGCCTTAACATGTTTAACAGTGCATGAAATGTTGTCTAAAACAAAAAAGAATGATGCATTTTATGGCTGGATCTGGTTTTATTACATTCTGAATTGGACGTTGAAAATGAGCTTATCTCAGCCAGCAGAGAGGTCAAATCACAGTAATGCAAACTCAGTCAGAGACATAGATTTTCACTTGCAACTTGCTTTAACATGTTTAACAGTGCATGAAATGTTGTCTAAAACAAAAAAGAATGATGCATTTTATAGCTGGATCAGGTTTTATTACATTCTGAATTGGACGTTGAAAATGAGCTTATCTCAGCCAGCAGAGAGGTCAAATCACAGTAATGCAAACTCAGTCAGAGACATAGATTTTCACTTGCAACTTGCTTTAACATGTTTAACAGTGCATGAAATGTTGTCTAAAACAAAAAAGAATGATGCATTTTATGGCTGGATCAGGTTTTATTACATTCTGAATTGGACGTTGAAAATGAGCTTATCTCAGCCAGCAGAGAGGTCAAATCACAGTAATGCAAACTCAGTCAGAGACATAGATTTTCACTTGCAACTTGCTTTAACATGTTTAACAGTGCATGAAATGTTGTCTAAAACAAAAAAGAATGATGCATTTTATAGCTGGATCAGGTTTTATTATATTCTGAATTGGACGTTGAAAATGAGCTTATCTCAGCCAGCAGAGAGGTCAAATCACAGTAATGCAAACTCAGTCAGAGACATAGATTTTCACTTGCAACTTGCTTTAACATGTTTAACAGTGCATGAAATGTTGTCTAAAACAAAAAAGAATGATGCATTTTATGGCTGGATCTGGTTTTATTACATTCTGAATTGGACGTTGAAAATGAGCTTATCTCAGCCAGCAGAGAGGTCAAATCACAGTAATGCAAACTCAGTCAGAGACATAGATTTTCACTTGCAACTTGCTTTAACATGTTTAACAGTGCATGAAATGTTGTCTAAAACAAAAAAGAATGATGCATTTTATAGCTGGATCAGGTTTTATTATATTTTGAATTGGACGTTGAAAATGAGCTTATCTCAGCCAGCAGAGAGGTCAAATCACAGTAATGCAAACTCAGTCAGAGACATAGATTTTCACTTGCAACTTGCTTTAACATGTTTAACAGTGCATGAAATGTTGTCTTAAACAAAAAAGAATGATGCATTTTATAGCTGGATCAGGTTTTATTATATTCTGAATTGGACGTTGAAAATGAGCTTATCTCAGCCAGCAGAGAGGTCAAATCACAGTAATGCAAACTCAGTCAGAGACATAGATTTTCACTTGCAACTTGCTTTAACATGTTTAACAGTGCATGAAATGTTGTCTAAAACAAAAAAGAATGATGCATTTTATGGCTGGATCTGGTTTTATCACTTTCTGAATTGGACGTTGAAAATGAGCTTATCTCAGCCAGCAGAGAGGTCAAATCACAGTAATGCAAACTCAGTCAGAGACATAGATTTTCACTTGCAACTTGCTTTAACATGTTTAACAGTGCATGAAATGTTGTCTAAAACAAAAAAGAATGATGCATTTTATGGCTGGATCTGGTTTTATTACATTCTGAATTGGACGTTGAAAATGAGTTTATCTCAGCCAGCAGAGAGGTCAAATCACAGTAATGCAAACTCAGTCAGAGACATAGATTTTCACTTGCAACTTGCTTTAACATGTTTAACAGTGCATGAAATGTTGTCTAAAACAAAAAAGAATGATGCATTTTATGGCTGGATCTGGTTTTATTACATTCTGAGTTGGACGTTGCAAATGAGCTTATCTCAGCCAGCAGAGAGGTCAAATCACAGTAATGCAAACTCAGTCAGAGACATAGATTTTCACTTGCAACTTGCTTTAACATGTTTAACAGTGCATGAAATGTTGTCTAAAACAAAAAAGAATGATGCATTTTATAGCTGGATCAGGTTTTATTATATTCTGAATTGGACGTTGAAAATGAGCTTATCTCAGCCAGCAGAGAGGTCAAATCACAGTAATGCAAACTCAGTCAGAGACATAGATTTTCACTTGCAACTTGCTTTAACATGTTTAACAGTGCATAAAATGTTGTCTAAAACAAAAAAGAATGATGCATTTTATGGCTGGATCTGGTTTTATTACATTCTGATATGGACGTTGAAAATGAGCTCATCTCAGCCAGCAGAGAGGTCAAATCACAGTAATACAAACTCAGTCAGAGACATAGATTTTCACTTGCAACTTGCTTTAACATGTTTAACAGTGCATGAAATGTTGTCTAAAACAAAAAAGAATGATGCATTTTATAGCTGGATCAGGTTTTATTATATTCTGAATTGGACGTTGAAAATGAGCTTATCTCAGCCAGCAGAGAGGTCAAATCACAGTAATGCAAACTCAGTCAGAGACATAGATTTTCACTTGCAACTTGCTTTAACATGTTTAACAGTGCATGAAATGTTGTCTAAAACAAAAAAGAATGATGCATTTTATGGCTGGATCTGGTTTTATCACTTTCTGAATTGGATGTTGAAAATGAGCTTATCTCAGCCAGCAGAGAGGTCAAATCACAGTAATGCAAACTCAGTCAGAGACATAGATTTTCACTTGCAACTTGCTTTAACATGTTTAACAGTGCATGAAATGTTGTCTAAAACAAAAAAGAATGATGCATTTTATGGCTGGATCTGGTTTTATTACATTCTGAATTGGACGTTGAAAATGAGCTTATCTCAGCCAGCAGAGAGGTCAAATCACAGTAATGCAAACTCAGTCAGAGACATAGATTTTCACTTGCAACTTGCTTTAACATGTTTAACAGTGCATGAAATGTTGTCTAAAACAAAAAAGAATGATGCATTTTAAGCTGGATCAGGTTTTATTACATTCTGAATTGGACGTTGAAAATGAGCTTATCTCAGCCAGCAGAGAGGTCAAATCACAGTAATGCAAACTCAGTCAGAGACATAGATTTTCACTTGCAACTTGCTTTAACATGTTTAACAGTGCATGAAATGTTGTCTAAAACAAAAAAGAATGATGCATTTTATGGCTGGATCTGGTTTTATTACATTCTGATATGGACGTTGAAAATGAGCTCATCTCAGCCAGCAGAGAGGTCAAATCACAGTAATGCAAACTCAGTCAGAGACATAGATTTTCACTTGCAACTTGCTTTAACATGTTTAACAGTGCATGAAATGTTGTCTAAAACAAAAAAGAATGATGCATTTTATGGCTGGATCTGGTTTTATCACTTTCTGAATTGGATGTTGAAAATGAGCTTATCTCAGCCAGCAGAGAGGTCAAATCACAGTAATGCAAACTCAGTCAGAGACATAGATTTTCACTTGCAACTTGCTTTAACATGTTTACCAGTGCATGAAATGTTGTCTAAAACAAAAAAGAATGATGCATTTTATGGCTGGATCTGGTTTTATTACATTCTGAATTGGACGTTGAAAATGAGCTTATCTCAGCCAGCAGAGAGGTCAAATCACAGTAATGCAAACTCAGTCAGAGACATAGATTTTCACTTGCAACTTGCTTTAACATGTTTAACGGTGCATGAAATGTTGTCTAAAACAAAAAAGAATGATGCATTTTAAGCTGGATCAGGTTTTATTACATTCTGAATTGGACGTTGAAAATGAGCTTATCTCAGCCAGCAGAGAGGTCAAATCACAGTAATGCAAACTCAGTCAGAGACATAGATTTTCACTTGCAACTTGCTTTAACATGTTTAACAGTGCATGAAATGTTGTCTAAAACAAAAAAGAATGATGCATTTTATGGCTAGATCTGGTTTTATTACATTCTGAGTTGGACGTTGAAAATGAGCTTATCTCAGCCAGCAGAGAGGTCAAATCACAGTAATGCAAACTCAGTCAGAGACATAGATTTTCACTTGCAACTTGCTTTAACATGTTTAACAGTGCATGAAATGTTGTCTAAAACAAAAAAGAATGATGCATTTTATAGCTGGATCAGGTTTTATTATATTCTGAATTGGACGTTGAAAATGAGCTCATCTCAGCCAGCAGAGAGGTCAAATCACAGTAATACAAACTCAGTCAGAGACATAGATTTTCACTTGCAACTTGCTTTAACATGTTTAACAGTGCATGAAATGTTGTCTAAAACAAAAAAGAATGATGCATTTTATAGCTGGATCAGGTTTTATTATATTCTGAATTGGACGTTGAAAATGAGCTTATCTCAGCCAGCAGAGAGGTCAAATCACAGTAATGCAAACTCAGTCAGAGACATAGATTTTCACTTGCAACTTGCTTTAACATGTTTAACAGTGCATGAAATGTTGTCTAAAACAAAAAAGAATGATGCATTTTATGGCTGGATCTGGTTTTATCACTTTCTGAATTGGATGTTGAAAATGAGCTTATCTCAGCCAGCAGAGAGGTCAAATCACAGTAATGCAAACTCAGTCAGAGACATAGATTTTCACTTGCAACTTGCTTTAACATGTTTAACAGTGCATGAAATGTTGTCTAAAACAAAAAAGAATGATCCATTTTATGGCTGGATCTGTTTTTATTACATTCTGAATTGGACGTTGAAAATGAGCTTATCTCAGCCAGCAGAGAGGTCAAATCACAGTAATGCAAACTCAGTCAGAGACATAGATTTTCACTTGCAACTTGCTTTAACATGTTTAACAGTGCATGAAATGTTGTCTAAAACAAAAAAGAATGATGCATTTTATGGCTGGATCTGGTTTTATTACATTCTGACTTGGACGTTGAAAATGAGCTTATCTCAGCCAGCAGAGAGGTCAAATCACAGTAATGCAAACTCAGTCAGAGACATAGATTTTCACTTGCAACTTGCTTTAACATGTTTAACAGTGCATGAAATGTTGTCTAAAACAAAAAAGAATGATGCATTTTATAGCTGGATCAGGTTGTATTATATTCTGAATTGGACGTTGAAAATGAGCTTATCTCAGCCAGCAGAGAGGTCAAATCACAGTAATGCAAACTCAGTCAGAGACATAGATTTTCACTTGCAACTTGCTTTAACATGTTTAACAGTGCATAAAATGTTGTCTAAAACAAAAAAGAATGATGCATTTTATGGCTGGATCTGGTTTTATTACATTCTGATATGGACGTTGAAAATGAGCTTATCTCAGCCAGCAGAGAGGTCAAATCACAGTAATACAAACTCAGTCAGAGACATAGATTTTCACTTGCAACTTGCTTTAACATGTTTAACAGTGCATGAAATGTTGTCTAAAACAAAAAAGAATGATGCATTTTATAGCTGGATCAGGTTTTATTATATTCTGAATTGGACTTTGAAAATGAGCTTATCTCAGCCAGCAGAGAGGTCAAATCACAGTAATGCAAACTCAGTCAGAGACATAGATTTTCACTTGCAACTTGCTTTAACATGTTTATCTCAGCCAGCAGAGAGGTCAAATCACAGTAATGCAAACTCAGTCAGAGACATAGATTTTCACTTGCAACTTGCTTTAACATGTTTAACAGTGCATGAAATGTTGTCTAAAACAAAAAAGAATGATGCATTTTATAGCTGGATCAGGTTTTATTACATTCTGAATTGGACGTTGAAAATGAGCTTATCTCAGCCAGCAGAGAGGTCAAATCACAGTAATGCAAACTCAGTCAGAGACATAGATTTTCACTTGCAACTTGCTTTAACATGTTTAACAGTGCATGAAATGTTGTCTAAAACAAAAAAGAACTATGCATTTTATGGCTGGATCAGGTTTTATTACATTCTGAATTGGACGTTGAAAATGAGCTTATCTCAGCCAGCAGAGAGGTCAAATCACAGTAATGCAAACTCAGTCAGAGACATAGATTTTCACTTGCAACTTGCTTTAACATGTTTAACAGTGCATGAAATGTTGTCTAAAACAAAAAAGAATGATGCATTTTATGGCTGGATCTGGTTTTATTACATTCTGAATTGGACGTTGAAAATGAGCTTATCTCAGCCAGCAGAGAGGTCAAATCACAGTAATGCAAACTCAGTCAGAGACATAGATTTTCACTTGCAACTTGCTTTAACATGTTTAACAGTGCATGAAATGTTGTCTAAAACAAAAAAGAATGATGCATTTTATAGCTGGATCAGGTTTTATTATATTCTGAATTGGACGTTGAAAATGAGCTTATCTCAGTCAGCAGAGAGGTCAAATCACAGTAATGCAAACTCAGTCAGAGACATAGATTTTCACTTGCAACTTGCTTTAACATGTTTAACAGTGCATGAAATGTTGTCTAAAACAAAAAAGAACTATGCATTTTATGGCTGGATCAGGTTTTATTACATTCTGAATTGGACGTTGAAAATGAGCTTATCTCAGCCAGCAGAGAGGTCAAATCACAGTAATGCAAACTCAGTCAGAGACATAGATTTTCACTTGCAACTTGCTTTAACATGTTTAACAGTGCATGAAATGTTGTCTAAAACAAAAAAGAATGATGCATTTTATGGCTGGATCTGGTTTTATTACATTCTGAATTGGACGTTGAAAATGAGCTTATCTCAGCCAGCAGAGATGTCAAATCACAGTAATGCAAACTCAGTCAGAGACATAGATTTTCACTTGCAACTTGCTTTAACATGTTTAACAGTGCATGAAATGTTGTCTAAAACAAAAAAGAATGATGCATTTTATAGCTGGATCAGGTTTTATTATATTCTGAATTGGACGTTGAAAATGAGCTTATCTCAGCCAGCAGAGAGGTCAAATCACAGTAATGCAAACTCAGTCAGAGACATAGATTTTCACTTGCAACTTGCTTTAACATGTTTAACAGTGCATGAAATGTTGTCTAAAACAAAAAAGAATGATGCATTTTAAGCTGGATCAGGTTTTATTATATTCTGAATTGGACGTTGAAAATGAGCTTATCTCAGCCAGCAGAGAGGTCAAATCACAGTAATGCAAACTCAGTCAGAGACATAGATTTTCACTTGCAACTTGCTTTAACATGTTTAACAGTGCATGAAATGTTGTCTAAAACAAAAAAGAATGATGCATTTTATGGCTGGATCTGGTTTTATCACTTTCTGAATTGGATGTTGAAAATGAGCTTATCTCAGCCAGCAGAGAGGTCAAATCACAGTAATGCAAACTCAGTCAGAGACATAGATTTTCACTTGCAACTTGCTTTAACATGTTTACCAGTGCATGAAATGTTGTCTAAAACAAAAAAGAATGATGCATTTTATGGCTGGATCTGGTTTTATCACTTTCTGAATTGGATGTTGAAAATGAGCTTATCTCAGCCAGCAGAGAGGTCAAATCACAGTAATGCAAACTCAGTCAGAGACATAGATTTTCACTTGCAACTTGCTTTAACATGTTTACCAGTGCATGAAATGTTGTCTAAAACAAAAAAGAATGATGCATTTTATGGCTGGATCTGGTTTTATTACATTCTGAATTGGACGTTGAAAATGAGCTTATCTCAGCCAGCAGAGAGGTCAAATCACAGTAATGCAAACTCAGTCAGAGACATAGATTTTCACTTGCAACTTGCTTTAACATGTTTAACAGTGCATGAAATGTTGTCTAAAACAAAAAAGAATGATGCATTTTAAGCTGGATCAGGTTTTATTACATTCTGAATTGGACGTTGAAAATGAGCTTATCTCAGCCAGCAGAGAGGTCAAATCACAGTAATGCAAACTCAGTCAGAGACATAGATTTTCACTTGCAACTTGCTTTAACATGTTTAACAGTGCATGAAATGTTGTCTAAAACAAAAAAGAATGATGCATTTTATGGCTGGATCTGGTTTTATTACATTCTGAGTTGGACGTTGAAAATGAGCTTATCTCAGCCAGCAGAGAGGTCAAATCACAGTAATGCAAACTCAGTCAGAGACATAGATTTTCACTTGCAACTTGCTTTAACATGTTTAACAGTGCATGAAATGTTGTCTAAAACAAAAAAGAATGATGCATTTTATAGCTGGATCAGGTTTTATTATATTCTGAATTGGACGTTGAAAATGAGCTCATCTCAGCCAGCAGAGAGGTCAAATCACAGTAATACAAACTCAGTCAGAGACATAGATTTTCACTTGCAACTTGCTTTAACATGTTTAACAGTGCATGAAATGTTGTCTAAAACAAAAAAGAATGATGCATTTTATAGCTGGATCAGGTTTTATTATATTCTGAATTGGACGTTGAAAATGAGCTTATCTCAGCCAGCAGAGAGGTCAAATCACAGTAATGCAAACTCAGTCAGAGACATAGATTTTCACTTGCAACTTGCTTTAACATGTTTAACAGTGCATGAAATGTTGTCTAAAACAAAAAAGAATGATGCATTTTATGGCTGGATCTGGTTTTATCACTTTCTGAATTGGATGTTGAAAATGAGCTTATCTCAGCCAGCAGAGAGGTCAAATCACAGTAATGCAAACTCAGTCAGAGACATAGATTTTCACTTGCAACTTGCTTTAACATGTTTAACAGTGCATGAAATGTTGTCTAAAACAAAAAAGAATGATCCATTTTATGGCTGGATCTGTTTTTATTACATTCTGAATTGGACGTTGAAAATGAGCTTATCTCAGCCAGCAGAGAGGTCAAATCAAAGTAATGCAAACTCAGTCAGAGACATAGATTTTCACTTGCAACTTGCTTTAACATGTTTAACAGTGCATGAAATGTTGTCTAAAACAAAAAAGAATGATGCATTTTATGGCTGGATCTGGTTTTATTACATTCTGACTTGGACGTTGAAAATGAGCTTATCTCAGCCAGCAGAGAGGTCAAATCACAGTAATGCAAACTCAGTCAGAGACATAGATTTTCACTTGCAACTTGCTTTAACATGTTTAACGGTGCATGAAATGTTGTCTAAAACAAAAAAGAATGATGCATTTTATAGCTGGATCAGGTTGTATTATATTCTGAATTGGACGTTGAAAATGAGCTTATCTCAGCCAGCAGAGAGGTCAAATCACAGTAATGCAAACTCAGTCAGAGACATAGATTTTCACTTGCAACTTGCTTTAACATGTTTAACAGTGCATAAAATGTTGTCTAAAACAAAAAAGAATGATGCATTTTATGGCTGGATCTGGTTTTATTACATTCTGATATGGACGTTGAAAATGAGCTTATCTCAGCCAGCAGAGAGGTCAAATCACAGTAATACAAACTCAGTCAGAGACATAGATTTTCACTTGCAACTTGCTTTAACATGTTTAACAGTGCATGAAATGTTGTCTAAAACAAAAAAGAATGATGCATTTTATAGCTGGATCAGGTTTTATTATATTCTGAATTGGACTTCGAAAATGAGCTTATCTCAGCCAGCAGAGAGGTCAAATCACAGTAATGCAAACTCAGTCAGAGACATAGATTTTCACTTGCAACTTGCTTTAACATGTTTATCTCAGCCAGCAGAGAGGTCAAATCACAGTAATGCAAACTCAGTCAGAGACATAGATTTTCACTTGCAACTTGCTTTAACATGTTTAACAGTGCATGAAATGTTGTCTAAAACAAAAAAGAATGATGCATTTTATAGCTGGATCAGGTTTTATTACATTCTGAATTGGACGTTGAAAATGAGCTTATCTCAGCCAGCAGAGAGGTCAAATCACAGTAATGCAAACTCAGTCAGAGACATAGATTTTCACTTGCAACTTGCTTTAACATGTTTAACAGTGCATGAAATGTTGTCTAAAACAAAAAAGAATGATGCATTTTATAGCTGGATCAGGTTTTATTACATTCTGAATTGGACGTTGAAAATGAGCTTATCTCAGCCAGCAGAGAGGTCAAATCACAGTAATGCAAACTCAGTCAGAGACATAGATTTTCACTTGCAACTTGCTTTAACATGTTTAACAGTGCATAAAATGTTGTCTAAAACAAAAAAGAATGATGCATTTTATGGCTGGATCTGGTTTTATTACATTCTGATATGGACGTTGAAAATGAGCTTATCTCAGCCAGCAGAGAGGTCAAATCACAGTAATACAAACTCAGTCAGAGACATAGATTTTCACTTGCAACTTGCTTTAACATGTTTAACAGTGCATGAAATGTTGTCTAAAACAAAAAAGAATGATGCATTTTATAGCTGGATCAGGTTTTATTATATTCTGAATTGGACTTTGAAAATGAGCTTATCTCAGCCAGCAGAGAGGTCAAATCACAGTAATGCAAACTCAGTCAGAGACATAGATTTTCACTTGCAACTTGCTTTAACATGTTTATCTCAGCCAGCAGAGAGGTCAAATCACAGTAATGCAAACTCAGTCAGAGACATAGATTTTCACTTGCAACTTGCTTTAACATGTTTAACAGTGCATGAAATGTTGTCTAAAACAAAAAAGAATGATGCATTTTATAGCTGGATCAGGTTTTATTACATTCTGAATTGGACGTTGAAAATGAGCTTATCTCAGCCAGCAGAGAGGTCAAATCACAGTAATGCAAACTCAGTCAGAGACATAGATTTTCACTTGCAACTTGCTTTAACATGTTTAACAGTGCATGAAATGTTGTCTAAAACAAAAAAGAACTATGCATTTTATGGCTGGATCAGGTTTTATTACATTCTGAATTGGACGTTGAAAATGAGCTTATCTCAGCCAGCAGAGAGGTCAAATCACAGTAATGCAAACTCAGTCAGAGACATAGATTTTCACTTGCAACTTGCTTTAACATGTTTAACAGTGCATGAAATGTTGTCTAAAACAAAAAAGAATGATGCATTTTATGGCTGGATCTGGTTTTATTACATTCTGAATTGGACGTTGAAAATGAGCTTATCTCAGCCAGCAGAGAGGTCAAATCACAGTAATGCAAACTCAGTCAGAGACATAGATTTTCACTTGCAACTTGCTTTAACATGTTTAACAGTGCATGAAATGTTGTCTAAAACAAAAAAGAATGATGCATTTTATAGCTGGATCAGGTTTTATTATATTCTGAATTGGACGTTGAAAATGAGCTTATCTCAGTCAGCAGAGAGGTCAAATCACAGTAATGCAAACTCAGTCAGAGACATAGATTTTCACTTGCAACTTGCTTTAACATGTTTAACAGTGCATGAAATGTTGTCTAAAACAAAAAAGAACTATGCATTTTATGGCTGGATCAGGTTTTATTACATTCTGAATTGGACGTTGAAAATGAGCTTATCTCAGCCAGCAGAGAGGTCAAATCACAGTAATGCAAACTCAGTCAGAGACATAGATTTTCACTTGCAACTTGCTTTAACATGTTTAACAGTGCATGAAATGTTGTCTAAAACAAAAAAGAATGATGCATTTTATGGCTGGATCTGGTTTTATTACATTCTGAATTGGACGTTGAAAATGAGCTTATCTCAGCCAGCAGAGAGGTCAAATCACAGTAATGCAAACTCAGTCAGAGACATAGATTTTCACTTGCAACTTGCTTTAACATGTTTAACAGTGCATGAAATGTTGTCTAAAACAAAAAAGAATGATGCATTTTATAGCTGGATCAGGTTTTATTATATTCTGAATTGGACGTTGAAAATGAGCTTATCTCAGCCAGCAGAGAGGTCAAATCACAGTAATGCAAACTCAGTCAGAGACATAGATTTTCACTTGCAACTTGCTTTAACATGTTTAACAGTGCATGAAATGTTGTCTAAAACAAAAAAGAATGATGCATTTTAAGCTGGATCAGGTTTTATTATATTCTGAATTGGACGTTGAAAATGAGCTTATCTCAGCCAGCAGAGAGGTCAAATCACAGTAATGCAAACTCAGTCAGAGACATAGATTTTCACTTGCAACTTGCTTTAACATGTTTAACAGTGCATGAAATGTTGTCTAAAACAAAAAAGAATGATGCATTTTATGGCTGGATCTGGTTTTATCACTTTCTGAATTGGATGTTGAAAATGAGCTTATCTCAGCCAGCAGAGAGGTCAAATCACAGTAATGCAAACTCAGTCAGAGACATAGATTTTCACTTGCAACTTGCTTTAACATGTTTACCAGTGCATGAAATGTTGTCTAAAACAAAAAAGAATGATGCATTTTATGGCTGGATCTGGTTTTATCACTTTCTGAATTGGATGTTGAAAATGAGCTTATCTCAGCCAGCAGAGAGGTCAAATCACAGTAATGCAAACTCAGTCAGAGACATAGATTTTCACTTGCAACTTGCTTTAACATGTTTACCAGTGCATGAAATGTTGTCTAAAACAAAAAAGAATGATGCATTTTATGGCTGGATCTGGTTTTATTACATTCTGAATTGGACGTTGAAAATGAGCTTATCTCAGCCAGCAGAGAGGTCAAATCACAGTAATGCAAACTCAGTCAGAGACATAGATTTTCACTTGCAACTTGCTTTAACATGTTTAACAGTGCATGAAATGTTGTCTAAAACAAAAAAGAATGATGCATTTTAAGCTGGATCAGGTTTTATTACATTCTGAATTGGACGTTGAAAATGAGCTTATCTCAGCCAGCAGAGAGGTCAAATCACAGTAATGCAAACTCAGTCAGAGACATAGATTTTCACTTGCAACTTGCTTTAACATGTTTAACAGTGCATGAAATGTTGTCTAAAACAAAAAAGAATGATGCATTTTATGGCTGGATCTGGTTTTATTACATTCTGAGTTGGACGTTGAAAATGAGCTTATCTCAGCCAGCAGAGAGGTCAAATCACAGTAATGCAAACTCAGTCAGAGACATAGATTTTCACTTGCAACTTGCTTTAACATGTTTAACAGTGCATGAAATGTTGTCTAAAACAAAAAAGAATGATGCATTTTATAGCTGGATCAGGTTTTATTATATTCTGAATTGGACGTTGAAAATGAGCTCATCTCAGCCAGCAGAGAGGTCAAATCACAGTAATACAAACTCAGTCAGAGACATAGATTTTCACTTGCAACTTGCTTTAACATGTTTAACAGTGCATGAAATGTTGTCTAAAACAAAAAAGAATGATGCATTTTATAGCTGGATCAGGTTTTATTATATTCTGAATTGGACGTTGAAAATGAGCTTATCTCAGCCAGCAGAGAGGTCAAATCACAGTAATGCAAACTCAGTCAGAGACATAGATTTTCACTTGCAACTTGCTTTAACATGTTTAACAGTGCATGAAATGTTGTCTAAAACAAAAAAGAATGATGCATTTTATGGCTGGATCTGGTTTTATCACTTTCTGAATTGGATGTTGAAAATGAGCTTATCTCAGCCAGCAGAGAGGTCAAATCACAGTAATGCAAACTCAGTCAGAGACATAGATTTTCACTTGCAACTTGCTTTAACATGTTTAACAGTGCATGAAATGTTGTCTAAAACAAAAAAGAATGATCCATTTTATGGCTGGATCTGTTTTTATTACATTCTGAATTGGACGTTGAAAATGAGCTTATCTCAGCCAGCAGAGAGGTCAAATCACAGTAATGCAAACTCAGTCAGAGACATAGATTTTCACTTGCAACTTGCTTTAACATGTTTAACAGTGCATGAAATGTTGTCTAAAACAAAAAAGAATGATGCATTTTATGGCTGGATCTGGTTTTATTACATTCTGACTTGGACGTTGAAAATGAGCTTATCTCAGCCAGCAGAGAGGTCAAATCACAGTAATGCAAACTCAGTCAGAGACATAGATTTTCACTTGCAACTTGCTTTAACATGTTTAACGGTGCATGAAATGTTGTCTAAAACAAAAAAGAATGATGCATTTTATAGCTGGATCAGGTTGTATTATATTCTGAATTGGACGTTGAAAATGAGCTTATCTCAGCCAGCAGAGAGGTCAAATCACAGTAATGCAAACTCAGTCAGAGACATAGATTTTCACTTGCAACTTGCTTTAACATGTTTAACAGTGCATAAAATGTTGTCTAAAACAAAAAAGAATGATGCATTTTATGGCTGGATCTGGTTTTATTACATTCTGATATGGACGTTGAAAATGAGCTTATCTCAGCCAGCAGAGAGGTCAAATCACAGTAATACAAACTCAGTCAGAGACATAGATTTTCACTTGCAACTTGCTTTAACATGTTTAACAGTGCATGAAATGTTGTCTAAAACAAAAAAGAATGATGCATTTTATAGCTGGATCAGGTTTTATTATATTCTGAATTGGACTTCGAAAATGAGCTTATCTCAGCCAGCAGAGAGGTCAAATCACAGTAATGCAAACTCAGTCAGAGACATAGATTTTCACTTGCAACTTGCTTTAACATGTTTATCTCAGCCAGCAGAGAGGTCAAATCACAGTAATGCAAACTCAGTCAGAGACATAGATTTTCACTTGCAACTTGCTTTAACATGTTTAACAGTGCATGAAATGTTGTCTAAAACAAAAAAGAATGATGCATTTTATAGCTGGATCAGGTTTTATTACATTCTGAATTGGACGTTGAAAATGAGCTTATCTCAGCCAGCAGAGAGGTCAAATCACAGTAATGCAAACTCAGTCAGAGACATAGATTTTCACTTGCAACTTGCTTTAACATGTTTAACAGTGCATGAAATGTTGTCTAAAACAAAAAAGAATGATGCATTTTATAGCTGGATCAGGTTTTATTACATTCTGAATTGGACGTTGAAAATGAGCTTATCTCAGCCAGCAGAGAGGTCAAATCACAGTAATGCAAACTCAGTCAGAGACATAGATTTTTACTTGCAACTTGCTTTAACATGTTTAACACTGCATGAAATGTTGTCTAAAACAAAAAAGAATGATGCATTTTATGGCTGGATCTGGTTTTATCACTTTCTGAAGTGGACGTTGAAAATGAGCTTATCTCAGCCAGCAGAGAGGTCAAATCACAGTAATGCAAACTCAGTCAGAGACATAGATTTTCACTTGCAACTTGCTTTAACATGTTTAACAGTGCATGAAATGTTGTCTAAAACAAAAAAGAATGATGCATTTTATGGCTGGATCTGGTTTTATTACATTCTGAATTGGACGTTGAAAATGAGCTTATCTCAGCCAGCAGAGAGGTCAAATCACAGTAATGCAAACTCAGTCAGAGACCTAGATTTTCACTTGCAACTTGCTTTAACATGTTTAACAGTGCATGAAATGTTGTCTAAAACAAAAAAGAATGATGCATTTTAAGCTGGATCAGGTTTTATTACATTCTGAATTGGACGTTGAAAATGAGCTTATCTCAGCCAGCAGAGAGGTCAAATCACAGTAATGCAAACTCAGTCAGAGACATAGATTTTCACTTGCAACTTGCTTTAACATGTTTAACAGTGCATGAAATGTTGTCTAAAACAAAAAAGAATGATGCATTTTAAGCTGGATCAGGTTTTATTACATTCTGAATTGGACGTTGAAAATGAGTTTATCTCAGCCAGCAGAGAGGTCAAATCACAGTAATGCAAACTCAGTCAGAGACATAGATTTTCACTTGCAACTTGCTTTAACATGTTTAACAGTGCATGAAATGTTGTCTAAAACAAAAAAGAATGATCCATTTTATGGCTGGATCTGTTTTTATCACTTTCTGAATTGGACGTTGAAAATGAGCTTATCTCAGCCAGCAGAGAGGTCAAATCACAGTAATGCAAACTCAGTCAGAGACATAGATTTTCACTTGCAACTTGCTTTAACATGTTTAACAGTGCATGAAATGTTGTCTAAAACAAAAAAGAATTATGCATTTTATAGCTGGATCAGGTTTTATTACATTCTGAATTGGACGTTGAAAATGAGCTTATCTCAGCCAGCAGAGAGGTCAAATCACAGTAATGCAAACTCAGTCAGAGACATAGATTTTCACTTGCAACTTGCTTTAACATGTTTAACAGTGCATGAAATGTTGTCTAAAACAAAAAAGAATGATGCATTTTAAGCTGGATCAGGTTTTATTACATTCTGAATTGGACGTTGAAAATGAGCTTATCTCAGCCAGCAGAGAGGTCAAATCACAGTAATGCAAACTCAGTCAGAGACATAGATTTTCACTTGCAACTTGCTTTAACATGTTTAACAGTGCATGAAATGTTGTCTAAAACAAAAAAGAATGATGCATTTTATGGCTGGATCTGGTTTTATTACATTCTGAATTGGACGTTGAAAATGAGCTTATCTCAGCCAGCAGAGAGGTCAAATCACAGTAATGCAAACTCAGTCAGACACCTAGATTTTCACTTGCAACTTGCTTTAACATGTTTAACAGTGCATGAAATGTTGTCTAAAACAAAAAAGAATGATGCATTTTAAGCTGGATCAGGTTTTATTACATTCTGAATTGGACGTTGAAAATGAGCTTATCTCAGCCAGCAGAGAGGTCAAATCACAGTAATGCAAACTCAGTCAGAGACATAGATTTTCACTTGCAACTTGCTTTAACATGTTTAACAGTGCATGAAATGTTGTCTAAAACAAAAAAGAATTATGCATTTTATGGCTGGATCTGGTTTTATTACATTCTGAATTGGACGTTGAAAATGAGCTTATCTCAGCCAGCAGAGAGGTCAAATCACAGTAATGCAAACTCAGTCAGAGACATAGATTTTCACTTGCAACTTGCCTTAACATGTTTAACAGTGCATGAAATGTTGTCTAAAACAAAAAAGAATGATGCATTTTATGGCTGGATCTGGTTTTATTACATTCTGAATTGGACGTTGAAAATGAGCTTATCTCAGCCAGCAGAGAGGTCAAATCACAGTAATGCAAACTCAGTCAGAGACATAGATTTTCACTTGCAACTTGCTTTAACATGTTTAACAGTGCATGAAATGTTGTCTAAAACAAAAAAGAATGATGCATTTTAAGCTGGATCAGGTTTTATTACATTCTGAATTGGACGTTGAAAATGAGCTTATCTCAGCCAGCAGAGAGGTCAAATCACAGTAATGCAAACTCAGTCAGAGACATAGATTTTCACTTGCAACTTGCTTTAACATGTTTAACAGTGCATGAAATGTTGTCTAAAACAAAAAAGAATGATGCATTTTATGGCTGGATCTGGTTTTATTACATTCTGAATTGGACGTTGAAAATGAGCTTATCTCAGCCAGCAGAGAGGTCAAATCACAGTAATGCAAACTCAGTCAGAGACATAGATTTTCACTTGCAACTTGCTTTAACATGTTTAACAGTGCATGAAATGTTGTCTAAAACAAAAAAGAATGATGCAATTTATAGCTGGATCAGGTTTTATTACATTCTGAATTGGACGTTGAAAATGAGCTTATCTCAGCCAGCAGAGAGGTCAAATCACAGTAATGCAAACTCAGTCAGAGACATAGATTTTCACTTGCAACTTGCTTTAACATGTTTAACAGTGCATGAAATGTTGTCTAAAACAAAAAAGAATGATGCATTTTATAGCTGGATCAGGTTTTATTACATTCTGAATTGGACGTTGAAAATGAGCTTATCTCAGCCAGCAGAGAGGTCAAATCACAGTAATGCAAACTCAGTCAGAGACATAGATTTTCACTTGCAACTTGCTTTAACATGTTTAACAGTGCATGAAATGTTGTCTAAAACAAAAAAGAACTATGCATTTTATGGCTGGATCAGGTTTTATTACATTCTGAATTGGACGTTGAAAATGAGCTTATCTCAGCCAGCAGAGAGGTCAAATCACAGTAATGCAAACTCAGTCAGAGACATAGATTTTCACTTGCAACTTGCTTTAACATGTTTAACAGTGCATGAAATGTTGTCTAAAACAAAAAAGAATGATGCATTTTATAGCTGGATCAGGTTTTATTATATTCTGAATTGGACGTTGAAAATGAGCTTATCTCAGCCAGCAGAGAGGTCAAATCACAGTAATGCAAACTCAGTCAGAGACATAGATTTTCACTTGCAACTTGCTTTAACATGTTTAACAGTGCATGAAATGTTGTCTAAAACAAAAAAGAATGATGCATTTTATGGCTGGATCTGGTTTTATTACATTCTGAATTGGACGTTGAAAATGAGCTTATCTCAGCCAGCAGAGAGGTCAAATCACAGTAATGCAAACTCAGTCAGAGACATAGATTTTCACTTGCAACTTGCTTTAACATGTTTAACAGTGCATGAAATGTTGTCTAAAACAAAAAAGAATGATGCATTTTATAGCTGGATCAGGTTTTATTATATTCTGAATTGGACGTTGAAAATGAGCTTATCTCAGCCAGCAGAGAGGTCAAATCACAGTAATGCAAACTCAGTCAGAGACATAGATTTTCACTTGCAACTTGCTTTAACATGTTTAACAGTGCATGAAATGTTGTCTAAAACAAAAAAGAATGATGCATTTTAAGCTGGATCAGGTTTTATTACATTCTGAATTGGACGTTGAAAATGAGCTTATCTCAGCCAGCAGAGAGGTCAAATCACAGTAATGCAAACTCAGTTAGAGACATAGATTTTCACTTGCAACTTGCCTTAACATGTTTAACAGTGCATGAAATGTTGTCTAAAACAAAAAAGAATAATGCATTTTATGGCTGGATCTGGTTTTATTACATTCTGAATTGGACGTTGAAAATGAGCTTATCTCAGCCAGCAGAGAGGTCAAATCACAGAAATGCAAACTCAGTCAGAGACATAGATTTTCACTTGCAACTTGCCTTAACATGTTTAACAGTGCATGAAATGTTGTCTAAAACAAAAAAGAATGATCCATTTTATGGCTGGATCAGGTTTTATCACTTTCTGAATTGGACGTTGAAAATGAGCTTATCTCAGCCAGCAGAGAGGTCAAATCACAGTAATGCAAACTCAGTCAGAGACATAGATTTTCACTTGCAACTTGCTTTAACATGTTTAACAGTGCATGAAATGTTGTCTAAAACAAAAAAGAATGATGCATTTTATAGCTGGATCAGGTTTTATTACATTCTGAATTGGACGTTGAAAATGAGCTTATCTCAGCCAGCAGAGAGGTCAAATCACAGTAATGCAAACTCAGTCAGAGACATAGATTTTCACTTGCAACTTGCTTTAACATGTTTAACAGTGCATGAAATGTTGTCTAAAACAAAAAAGAATGATGCATTTTAAGCTGGATCAGGTTTTATTACATTCTGAATTGGACGTTGAAAATGAGCTTATCTCAGCCAGCAGAGAGGTCAAATCACAGTAATGCAAACTCAGTCAGAGACATAGATTTTCACTTGCAACTTGCTTTAACATGTTTAACAGTGCATGAAATGTTGTCTAAAACAAAAAAGAATGATGCATTTTATAGCTGGATCAGGTTTTATTACATTCTGAATTGGACGTTGAAAATGAGCTTATCTCAGCCAGCAGAGAGGTCAAATCACAGTAATGCAAACTCAGTCAGAGACATAGATTTTCACTTGCAACTTGCTTTAACATGTTTAACGGTGCATGAAATGTTGTCTAAAACAAAAAAGAATGATGCATTTTATGGCTGGATCTGGTTTTATTACATTCTGAATTGGACGTTGAAAATGAGCTTATCTCAGCCAGCAGAGAGGTCAAATCACAGTAATGCAAACTCAGTCAGAGACCTAGATTTTCACTTGCAACTTGCTTTAACATGTTTAACAGTGCATGAAATGTTGTCTAAAACAAAAAAGAATGATGCATTTTATAGCTGGATCAGGTTTTATTATATTCTGAATTGGACTTCGAAAATGAGCTTATCTCAGCCAGCAGAGAGGTCAAATCACAGTAATGCAAACTCAGTCAGAGACATAGATTTTCACTTGCAACTTGCTTTAACATGTTTATCTCAGCCAGCAGAGAGGTCAAATCACAGTAATGCAAACTCAGTCAGAGACATAGATTTTCACTTGCAACTTGCTTTAACATGTTTAACAGTGCATGAAATGTTGTCTAAAACAAAAAAGAATTATGCATTTTATGGCTGGATCTGGTTTTATTACATTCTGAATTGGACGTTGAAAATGAGCTTATCTCAGCCAGCAGAGAGGTCAAATCACAGTAATGCAAACTCAGTCAGAGACATAGATTTTCACTTGCAACTTGCCTTAACATGTTTAACAGTGCATGAAATGTTGTCTAAAACAAAAAAGAATGATGCATTTTATGGCTGGATCTGGTTTTATTACATTCTGAATTGGACGTTGAAAATGAGCTTATCTCAGCCAGCAGAGAGGTCAAATCACAGTAATGCAAACTCAGTCAGAGACATAGATTTTCACTTGCAACTTGCTTTAACATGTTTAACAGTGCATGAAATGTTGTCTAAAACAAAAAAGAATGATGCATTTTAAGCTGGATCAGGTTTTATTACATTCTGAATTGGACGTTGAAAATGAGCTTATCTCAGCCAGCAGAGAGGTCAAATCACAGTAATGCAAACTCAGTCAGAGACATAGATTTTCACTTGCAACTTGCTTTAACATGTTTAACAGTGCATGAAATGTTGTCTAAAACAAAAAAGAATGATGCATTTTATGGCTGGATCTGGTTTTATTACATTCTGAATTGGACGTTGAAAATGAGCTTATCTCAGCCAGCAGAGAGGTCAAATCACAGTAATGCAAACTCAGTCAGAGACATAGATTTTCACTTGCAACTTGCTTTAACATGTTTAACAGTGCATGAAATGTTGTCTAAAACAAAAAAGAATGATGCAATTTATAGCTGGATCAGGTTTTATTACATTCTGAATTGGACGTTGAAAATGAGCTTATCTCAGCCAGCAGAGAGGTCAAATCACAGTAATGCAAACTCAGTCAGAGACATAGATTTTCACTTGCAACTTGCTTTAACATGTTTAACAGTGCATGAAATGTTGTCTAAAACAAAAAAGAATGATGCATTTTATAGCTGGATCAGGTTTTATTACATTCTGAATTGGACGTTGAAAATGAGCTTATCTCAGCCAGCAGAGAGGTCAAATCACAGTAATGCAAACTCAGTCAGAGACATAGATTTTCACTTGCAACTTGCTTTAACATGTTTAACAGTGCATGAAATGTTGTCTAAAACAAAAAAGAACTATGCATTTTATGGCTGGATCAGGTTTTATTACATTCTGAATTGGACGTTGAAAATGAGCTTATCTCAGCCAGCAGAGAGGTCAAATCACAGTAATGCAAACTCAGTCAGAGACATAGATTTTCACTTGCAACTTGCTTTAACATGTTTAACAGTGCATGAAATGTTGTCTAAAACAAAAAAGAATGATGCATTTTATAGCTGGATCAGGTTTTATTATATTCTGAATTGGACGTTGAAAATGAGCTTATCTCAGCCAGCAGAGAGGTCAAATCACAGTAATGCAAACTCAGTCAGAGACATAGATTTTCACTTGCAACTTGCTTTAACATGTTTAACAGTGCATGAAATGTTGTCTAAAACAAAAAAGAATGATGCATTTTATGGCTGGATCTGGTTTTATTACATTCTGAATTGGACGTTGAAAATGAGCTTATCTCAGCCAGCAGAGAGGTCAAATCACAGTAATGCAAACTCAGTCAGAGACATAGATTTTCACTTGCAACTTGCTTTAACATGTTTAACAGTGCATGAAATGTTGTCTAAAACAAAAAAGAATGATGCATTTTATAGCTGGATCAGGTTTTATTATATTCTGAATTGGACGTTGAAAATGAGCTTATCTCAGCCAGCAGAGAGGTCAAATCACAGTAATGCAAACTCAGTCAGAGACATAGATTTTCACTTGCAACTTGCTTTAACATGTTTAACAGTGCATGAAATGTTGTCTAAAACAAAAAAGAATGATGCATTTTAAGCTGGATCAGGTTTTATTACATTCTGAATTGGACGTTGAAAATGAGCTTATCTCAGCCAGCAGAGAGGTCAAATCACAGTAATGCAAACTCAGTTAGAGACATAGATTTTCACTTGCAACTTGCCTTAACATGTTTAACAGTGCATGAAATGTTGTCTAAAACAAAAAAGAATAATGCATTTTATGGCTGGATCTGGTTTTATTACATTCTGAATTGGACGTTGAAAATGAGCTTATCTCAGCCAGCAGAGAGGTCAAATCACAGAAATGCAAACTCAGTCAGAGACATAGATTTTCACTTGCAACTTGCCTTAACATGTTTAACAGTGCATGAAATGTTGTCTAAAACAAAAAAGAATGATCCATTTTATGGCTGGATCAGGTTTTATCACTTTCTGAATTGGACGTTGAAAATGAGCTTATCTCAGCCAGCAGAGAGGTCAAATCACAGTAATGCAAACTCAGTCAGAGACATAGATTTTCACTTGCAACTTGCTTTAACATGTTTAACAGTGCATGAAATGTTGTCTAAAACAAAAAAGAATGATGCATTTTATAGCTGGATCAGGTTTTATTACATTCTGAATTGGACGTTGAAAATGAGCTTATCTCAGCCAGCAGAGAGGTCAAATCACAGTAATGCAAACTCAGTCAGAGACATAGATTTTCACTTGCAACTTGCTTTAACATGTTTAACAGTGCATGAAATGTTGTCTAAAACAAAAAAGAATGATGCATTTTAAGCTGGATCAGGTTTTATTACATTCTGAATTGGACGTTGAAAATGAGCTTATCTCAGCCAGCAGAGAGGTCAAATCACAGTAATGCAAACTCAGTCAGAGACATAGATTTTCACTTGCAACTTGCTTTAACATGTTTAACAGTGCATGAAATGTTGTCTAAAACAAAAAAGAATGATGCATTTTATAGCTGGATCAGGTTTTATTACATTCTGAATTGGACGTTGAAAATGAGCTTATCTCAGCCAGCAGAGAGGTCAAATCACAGTAATGCAAACTCAGTCAGAGACATAGATTTTCACTTGCAACTTGCTTTAACATGTTTAACGGTGCATGAAATGTTGTCTAAAACAAAAAAGAATGATGCATTTTATGGCTGGATCTGGTTTTATTACATTCTGAATTGGACGTTGAAAATGAGCTTATCTCAGCCAGCAGAGAGGTCAAATCACAGTAATGCAAACTCAGTCAGAGACCTAGATTTTCACTTGCAACTTGCTTTAACATGTTTAACAGTGCATGAAATGTTGTCTAAAACAAAAAAGAATGATGCATTTTAAGCTGGATCAGGTTTTATTACATTCTGAATTGGACGTTGAAAATGAGCTTATCTCAGCCAGCAGAGAGGTCAAATCACAGTAATGCAAACTCAGTCAGAGACATAGATTTTCACTTGCAACTTGCTTTAACATGTTTAACGGTGCATGAAATGTTGTCTAAAACAAAAAAGAATGATGCATTTTATGGCTGGATCTGGTTTTATTACATTCTGAATTGGACGTTGAAAATGAGCTTATCTCAGCCAGCAGAGAGGTCAAATCACAGTAATGCAAACTCAGTCAGAGACCTAGATTTTCACTTGCAACTTGCTTTAACATGTTTAACAGTGCATGAAATGTTGTCTAAAACAAAAAAGAATGATGCATTTTAAGCTGGATCAGGTTTTATTACATTCTGAATTGGACGTTGAAAATGAGCTTATCTCAGCCAGCAGAGAGGTCAAATCACAGTAATGCAAACTCAGTCAGAGACATAGATTTTCACTTGCAACTTGCTTTAACATGTTTAACAGTGCATGAAATGTTGTCTAAAACAAAAAAGAATGATGCATTTTAAGCTGGATCAGGTTTTATTACATTCTGAATTGGACGTTGAAAATGAGCTTATCTCAGCCAGCAGAGAGGTCAAATCACAGTAATGCAAACTCAGTCAGAGACATAGATTTTCACTTGCAACTTGCTTTAACATGTTTAACAGTGCATGAAATGTTGTCTAAAACAAAAAAGAATGATGCATTTTATGGCTGGATCTGGTTTTATTACATTCTGAATTGGACGTTGAAAATGAGCTTATCTCAGCCAGCAGAGAGGTCAAATCACAGTAATGCAAACTCAGTCAGAGACATAGATTTTCACTTGCAACTTGCCTTAACATGTTTAACAGTGCATGAAATGTTGTCTAAAACAAAAAAGAATGATGCATTTTATGGCTGGATCTGGTTTTATTACATTCTGAATTGGACGTTGAAAATGAGCTTATCTCAGCCAGCAGAGAGGTCAAATCACAGTAATGCAAACTCAGTCAGAGACCTAGATTTTCACTTGCAACTTGCTTTAACATGTTTAACAGTGCATGAAATGTTGTCTAAAACAAAAAAGAATGATGCATTTTAAGCTGGATCAGGTTTTATTACATTCTGAATTGGACGTTGAAAATGAGCTTATCTCAGCCAGCAGAGAGGTCAAATCACAGTAATGCAAACTCAGTCAGAGACATAGATTTTCACTTGCAACTTGCTTTAACATGTTTAACAGTGCATGAAATGTTGTCTAAAACAAAAAAGAATGATGCATTTTAAGCTGGATCAGGTTTTATTACATTCTGAATTGGACGTTGAAAATGAGCTTATCTCAGCCAGCAGAGAGGTCAAATCACAGTAATGCAAACTCAGTCAGACACATAGATTTTCACTTGCAACTTGCCTTAACATGTTTAACAGTGCATGAAATGTTGTCTAAAACAAAAAAGAATGATGCATTTTATGGCTGGATCAGGTTTTATTACATTCTGAATTGGACGTTGAAAATGAGCTTATCTCAGCCAGCAGAGAGGTCAAATCACAGTAATGCAAACTCAGTCAGAGACAGATTTTCACTTGCAACTTGCCTTAACATGTTTAACAGTGCATGAAATGTTGTCTAAAACAAAAAAGAATGATGCATTTTATAGCTGGATCAGGTTTTATTATATTCTGAATTGGACGTTGAAAATGAGTTTATCTCAGCCAGCAGAGAGGTCAAATCACAGTAATGCAAACTCAGTCAGAGACATAGATTTTCACTTGCAACTTGCTTTAACATGTTTAACAGTGCATGAAATGTTGTCTAAAACAAAAAAGAATGATCCATTTTATGGCTGGATCTGTTTTTATCACTTTCTGAATTGGACGTTGAAAATGAGCTTATCTCAGCCAGCAGAGAGGTCAAATCACAGTAATGCAAACTCAGTCAGAGACATAGATTTTCACTTGCAACTTGCTTTAACATGTTTAACAGTGCATGAAATGTTGTCTAAAACAAAAAAGAATGATGCATTTTATAGCTGGATCAGGTTTTATTACATTCTGAATTGGACGTTGAAAATGAGCTTATCTCAGCCAGCAGAGAGGTCAAATCACAGTAATGCAAACTCAGTCAGAGACATAGATTTTCACTTGCAACTTGCTTTAACATGTTTAACAGTGCATGAAATGTTGTCTAAAACAAAAAAGAACTATGCATTTTATGGCTGGATCAGGTTTTATTACATTCTGAATTGGACGTTGAAAATGAGCTTATCTCAGCCAGCAGAGAGGTCAAATCACAGTAATGCAAACTCAGTCAGAGACATAGATTTTCACTTGCAACTTGCTTTAACATGTTTAACAGTGCATGAAATGTTGTCTAAAACAAAAAAGAATGATGCATTTTATAGCTGGATCAGGTTTTATTATATTCTGAATTGGACGTTGAAAATGAGCTTATCTCAGCCAGCAGAGAGGTCAAATCACAGTAATGCAAACTCAGTCAGAGACATAGATTTTCACTTGCAACTTGCTTTAACATGTTTAACAGTGCATGAAATGTTGTCTAAAACAAAAAAGAATGATGCATTTTATGGCTGGATCTGGTTTTATTACATTCTGAATTGGACGTTGAAAATGAGCTTATCTCAGCCAGCAGAGAGGTCAAATCACAGTAATGCAAACTCAGTCAGAGACATAGATTTTCACTTGCAACTTGCTTTAACATGTTTAACAGTGCATGAAATGTTGTCTAAAACAAAAAAGAATGATGCATTTTATAGCTGGATCAGGTTTTATTATATTCTGAATTGGACGTTGAAAATGAGCTTATCTCAGCCAGCAGAGAGGTCAAATCACAGTAATGCAAACTCAGTCAGAGACATAGATTTTCACTTGCAACTTGCTTTAACATGTTTAACAGTGCATGAAATGTTGTCTAAAACAAAAAAGAATGATGCATTTTAAGCTGGATCAGGTTTTATTACATTCTGAATTGGACGTTGAAAATGAGCTTATCTCAGCCAGCAGAGAGGTCAAATCACAGTAATGCAAACTCAGTCAGACACATAGATTTTCACTTGCAACTTGCCTTAACATGTTTAACAGTGCATGAAATGTTGTCTAAAACAAAAAAGAATGATGCATTTTATGGCTGGATCAGGTTTTATTACATTCTGAATTGGACGTTGAAAATGAGCTTATCTCAGCCAGCAGAGAGGTCAAATCACAGTAATGCAAACTCAGTCAGAGACAGATTTTCACTTGCAACTTGCCTTAACATGTTTAACAGTGCATGAAATGTTGTCTAAAACAAAAAAGAATGATGCATTTTATAGCTGGATCAGGTTTTATTATATTCTGAATTGGACGTTGAAAATGAGTTTATCTCAGCCAGCAGAGAGGTCAAATCACAGTAATGCAAACTCAGTCAGAGACATAGATTTTCACTTGCAACTTGCTTTAACATGTTTAACAGTGCATGAAATGTTGTCTAAAACAAAAAAGAATGATCCATTTTATGGCTGGATCTGTTTTTATCACTTTCTGAATTGGACGTTGAAAATGAGCTTATCTCAGCCAGCAGAGAGGTCAAATCACAGTAATGCAAACTCAGTCAGAGACATAGATTTTCACTTGCAACTTGCTTTAACATGTTTAACAGTGCATGAAATGTTGTCTAAAACAAAAAAGAATGATGCATTTTATAGCTGGATCAGGTTTTATTACATTCTGAATTGGACGTTGAAAATGAGCTTATCTCAGCCAGCAGAGAGGTCAAATCACAGTAATGCAAACTCAGTCAGAGACATAGATTTTCACTTGCAACTTGCTTTAACATGTTTAACAGTGCATGAAATGTTGTCTAAAACAAAAAAGAATGATGCATTTTATGGCTGGATCAGGTTTTATTACATTCTGAATTGGACGTTGAAAATGAGCTTATCTCAGCCAGCAGAGAGGTCAAATCACAGTAATGCAAACTCAGTCAGAGACATAGATTTTCACTTGCAACTTGCTTTAACATGTTTAACAGTGCATGAAATGTTGTCTAAAACAAAAAAGAATGATGCATTTTATAGCTGGATCAGGTTTTATTATATTCTGAATTGGACGTTGAAAATGAGCTTATCTCAGCCAGCAGAGAGGTCAAATCACAGTAATGCAAACTCAGTCAGAGACATAGATTTTCACTTGCAACTTGCTTTAACATGTTTAACAGTGCATGAAATGTTGTCTAAAACAAAAAAGAATGATGCATTTTATGGCTGGATCTGGTTTTATTACATTCTGAATTGGACGTTGAAAATGAGCTTATCTCAGCCAGCAGAGAGGTCAAATCACAGTAATGCAAACTCAGTCAGAGACATAGATTTTCACTTGCAACTTGCTTTAACATGTTTAACAGTGCATGAAATGTTGTCTAAAACAAAAAAGAATGATGCATTTTATAGCTGGATCAGGTTTTATTATATTCTGAATTGGACGTTGAAAATGAGCTTATCTCAGCCAGCAGAGAGGTCAAATCACAGTAATGCAAACTCAGTCAGAGACATAGATTTTCACTTGCAACTTGCTTTAACATGTTTAACAGTGCATGAAATGTTGTCTAAAACAAAAAAGAATGATGCATTTTAAGCTGGATCAGGTTTTATTACATTCTGAATTGGACGTTGAAAATGAGCTTATCTCAGCCAGCAGAGAGGTCAAATCACAGTAATGCAAACTCAGTTAGAGACATAGATTTTCACTTGCAACTTGCCTTAACATGTTTAACAGTGCATGAAATGTTGTCTAAAACAAAAAAGAATAATGCATTTTATGGCTGGATCTGGTTTTATTACATTCTGAATTGGACGTTGAAAATGAGCTTATCTCAGCCAGCAGAGAGGTCAAATCACAGTAATGCAAACTCAGTCAGAGACATAGATTTTCACTTGCAACTTGCCTTAACATGTTTAACAGTGCATGAAATGTTGTCTAAAACAAAAAAGAATGATCCATTTTATGGCTGGATCAGGTTTTATCACTTTCTGAATTGGACGTTGAAAATGAGCTTATCTCAGCCAGCAGAGAGGTCAAATCACAGTAATGCAAACTCAGTCAGAGACATAGATTTTCACTTGCAACTTGCTTTAACATGTTTAACAGTGCATGAAATGTTGTCTAAAACAAAAAAGAATGATGCATTTTATAGCTGGATCAGGTTTTATTACATTCTGAATTGGACGTTGAAAATGAGCTTATCTCAGCCAGCAGAGAGGTCAAATCACAGTAATGCAAACTCAGTCAGAGACATAGATTTTCACTTGCAACTTGCTTTAACATGTTTAACAGTGCATGAAATGTTGTCTAAAACAAAAAAGAATGATGCATTTTAAGCTGGATCAGGTTTTATTACATTCTGAATTGGACGTTGAAAATGAGCTTATCTCAGCCAGCAGAGAGGTCAAATCACAGTAATGCAAACTCAGTCAGAGACATAGATTTTCACTTGCAACTTGCTTTAACATGTTTAACAGTGCATGAAATGTTGTCTAAAACAAAAAAGAACTATGCATTTTATGGCTGGATCAGGTTTTATTACATTCTGAATTGGACGTTGAAAATGAGCTTATCTCAGCCAGCAGAGAGGTCAAATCACAGTAATGCAAACTCAGTCAGAGACATAGATTTTCACTTGCAACTTGCTTTAACATGTTTAACAGTGCATGAAATGTTGTCTAAAACAAAAAAGAATGATGCATTTTATAGCTGGATCAGGTTTTATTATATTCTGAATTGGACGTTGAAAATGAGCTTATCTCAGCCAGCAGAGAGGTCAAATCACAGTAATGCAAACTCAGTCAGAGACATAGATTTTCACTTGCAACTTGCTTTAACATGTTTAACAGTGCATGAAATGTTGTCTAAAACAAAAAAGAATGATGCATTTTATGGCTGGATCTGGTTTTATTACATTCTGAATTGGACGTTGAAAATGAGCTTATCTCAGCCAGCAGAGAGGTCAAATCACAGTAATGCAAACTCAGTCAGAGACATAGATTTTCACTTGCAACTTGCTTTAACATGTTTAACAGTGCATGAAATGTTGTCTAAAACAAAAAAGAATGATGCATTTTATAGCTGGATCAGGTTTTATTATATTCTGAATTGGACGTTGAAAATGAGCTTATCTCAGCCAGCAGAGAGGTCAAATCACAGTAATGCAAACTCAGTCAGAGACATAGATTTTCACTTGCAACTTGCTTTAACATGTTTAACAGTGCATGAAATGTTGTCTAAAACAAAAAAGAATGATGCATTTTAAGCTGGATCAGGTTTTATTACATTCTGAATTGGACGTTGAAAATGAGCTTATCTCAGCCAGCAGAGAGGTCAAATCACAGTAATGCAAACTCAGTTAGAGACATAGATTTTCACTTGCAACTTGCCTTAACATGTTTAACAGTGCATGAAATGTTGTCTAAAACAAAAAAGAATAATGCATTTTATGGCTGGATCTGGTTTTATTACATTCTGAATTGGACGTTGAAAATGAGCTTATCTCAGCCAGCAGAGAGGTCAAATCACAGTAATGCAAACTCAGTCAGAGACATAGATTTTCACTTGCAACTTGCCTTAACATGTTTAACAGTGCATGAAATGTTGTCTAAAACAAAAAAGAATGATCCATTTTATGGCTGGATCAGGTTTTATCACTTTCTGAATTGGACGTTGAAAATGAGCTTATCTCAGCCAGCAGAGAGGTCAAATCACAGTAATGCAAACTCAGTCAGAGACATAGATTTTCACTTGCAACTTGCTTTAACATGTTTAACAGTGCATGAAATGTTGTCTAAAACAAAAAAGAATGATGCATTTTATAGCTGGATCAGGTTTTATTACATTCTGAATTGGACGTTGAAAATGAGCTTATCTCAGCCAGCAGAGAGGTCAAATCACAGTAATGCAAACTCAGTCAGAGACATAGATTTTCACTTGCAACTTGCTTTAACATGTTTAACAGTGCATGAAATGTTGTCTAAAACAAAAAAGAATGATGCATTTTATAGCTGGATCAGGTTTTATTACATTCTGAATTGGACGTTGAAAATGAGCTTATCTCAGCCAGCAGAGAGGTCAAATCACAGTAATGCAAACTCAGTCAGAGACATAGATTTTCACTTGCAACTTGCTTTAACATGTTTAACGGTGCATGAAATGTTGTCTAAAACAAAAAAGAATGATGCATTTTATGGCTGGATCTGGTTTTATCACTTTCTGAAGTGGACGTTGAAAATGAGCTTATCTCAGCCAGCAGAGAGGTCAAATCACAGTAATGCAAACTCAGTCAGAGACATAGATTTTCACTTGCAACTTGCTTTAACATGTTTAACAGTGCATGAAATGTTGTCTAAAACAAAAAAGAATGATGCATTTTATGGCTGGATCTGGTTTTATTACATTCTGAATTGGACGTTGAAAATGAGCTTATCTCAGCCAGCAGAGAGGTCAAATCACAGTAATGCAAACTCAGTCAGAGACATAGATTTTCACTTGCAACTTGCTTTAACATGTTTAACAGTGCATGAAATGTTGTCTAAAACAAAAAAGAACTATGCATTTTATGGCTGGATCAGGTTTTATTACATTCTGAATTGGACGTTGAAAATGAGCTTATCTCAGCCAGCAGAGAGGTCAAATCACAGTAATGCAAACTCAGTCAGAGACATAGATTTTCACTTGCAACTTGCTTTAACATGTTTAACAGTGCATGAAATGTTGTCTAAAACAAAAAAGAATGATGCATTTTATAGCTGGATCAGGTTTTATTATATTCTGAATTGGACGTTGAAAATGAGCTTATCTCAGCCAGCAGAGAGGTCAAATCACAGTAATGCAAACTCAGTCAGAGACATAGATTTTCACTTGCAACTTGCTTTAACATGTTTAACAGTGCATGAAATGTTGTCTAAAACAAAAAAGAATGATGCATTTTATGGCTGGATCTGGTTTTATTACATTCTGAATTGGACGTTGAAAATGAGCTTATCTCAGCCAGCAGAGAGGTCAAATCACAGTAATGCAAACTCAGTCAGAGACATAGATTTTCACTTGCAACTTGCTTTAACATGTTTAACAGTGCATGAAATGTTGTCTAAAACAAAAAAGAATGATGCATTTTATAGCTGGATCAGGTTTTATTATATTCTGAATTGGACGTTGAAAATGAGCTTATCTCAGCCAGCAGAGAGGTCAAATCACAGTAATGCAAACTCAGTCAGAGACATAGATTTTCACTTGCAACTTGCTTTAACATGTTTAACAGTGCATGAAATGTTGTCTAAAACAAAAAAGAATGATGCATTTTAAGCTGGATCAGGTTTTATTACATTCTGAATTGGACGTTGAAAATGAGCTTATCTCAGCCAGCAGAGAGGTCAAATCACAGTAATGCAAACTCAGTCAGAGACATAGATTTTCACTTGCAACTTGCTTTAACATGTTTAACGGTGCATGAAATGTTGTCTAAAACAAAAAAGAATGATGCATTTTATGGCTGGATCTGGTTTTATCACTTTCTGAAGTGGACGTTGAAAATGAGCTTATCTCAGCCAGCAGAGAGGTCAAATCACAGTAATGCAAACTCAGTCAGAGACATAGATTTTCACTTGCAACTTGCTTTAACATGTTTAACAGTGCATGAAATGTTGTCTAAAACAAAAAAGAATGATGCATTTTATGGCTGGATCTGGTTTTATTACATTCTGAATTGGACGTTGAAAATGAGCTTATCTCAGCCAGCAGAGAGGTCAAATCACAGTAATGCAAACTCAGTCAGAGACCTAGATTTTCACTTGCAACTTGCTTTAACATGTTTAACAGTGCATGAAATGTTGTCTAAAACAAAAAAGAATGATGCATTTTAAGCTGGATCAGGTTTTATTACATTCTGAATTGGACGTTGAAAATGAGCTTATCTCAGCCAGCAGAGAGGTCAAATCACAGTAATGCAAACTCAGTCAGAGACATAGATTTTCACTTGCAACTTGCTTTAACATGTTTAACAGTGCATGAAATGTTGTCTAAAACAAAAAAGAATGATGCATTTTAAGCTGGATCAGGTTTTATTACATTCTGAATTGGACGTTGAAAATGAGCTCATCTCAGCCAGCAGAGAGGTCAAATCACAGTAATGCAAACTCAGTCAGAGACATAGATTTTCACTTGCAACTTGCTTTAACATGTTTAACAGTGCATGAAATGTTGTCTAAAACAAAAAAGAATGATGCATTTTATGGCTGGATCTGGTTTTATTACATTCTGAATTGGACGTTGAAAATGAGCTTATCTCAGCCAGCAGAGAGGTCAAATCACAGTAATGCAAACTCAGTCAGAGACATAGATTTTCACTTGCAACTTGCCTTAACATGTTTAACAGTGCATGAAATGTTGTCTAAAACAAAAAAGAATGATGCATTTTATGGCTGGATCTGGTTTTATTACATTCTGAATTGGACGTTGAAAATGAGCTTATCTCAGCCAGCAGAGAGGTCAAATCACAGTAATGCAAACTCAGTCAGAGACCTAGATTTTCACTTGCAACTTGCTTTAACATGTTTAACAGTGCATGAAATGTTGTCTAAAACAAAAAAGAATGATGCATTTTAAGCTGGATCAGGTTTTATTACATTCTGAATTGGACGTTGAAAATGAGCTTATCTCAGCCAGCAGAGAGGTCAAATCACAGTAATGCAAACTCAGTCAGAGACATAGATTTTCACTTGCAACTTGCTTTAACATGTTTAACAGTGCATGAAATGTTGTCTAAAACAAAAAAGAATGATGCATTTTAAGCTGGATCAGGTTTTATTACATTCTGAATTGGACGTTGAAAATGAGCTTATCTCAGCCAGCAGAGAGGTCAAATCACAGTAATGCAAACTCAGTCAGAGACATAGATTTTCACTTGCAACTTGCTTTAACATGTTTAACAGTGCATGAAATGTTGTCTAAAACAAAAAAGAATGATGCATTTTAAGCTGGATCAGGTTTTATTACATTCTGAATTGGACGTTGAAAATGAGCTTATCTCAGCCAGCAGAGAGGTCAAATCACAGTAATGCAAACTCAGTCAGAGACATAGATTTTCACTTGCAACTTGCTTTAACATGTTTAACAGTGCATGAAATGTTGTCTAAAACAAAAAAGAATGATGCATTTTATGGCTGGATCTGGTTTTATTACATTCTGAATTGGACGTTGAAAATGAGCTTATCTCAGCCAGCAGAGAGGTCAAATCACAGTAATGCAAACTCAGTCAGAGACATAGATTTTCACTTGCAACTTGCCTTAACATGTTTAACAGTGCATGAAATGTTGTCTAAAACAAAAAAGAATGATGCATTTTATGGCTGGATCTGGTTTTATTACATTCTGAATTGGACGTTGAAAATGAGCTTATCTCAGCCAGCAGAGAGGTCAAATCACAGTAATGCAAACTCAGTCAGAGACCTAGATTTTCACTTGCAACTTGCTTTAACATGTTTAACAGTGCATGAAATGTTGTCTAAAACAAAAAAGAATGATGCATTTTAAGCTGGATCAGGTTTTATTACATTCTGAATTGGACGTTGAAAATGAGCTTATCTCAGCCAGCAGAGAGGTCAAATCACAGTAATGCAAACTCAGTCAGAGACATAGATTTTCACTTGCAACTTGCTTTAACATGTTTAACAGTGCATGAAATGTTGTCTAAAACAAAAAAGAATGATGCATTTTAAGCTGGATCAGGTTTTATTACATTCTGAATTGGACGTTGAAAATGAGCTTATCTCAGCCAGCAGAGAGGTCAAATCACAGTAATGCAAACTCAGTCAGACACATAGATTTTCACTTGCAACTTGCCTTAACATGTTTAACAGTGCATGAAATGTTGTCTAAAACAAAAAAGAATGATGCATTTTATGGCTGGATCAGGTTTTATTACATTCTGAATTGGACGTTGAAAATGAGCTTATCTCAGCCAGCAGAGAGGTCAAATCACAGTAATGCAAACTCAGTCAGAGACAGATTTTCACTTGCAACTTGCTTTAACATGTTTAACAGTGCATGAAATGTTGTCTAAAACAAAAAAGAATGATGCATTTTATAGCTGGATCAGGTTTTATTATATTCTGAATTGGACGTTGAAAATGAGCTTATCTCAGCCAGCAGAGAGGTCAAATCACAGTAATGCAAACTCAGTCAGAGACATAGATTTTCACTTGCAACTTGCTTTAACATGTTTAACAGTGCATGAAATGTTGTCTAAAACAAAAAAGAATGATGCATTTTATGGCTGGATCTGGTTTTATTACATTCTGAATTGGACGTTGAAAATGAGCTTATCTCAGCCAGCAGAGAGGTCAAATCACAGTAATGCAAACTCAGTCAGAGACATAGATTTTCACTTGCAACTTGCTTTAACATGTTTAACAGTGCATGAAATGTTGTCTAAAACAAAAAAGAATGATGCATTTTATAGCTGGATCAGGTTTTATTATATTCTGAATTGGACGTTGAAAATGAGCTTATCTCAGCCAGCAGAGAGGTCAAATCACAGTAATGCAAACTCAGTCAGAGACATAGATTTTCACTTGCAACTTGCTTTAACATGTTTAACAGTGCATGAAATGTTGTCTAAAACAAAAAAGAATGATGCATTTTAAGCTGGATCAGGTTTTATTACATTCTGAATTGGACGTTGAAAATGAGCTTATCTCAGCCAGCAGAGAGGTCAAATCACAGTAATGCAAACTCAGTCAGACACATAGATTTTCACTTGCAACTTGCCTTAACATGTTTAACAGTGCATGAAATGTTGTCTAAAACAAAAAAGAATGATGCATTTTATGGCTGGATCAGGTTTTATTACATTCTGAATTGGACGTTGAAAATGAGCTTATCTCAGCCAGCAGAGAGGTCAAATCACAGTAATGCAAACTCAGTCAGAGACAGATTTTCACTTGCAACTTGCCTTAACATGTTTAACAGTGCATGAAATGTTGTCTAAAACAAAAAAGAATGATGCATTTTATAGCTGGATCAGGTTTTATTATATTCTGAATTGGACGTTGAAAATGAGTTTATCTCAGCCAGCAGAGAGGTCAAATCACAGTAATGCAAACTCAGTCAGAGACATAGATTTTCACTTGCAACTTGCTTTAACATGTTTAACAGTGCATGAAATGTTGTCTAAAACAAAAAAGAATGATCCATTTTATGGCTGGATCTGTTTTTATCACTTTCTGAATTGGACGTTGAAAATGAGCTTATCTCAGCCAGCAGAGAGGTCAAATCACAGTAATGCAAACTCAGTCAGAGACATAGATTTTCACTTGCAACTTGCTTTAACATGTTTAACAGTGCATGAAATGTTGTCTAAAACAAAAAAGAATGATGCATTTTATAGCTGGATCAGGTTTTATTACATTCTGAATTGGACGTTGAAAATGAGCTTATCTCAGCCAGCAGAGAGGTCAAATCACAGTAATGCAAACTCAGTCAGAGACATAGATTTTCACTTGCAACTTGCTTTAACATGTTTAACAGTGCATGAAATGTTGTCTAAAACAAAAAAGAACTATGCATTTTATGGCTGGATCAGGTTTTATTACATTCTGAATTGGACGTTGAAAATGAGCTTATCTCAGCCAGCAGAGAGGTCAAATCACAGTAATGCAAACTCAGTCAGAGACATAGATTTTCACTTGCAACTTGCTTTAACATGTTTAACAGTGCATGAAATGTTGTCTAAAACAAAAAAGAATGATGCATTTTATAGCTGGATCAGGTTTTATTATATTCTGAATTGGACGTTGAAAATGAGCTTATCTCAGCCAGCAGAGAGGTCAAATCACAGTAATGCAAACTCAGTCAGAGACATAGATTTTCACTTGCAACTTGCTTTAACATGTTTAACAGTGCATGAAATGTTGTCTAAAACAAAAAAGAATGATGCATTTTATGGCTGGATCTGGTTTTATTACATTCTGAATTGGACGTTGAAAATGAGCTTATCTCAGCCAGCAGAGAGGTCAAATCACAGTAATGCAAACTCAGTCAGAGACATAGATTTTCACTTGCAACTTGCTTTAACATGTTTAACAGTGCATGAAATGTTGTCTAAAACAAAAAAGAATGATGCATTTTATAGCTGGATCAGGTTTTATTATATTCTGAATTGGACGTTGAAAATGAGCTTATCTCAGCCAGCAGAGAGGTCAAATCACAGTAATGCAAACTCAGTCAGAGACATAGATTTTCACTTGCAACTTGCTTTAACATGTTTAACAGTGCATGAAATGTTGTCTAAAACAAAAAAGAATGATGCATTTTAAGCTGGATCAGGTTTTATTACATTCTGAATTGGACGTTGAAAATGAGCTTATCTCAGCCAGCAGAGAGGTCAAATCACAGTAATGCAAACTCAGTTAGAGACATAGATTTTCACTTGCAACTTGCCTTAACATGTTTAACAGTGCATGAAATGTTGTCTAAAACAAAAAAGAATAATGCATTTTATGGCTGGATCTGGTTTTATTACATTCTGAATTGGACGTTGAAAATGAGCTTATCTCAGCCAGCAGAGAGGTCAAATCACAGTAATGCAAACTCAGTCAGAGACATAGATTTTCACTTGCAACTTGCCTTAACATGTTTAACAGTGCATGAAATGTTGTCTAAAACAAAAAAGAATGATCCATTTTATGGCTGGATCAGGTTTTATCACTTTCTGAATTGGACGTTGAAAATGAGCTTATCTCAGCCAGCAGAGAGGTCAAATCACAGTAATGCAAACTCAGTCAGAGACATAGATTTTCACTTGCAACTTGCTTTAACATGTTTAACAGTGCATGAAATGTTGTCTAAAACAAAAAAGAATGATGCATTTTATAGCTGGATCAGGTTTTATTACATTCTGAATTGGACGTTGAAAATGAGCTTATCTCAGCCAGCAGAGAGGTCAAATCACAGTAATGCAAACTCAGTCAGAGACATAGATTTTCACTTGCAACTTGCTTTAACATGTTTAACAGTGCATGAAATGTTGTCTAAAACAAAAAAGAATGATGCATTTTAAGCTGGATCAGGTTTTATTACATTCTAAATTGGACGTTGAAAATGAGCTTATCTCAGCCAGCAGAGAGGTCAAATCACAGTAATGCAAACTCAGTCAGAGACATAGATTTTCACTTGCAACTTGCTTTAACATGTTTAACAGTGCATGAAATGTTGTCTAAAACAAAAAAGAACTATGCATTTTATGGCTGGATCAGGTTTTATTACATTCTGAATTGGACGTTGAAAATGAGCTTATCTCAGCCAGCAGAGAGGTCAAATCACAGTAATGCAAACTCAGTCAGAGACATAGATTTTCACTTGCAACTTGCTTTAACATGTTTAACAGTGCATGAAATGTTGTCTAAAACAAAAAAGAATGATGCATTTTATAGCTGGATCAGGTTTTATTATATTCTGAATTGGACGTTGAAAATGAGCTTATCTCAGCCAGCAGAGAGGTCAAATCACAGTAATGCAAACTCAGTCAGAGACATAGATTTTCACTTGCAACTTGCTTTAACATGTTTAACAGTGCATGAAATGTTGTCTAAAACAAAAAAGAATGATGCATTTTATGGCTGGATCTGGTTTTATTACATTCTGAATTGGACGTTGAAAATGAGCTTATCTCAGCCAGCAGAGAGGTCAAATCACAGTAATGCAAACTCAGTCAGAGACATAGATTTTCACTTGCAACTTGCTTTAACATGTTTAACAGTGCATGAAATGTTGTCTAAAACAAAAAAGAATGATGCATTTTATAGCTGGATCAGGTTTTATTATATTCTGAATTGGACGTTGAAAATGAGCTTATCTCAGCCAGCAGAGAGGTCAAATCACAGTAATGCAAACTCAGTCAGAGACATAGATTTTCACTTGCAACTTGCTTTAACATGTTTAACAGTGCATGAAATGTTGTCTAAAACAAAAAAGAATGATGCATTTTAAGCTGGATCAGGTTTTATTACATTCTGAATTGGACGTTGAAAATGAGCTTATCTCAGCCAGCAGAGAGGTCAAATCACAGTAATGCAAACTCAGTTAGAGACATAGATTTTCACTTGCAACTTGCCTTAACATGTTTAACAGTGCATGAAATGTTGTCTAAAACAAAAAAGAATAATGCATTTTATGGCTGGATCTGGTTTTATTACATTCTGAATTGGACGTTGAAAATGAGCTTATCTCAGCCAGCAGAGAGGTCAAATCACAGTAATGCAAACTCAGTCAGAGACATAGATTTTCACTTGCAACTTGCCTTAACATGTTTAACAGTGCATGAAATGTTGTCTAAAACAAAAAAGAATGATCCATTTTATGGCTGGATCAGGTTTTATCACTTTCTGAATTGGACGTTGAAAATGAGCTTATCTCAGCCAGCAGAGAGGTCAAATCACAGTAATGCAAACTCAGTCAGAGACATAGATTTTCACTTGCAACTTGCTTTAACATGTTTAACAGTGCATGAAATGTTGTCTAAAACAAAAAAGAATGATGCATTTTATAGCTGGATCAGGTTTTATTACATTCTGAATTGGACGTTGAAAATGAGCTTATCTCAGCCAGCAGAGAGGTCAAATCACAGTAATGCAAACTCAGTCAGAGACATAGATTTTCACTTGCAACTTGCTTTAACATGTTTAACAGTGCATGAAATGTTGTCTAAAACAAAAAAGAATGATGCATTTTATAGCTGGATCAGGTTTTATTACATTCTGAATTGGACGTTGAAAATGAGCTTATCTCAGCCAGCAGAGAGGTCAAATCACAGTAATGCAAACTCAGTCAGAGACATAGATTTTCACTTGCAACTTGCTTTAACATGTTTAACGGTGCATGAAATGTTGTCTAAAACAAAAAAGAATGATGCATTTTATGGCTGGATCTGGTTTTATCACTTTCTGAAGTGGACGTTGAAAATGAGCTTATCTCAGCCAGCAGAGAGGTCAAATCACAGTAATGCAAACTCAGTCAGAGACATAGATTTTCACTTGCAACTTGCTTTAACATGTTTAACAGTGCATGAAATGTTGTCTAAAACAAAAAAGAATGATGCATTTTATGGCTGGATCTGGTTTTATTACATTCTGAATTGGACGTTGAAAATGAGCTTATCTCAGCCAGCAGAGAGGTCAAATCACAGTAATGCAAACTCAGTCAGAGACATAGATTTTCACTTGCAACTTGCTTTAACATGTTTAACAGTGCATGAAATGTTGTCTAAAACAAAAAAGAACTATGCATTTTATGGCTGGATCAGGTTTTATTACATTCTGAATTGGACGTTGAAAATGAGCTTATCTCAGCCAGCAGAGAGGTCAAATCACAGTAATGCAAACTCAGTCAGAGACATAGATTTTCACTTGCAACTTGCTTTAACATGTTTAACAGTGCATGAAATGTTGTCTAAAACAAAAAAGAATGATGCATTTTATAGCTGGATCAGGTTTTATTATATTCTGAATTGGACGTTGAAAATGAGCTTATCTCAGCCAGCAGAGAGGTCAAATCACAGTAATGCAAACTCAGTCAGAGACATAGATTTTCACTTGCAACTTGCTTTAACATGTTTAACAGTGCATGAAATGTTGTCTAAAACAAAAAAGAATGATGCATTTTATGGCTGGATCTGGTTTTATTACATTCTGAATTGGACGTTGAAAATGAGCTTATCTCAGCCAGCAGAGAGGTCAAATCACAGTAATGCAAACTCAGTCAGAGACATAGATTTTCACTTGCAACTTGCTTTAACATGTTTAACAGTGCATGAAATGTTGTCTAAAACAAAAAAGAATGATGCATTTTATAGCTGGATCAGGTTTTATTATATTCTGAATTGGACGTTGAAAATGAGCTTATCTCAGCCAGCAGAGAGGTCAAATCACAGTAATGCAAACTCAGTCAGAGACATAGATTTTCACTTGCAACTTGCTTTAACATGTTTAACAGTGCATGAAATGTTGTCTAAAACAAAAAAGAATGATGCATTTTAAGCTGGATCAGGTTTTATTACATTCTGAATTGGACGTTGAAAATGAGCTTATCTCAGCCAGCAGAGAGGTCAAATCACAGTAATGCAAACTCAGTTAGAGACATAGATTTTCACTTGCAACTTGCCTTAACATGTTTAACAGTGCATGAAATGTTGTCTAAAACAAAAAAGAATAATGCATTTTATGGCTGGATCTGGTTTTATTACATTCTGAATTGGACGTTGAAAATGAGCTTATCTCAGCCAGCAGAGAGGTCAAATCACAGTAATGCAAACTCAGTCAGAGACATAGATTTTCACTTGCAACTTGCCTTAACATGTTTAACAGTGCATGAAATGTTGTCTAAAACAAAAAAGAATGATCCATTTTATGGCTGGATCAGGTTTTATCACTTTCTGAATTGGACGTTGAAAATGAGCTTATCTCAGCCAGCAGAGAGGTCAAATCACAGTAATGCAAACTCAGTCAGAGACATAGATTTTCACTTGCAACTTGCTTTAACATGTTTAACAGTGCATGAAATGTTGTCTAAAACAAAAAAGAATGATGCATTTTATAGCTGGATCAGGTTTTAATACATTCTGAATTGGACGTTGAAAATGAGCTTATCTCAGCCAGCAGAGAGGTCAAATCACAGTAATGCAAACTCAGTCAGAGACATAGATTTTCACTTGCAACTTGCTTTAACATGTTTAACAGTGCATGAAATGTTGTCTAAAACAAAAAAGAATGATGCATTTTAAGCTGGATCAGGTTTTATTACATTCTGAATTGGACGTTGAAAATGAGCTTATCTCAGCCAGCAGAGAGGTCAAATCACAGTAATGCAAACTCAGTCAGAGACATAGATTTTCACTTGCAACTTGCTTTAACATGTTTAACAGTGCATGAAATGTTGTCTAAAACAAAAAAGAATGATGCATTTTATAGCTGGATCAGGTTTTATTACATTCTGAATTGGACGTTGAAAATGAGCTTATCTCAGCCAGCAGAGAGGTCAAATCACAGTAATGCAAACTCAGTCAGAGACATAGATTTTCACTTGCAACTTGCTTTAACATGTTTAACGGTGCATGAAATGTTGTCTAAAACAAAAAAGAATGATGCATTTTATGGCTGGATCTGGTTTTATCACTTTCTGAAGTGGACGTTGAAAATGAGCTTATCTCAGCCAGCAGAGAGGTCAAATCACAGTAATGCAAACTCAGTCAGAGACATAGATTTTCACTTGCAACTTGCTTTAACATGTTTAACAGTGCATGAAATGTTGTCTAAAACAAAAAAGAATGATGCATTTTATGGCTGGATCTGGTTTTATTACATTCTGAATTGGACGTTGAAAATGAGCTTATCTCAGCCAGCAGAGAGGTCAAATCACAGTAATGCAAACTCAGTCAGAGACCTAGATTTTCACTTGCAACTTGCTTTAACATGTTTAACAGTGCATGAAATGTTGTCTAAAACAAAAAAGAATGATGCATTTTAAGCTGGATCAGGTTTTATTACATTCTGAATTGGACGTTGAAAATGAGCTTATCTCAGCCAGCAGAGAGGTCAAATCACAGTAATGCAAACTCAGTCAGAGACATAGATTTTCACTTGCAACTTGCTTTAACATGTTTAACAGTGCATGAAATGTTGTCTAAAACAAAAAAGAATGATGCATTTTAAGCTGGATCAGGTTTTATTACATTCTGAATTGGACGTTGAAAATGAGCTCATCTCAGCCAGCAGAGAGGTCAAATCACAGTAATGCAAACTCAGTCAGAGACATAGATTTTCACTTGCAACTTGCTTTAACATGTTTAACAGTGCATGAAATGTTGTCTAAAACAAAAAAGAATGATGCATTTTATGGCTGGATCTGGTTTTATTACATTCTGAATTGGACGTTGAAAATGAGCTTATCTCAGCCAGCAGAGAGGTCAAATCACAGTAATGCAAACTCAGTCAGAGACATAGATTTTCACTTGCAACTTGCCTTAACATGTTTAACAGTGCATGAAATGTTGTCTAAAACAAAAAAGAATGATGCATTTTATGGCTGGATCTGGTTTTATTACATTCTGAATTGGACGTTGAAAATGAGCTTATCTCAGCCAGCAGAGAGGTCAAATCACAGTAATGCAAACTCAGTCAGAGACCTAGATTTTCACTTGCAACTTGCTTTAACATGTTTAACAGTGCATGAAATGTTGTCTAAAACAAAAAAGAATGATGCATTTTAAGCTGGATCAGGTTTTATTACATTCTGAATTGGACGTTGAAAATGAGCTTATCTCAGCCAGCAGAGAGGTCAAATCACAGTAATGCAAACTCAGTCAGAGACATAGATTTTCACTTGCAACTTGCTTTAACATGTTTAACAGTGCATGAAATGTTGTCTAAAACAAAAAAGAATGATGCATTTTAAGCTGGATCAGGTTTTATTACATTCTGAATTGGACGTTGAAAATGAGCTTATCTCAGCCAGCAGAGAGGTCAAATCACAGTAATGCAAACTCAGTCAGACACATAGATTTTCACTTGCAACTTGCCTTAACATGTTTAACAGTGCATGAAATGTTGTCTAAAACAAAAAAGAATGATGCATTTTATGGCTGGATCAGGTTTTATTACATTCTGAATTGGACGTTGAAAATGAGCTTATCTCAGCCAGCAGAGAGGTCAAATCACAGTAATGCAAACTCAGTCAGAGACAGATTTTCACTTGCAACTTGCCTTAACATGTTTAACAGTGCATGAAATGTTGTCTAAAACAAAAAAGAATGATGCATTTTATAGCTGGATCAGGTTTTATTATATTCTGAATTGGACGTTGAAAATGAGTTTATCTCAGCCAGCAGAGAGGTCAAATCACAGTAATGCAAACTCAGTCAGAGACATAGATTTTCACTTGCAACTTGCTTTAACATGTTTAACAGTGCATGAAATGTTGTCTAAAACAAAAAAGAATGATCCATTTTATGGCTGGATCTGTTTTTATCACTTTCTGAATTGGACGTTGAAAATGAGCTTATCTCAGCCAGCAGAGAGGTCAAATCACAGTAATGCAAACTCAGTCAGAGACATAGATTTTCACTTGCAACTTGCTTTAACATGTTTAACAGTGCATGAAATGTTGTCTAAAACAAAAAAGAATGATGCATTTTATAGCTGGATCAGGTTTTATTACATTCTGAATTGGACGTTGAAAATGAGCTTATCTCAGCCAGCAGAGAGGTCAAATCACAGTAATGCAAACTCAGTCAGAGACATAGATTTTCACTTGCAACTTGCTTTAACATGTTTAACAGTGCATGAAATGTTGTCTAAAACAAAAAAGAACTATGCATTTTATGGCTGGATCAGGTTTTATTACATTCTGAATTGGACGTTGAAAATGAGCTTATCTCAGCCAGCAGAGAGGTCAAATCACAGTAATGCAAACTCAGTCAGAGACATAGATTTTCACTTGCAACTTGCTTTAACATGTTTAACAGTGCATGAAATGTTGTCTAAAACAAAAAAGAATGATGCATTTTATAGCTGGATCAGGTTTTATTATATTCTGAATTGGACGTTGAAAATGAGCTTATCTCAGCCAGCAGAGAGGTCAAATCACAGTAATGCAAACTCAGTCAGAGACATAGATTTTCACTTGCAACTTGCTTTAACATGTTTAACAGTGCATGAAATGTTGTCTAAAACAAAAAAGAATGATGCATTTTATGGCTGGATCTGGTTTTATTACATTCTGAATTGGACGTTGAAAATGAGCTTATCTCAGCCAGCAGAGAGGTCAAATCACAGTAATGCAAACTCAGTCAGAGACATAGATTTTCACTTGCAACTTGCTTTAACATGTTTAACAGTGCATGAAATGTTGTCTAAAACAAAAAAGAATGATGCATTTTATAGCTGGATCAGGTTTTATTATATTCTGAATTGGACGTTGAAAATGAGCTTATCTCAGCCAGCAGAGAGGTCAAATCACAGTAATGCAAACTCAGTCAGAGACATAGATTTTCACTTGCAACTTGCTTTAACATGTTTAACAGTGCATGAAATGTTGTCTAAAACAAAAAAGAATGATGCATTTTAAGCTGGATCAGGTTTTATTACATTCTGAATTGGACGTTGAAAATGAGCTTATCTCAGCCAGCAGAGAGGTCAAATCACAGTAATGCAAACTCAGTTAGAGACATAGATTTTCACTTGCAACTTGCCTTAACATGTTTAACAGTGCATGAAATGTTGTCTAAAACAAAAAAGAATAATGCATTTTATGGCTGGATCTGGTTTTATTACATTCTGAATTGGACGTTGAAAATGAGCTTATCTCAGCCAGCAGAGAGGTCAAATCACAGTAATGCAAACTCAGTCAGAGACATAGATTTTCACTTGCAACTTGCCTTAACATGTTTAACAGTGCATGAAATGTTGTCTAAAACAAAAAAGAATGATCCATTTTATGGCTGGATCAGGTTTTATCACTTTCTGAATTGGACGTTGAAAATGAGCTTATCTCAGCCAGCAGAGAGGTCAAATCACAGTAATGCAAACTCAGTCAGAGACATAGATTTTCACTTGCAACTTGCTTTAACATGTTTAACAGTGCATGAAATGTTGTCTAAAACAAAAAAGAATGATGCATTTTAAGCTGGATCAGGTTTTATTACATTCTGAATTGGACGTTGAAAATGAGCTCATCTCAGCCAGCAGAGAGGTCAAATCACAGTAATGCAAACTCAGTCAGAGACATAGATTTTCACTTGCAACTTGCTTTAACATGTTTAACAGTGCATGAAATGTTGTCTAAAACAAAAAAGAATGATGCATTTTATGGCTGGATCTGGTTTTATTACATTCTGAATTGGACGTTGAAAATGAGCTTATCTCAGCCAGCAGAGAGGTCAAATCACAGTAATGCAAACTCAGTCAGAGACATAGATTTTCACTTGCAACTTGCCTTAACATGTTTAACAGTGCATGAAATGTTGTCTAAAACAAAAAAGAATGATGCATTTTATGGCTGGATCTGGTTTTATTACATTCTGAATTGGACGTTGAAAATGAGCTTATCTCAGCCAGCAGAGAGGTCAAATCACAGTAATGCAAACTCAGTCAGAGACCTAGATTTTCACTTGCAACTTGCTTTAACATGTTTAACAGTGCATGAAATGTTGTCTAAAACAAAAAAGAATGATGCATTTTAAGCTGGATCAGGTTTTATTACATTCTGAATTGGACGTTGAAAATGAGCTTATCTCAGCCAGCAGAGAGGTCAAATCACAGTAATGCAAACTCAGTCAGAGACATAGATTTTCACTTGCAACTTGCTTTAACATGTTTAACAGTGCATGAAATGTTGTCTAAAACAAAAAAGAATGATGCATTTTAAGCTGGATCAGGTTTTATTACATTCTGAATTGGACGTTGAAAATGAGCTTATCTCAGCCAGCAGAGAGGTCAAATCACAGTAATGCAAACTCAGTCAGACACATAGATTTTCACTTGCAACTTGCCTTAACATGTTTAACAGTGCATGAAATGTTGTCTAAAACAAAAAAGAATGATGCATTTTATGGCTGGATCAGGTTTTATTACATTCTGAATTGGACGTTGAAAATGAGCTTATCTCAGCCAGCAGAGAGGTCAAATCACAGTAATGCAAACTCAGTCAGAGACAGATTTTCACTTGCAACTTGCCTTAACATGTTTAACAGTGCATGAAATGTTGTCTAAAACAAAAAAGAATGATGCATTTTATAGCTGGATCAGGTTTTATTATATTCTGAATTGGACGTTGAAAATGAGTTTATCTCAGCCAGCAGAGAGGTCAAATCACAGTAATGCAAACTCAGTCAGAGACATAGATTTTCACTTGCAACTTGCTTTAACATGTTTAACAGTGCATGAAATGTTGTCTAAAACAAAAAAGAATGATCCATTTTATGGCTGGATCTGTTTTTATCACTTTCTGAATTGGACGTTGAAAATGAGCTTATCTCAGCCAGCAGAGAGGTCAAATCACAGTAATGCAAACTCAGTCAGAGACATAGATTTTCACTTGCAACTTGCTTTAACATGTTTAACAGTGCATGAAATGTTGTCTAAAACAAAAAAGAATGATGCATTTTATAGCTGGATCAGGTTTTATTACATTCTGAATTGGACGTTGAAAATGAGCTTATCTCAGCCAGCAGAGAGGTCAAATCACAGTAATGCAAACTCAGTCAGAGACATAGATTTTCACTTGCAACTTGCTTTAACATGTTTAACAGTGCATGAAATGTTGTCTAAAACAAAAAAGAACTATGCATTTTATGGCTGGATCAGGTTTTATTACATTCTGAATTGGACGTTGAAAATGAGCTTATCTCAGCCAGCAGAGAGGTCAAATCACAGTAATGCAAACTCAGTCAGAGACATAGATTTTCACTTGCAACTTGCTTTAACATGTTTAACAGTGCATGAAATGTTGTCTAAAACAAAAAAGAATGATGCATTTTATAGCTGGATCAGGTTTTATTATATTCTGAATTGGACGTTGAAAATGAGCTTATCTCAGCCAGCAGAGAGGTCAAATCACAGTAATGCAAACTCAGTCAGAGACATAGATTTTCACTTGCAACTTGCTTTAACATGTTTAACAGTGCATGAAATGTTGTCTAAAACAAAAAAGAATGATGCATTTTATGGCTGGATCTGGTTTTATTACATTCTGAATTGGACGTTGAAAATGAGCTTATCTCAGCCAGCAGAGAGGTCAAATCACAGTAATGCAAACTCAGTCAGAGACATAGATTTTCACTTGCAACTTGCTTTAACATGTTTAACAGTGCATGAAATGTTGTCTAAAACAAAAAAGAATGATGCATTTTATAGCTGGATCAGGTTTTATTATATTCTGAATTGGACGTTGAAAATGAGCTTATCTCAGCCAGCAGAGAGGTCAAATCACAGTAATGCAAACTCAGTCAGAGACATAGATTTTCACTTGCAACTTGCTTTAACATGTTTAACAGTGCATGAAATGTTGTCTAAAACAAAAAAGAATGATGCATTTTAAGCTGGATCAGGTTTTATTACATTCTGAATTGGACGTTGAAAATGAGCTTATCTCAGCCAGCAGAGAGGTCAAATCACAGTAATGCAAACTCAGTTAGAGACATAGATTTTCACTTGCAACTTGCCTTAACATGTTTAACAGTGCATGAAATGTTGTCTAAAACAAAAAAGAATAATGCATTTTATGGCTGGATCTGGTTTTATTACATTCTGAATTGGACGTTGAAAATGAGCTTATCTCAGCCAGCAGAGAGGTCAAATCACAGTAATGCAAACTCAGTCAGAGACATAGATTTTCACTTGCAACTTGCCTTAACATGTTTAACAGTGCATGAAATGTTGTCTAAAACAAAAAAGAATGATCCATTTTATGGCTGGATCAGGTTTTATCACTTTCTGAATTGGACGTTGAAAATGAGCTTATCTCAGCCAGCAGAGAGGTCAAATCACAGTAATGCAAACTCAGTCAGAGACATAGATTTTCACTTGCAACTTGCTTTAACATGTTTAACAGTGCATGAAATGTTGTCTAAAACAAAAAAGAATGATGCATTTTATAGCTGGATCAGGTTTTATTACATTCTGAATTGGACGTTGAAAATGAGCTTATCTCAGCCAGCAGAGAGGTCAAATCACAGTAATGCAAACTCAGTCAGAGACATAGATTTTCACTTGCAACTTGCTTTAACATGTTTAACAGTGCATGAAATGTTGTCTAAAACAAAAAAGAATGATGCATTTTAAGCTGGATCAGGTTTTATTACATTCTGAATTGGACGTTGAAAATGAGCTTATCTCAGCCAGCAGAGAGGTCAAATCACAGTAATGCAAACTCAGTCAGAGACATAGATTTTCACTTGCAACTTGCTTTAACATGTTTAACAGTGCATGAAATGTTGTCTAAAACAAAAAAGAATGATGCATTTTATAGCTGGATCAGGTTTTATTACATTCTGAATTGGACGTTGAAAATGAGCTTATCTCAGCCAGCAGAGAGGTCAAATCACAGTAATGCAAACTCAGTCAGAGACATAGATTTTCACTTGCAACTTGCTTTAACATGTTTAACGGTGCATGAAATGTTGTCTAAAACAAAAAAGAATGATGCATTTTATGGCTGGATCTGGTTTTATCACTTTCTGAAGTGGACGTTGAAAATGAGCTTATCTCAGCCAGCAGAGAGGTCAAATCACAGTAATGCAAACTCAGTCAGAGACATAGATTTTCACTTGCAACTTGCTTTAACATGTTTAACAGTGCATGAAATGTTGTCTAAAACAAAAAAGAATGATGCATTTTATAGCTGGATCAGGTTTTATTATATTCTGAATTGGACGTTGAAAATGAGCTTATCTCAGCCAGCAGAGAGGTCAAATCACAGTAATGCAAACTCAGTCAGAGACATAGATTTTCACTTGCAACTTGCTTTAACATGTTTAACAGTGCATGAAATGTTGTCTAAAACAAAAAAGAATGATGCATTTTATGGCTGGATCTGGTTTTATTACATTCTGAATTGGACGTTGAAAATGAGCTTATCTCAGCCAGCAGAGAGGTCAAATCACAGTAATGCAAACTCAGTCAGAGACATAGATTTTCACTTGCAACTTGCTTTAACATGTTTAACAGTGCATGAAATGTTGTCTAAAACAAAAAAGAATGATGCATTTTATAGCTGGATCAGGTTTTATTATATTCTGAATTGGACGTTGAAAATGAGCTTATCTCAGCCAGCAGAGAGGTCAAATCACAGTAATGCAAACTCAGTCAGAGACATAGATTTTCACTTGCAACTTGCTTTAACATGTTTAACAGTGCATGAAATGTTGTCTAAAACAAAAAAGAATGATGCATTTTAAGCTGGATCAGGTTTTATTACATTCTGAATTGGACGTTGAAAATGAGCTTATCTCAGCCAGCAGAGAGGTCAAATCACAGTAATGCAAACTCAGTCAGAGACATAGATTTTCACTTGCAACTTGCTTTAACATGTTTAACAGTGCATGAAATGTTGTCTAAAACAAAAAAGAATGATGCATTTTATGGCTGGATCTGGTTTTATTACATTCTGAATTGGACGTTGAAAATGAGCTTATCTCAGCCAGCAGAGAGGTCAAATCACAGTAATGCAAACTCAGTCAGAGACATAGATTTTCACTTGCAACTTGCTTTAACATGTTTAACAGTGCATGAAATGTTGTCTAAAACAAAAAAGAATGATGCATTTTATAGCTGGATCAGGTTTTATTACATTCTGAATTGGACGTTGAAAATGAGCTTATCTCAGCCAGCAGAGAGGTCAAATCACAGTAATGCAAACTCAGTCAGAGACATAGATTTTCACTTGCAACTTGCTTTAACATGTTTAACAGTGCATGAAATGTTGTCTAAAACAAAAAAGAACTATGCATTTTATGGCTGGATCAGGTTTTATTACATTCTGAATTGGACGTTGAAAATGAGCTTATCTCAGCCAGCAGAGAGGTCAAATCACAGTAATGCAAACTCAGTCAGAGACATAGATTTTCACTTGCAACTTGCTTTAACATGTTTAACAGTGCATGAAATGTTGTCTAAAACAAAAAAGAATGATGCATTTTATAGCTGGATCAGGTTTTATTACATTCTGAATTGGACGTTGAAAATGAGCTTATCTCAGCCAGCAGAGAGGTCAAATCACAGTAATGCAAACTCAGTCAGAGACATAGATTTTCACTTGCAACTTGCTTTAACATGTTTAACAGTGCATGAAATGTTGTCTAAAACAAAAAAGAACTATGCATTTTATGGCTGGATCAGGTTTTATTACATTCTGAATTGGACGTTGAAAATGAGCTTATCTCAGCCAGCAGAGAGGTCAAATCACAGTAATGCAAACTCAGTCAGAGACATAGATTTTCACTTGCAACTTGCTTTAACATGTTTAACAGTGCATGAAATGTTGTCTAAAACAAAAAAGAATGATGCATTTTATAGCTGGATCAGGTTTTATTATATTCTGAATTGGACGTTGAAAATGAGCTTATCTCAGCCAGCAGAGAGGTCAAATCACAGTAATGCAAACTCAGTCAGAGACATAGATTTTCACTTGCAACTTGCTTTAACATGTTTAACAGTGCATGAAATGTTGTCTAAAACAAAAAAGAATGATGCATTTTATGGCTGGATCTGGTTTTATTACATTCTGAATTGGACGTTGAAAATGAGCTTATCTCAGCCAGCAGAGAGGTCAAATCACAGTAATGCAAACTCAGTCAGAGACATAGATTTTCACTTGCAACTTGCTTTAACATGTTTAACAGTGCATGAAATGTTGTCTAAAACAAAAAAGAATGATGCATTTTATAGCTGGATCAGGTTTTATTATATTCTGAATTGGACGTTGAAAATGAGCTTATCTCAGCCAGCAGAGAGGTCAAATCACAGTAATGCAAACTCAGTCAGAGACATAGATTTTCACTTGCAACTTGCTTTAACATGTTTAACAGTGCATGAAATGTTGTCTAAAACAAAAAAGAATGATGCATTTTAAGCTGGATCAGGTTTTATTACATTCTGAATTGGACGTTGAAAATGAGCTTATCTCAGCCAGCAGAGAGGTCAAATCACAGTAATGCAAACTCAGTTAGAGACATAGATTTTCACTTGCAACTTGCCTTAACATGTTTAACAGTGCATGAAATGTTGTCTAAAACAAAAAAGAATAATGCATTTTATGGCTGGATCTGGTTTTATTACATTCTGAATTGGACGTTGAAAATGAGCTTATCTCAGCCAGCAGAGAGGTCAAATCACAGTAATGCAAACTCAGTCAGAGACATAGATTTTCACTTGCAACTTGCCTTAACATGTTTAACAGTGCATGAAATGTTGTCTAAAACAAAAAAGAATGATCCATTTTATGGCTGGATCAGGTTTTATCACTTTCTGAATTGGACGTTGAAAATGAGCTTATCTCAGCCAGCAGAGAGGTCAAATCACAGTAATGCAAACTCAGTCAGAGACATAGATTTTCACTTGCAACTTGCTTTAACATGTTTAACAGTGCATGAAATGTTGTCTAAAACAAAAAAGAATGATGCATTTTATAGCTGGATCAGGTTTTATTACATTCTGAATTGGACGTTGAAAATGAGCTTATCTCAGCCAGCAGAGAGGTCAAATCACAGTAATGCAAACTCAGTCAGAGACATAGATTTTCACTTGCAACTTGCTTTAACATGTTTAACAGTGCATGAAATGTTGTCTAAAACAAAAAAGAATGATGCATTTTAAGCTGGATCAGGTTTTATTACATTCTGAATTGGACGTTGAAAATGAGCTTATCTCAGCCAGCAGAGAGGTCAAATCACAGTAATGCAAACTCAGTCAGAGACATAGATTTTCACTTGCAACTTGCTTTAACATGTTTAACGGTGCATGAAATGTTGTCTAAAACAAAAAAGAATGATGCATTTTATGGCTGGATCTGGTTTTATCACTTTCTGAAGTGGACGTTGAAAATGAGCTTATCTCAGCCAGCAGAGAGGTCAAATCACAGTAATGCAAACTCAGTCAGAGACATAGATTTTCACTTGCAACTTGCTTTAACATGTTTAACAGTGCATGAAATGTTGTCTAAAACAAAAAAGAATGATGCATTTTATAGCTGGATCAGGTTTTATTATATTCTGAATTGGACGTTGAAAATGAGCTTATCTCAGCCAGCAGAGAGGTCAAATCACAGTAATGCAAACTCAGTCAGAGACATAGATTTTCACTTGCAACTTGCTTTAACATGTTTAACAGTGCATGAAATGTTGTCTAAAACAAAAAAGAATGATGCATTTTATGGCTGGATCTGGTTTTATTACATTCTGAATTGGACGTTGAAAATGAGCTTATCTCAGCCAGCAGAGAGGTCAAATCACAGTAATGCAAACTCAGTCAGAGACATAGATTTTCACTTGCAACTTGCTTTAACATGTTTAACAGTGCATGAAATGTTGTCTAAAACAAAAAAGAATGATGCATTTTATAGCTGGATCAGGTTTTATTACATTCTGAATTGGACGTTGAAAATGAGCTTATCTCAGCCAGCAGAGAGGTCAAATCACAGTAATGCAAACTCAGTCAGAGACATAGATTTTCACTTGCAACTTGCTTTAACATGTTTAACAGTGCATGAAATGTTGTCTAAAACAAAAAAGAATGATGCATTTTAAGCTGGATCAGGTTTTATTACATTCTAAATTGGACGTTGAAAATGAGCTTATCTCAGCCAGCAGAGAGGTCAAATCACAGTAATGCAAACTCAGTCAGAGACATAGATTTTCACTTGCAACTTGCTTTAACATGTTTAACAGTGCATGAAATGTTGTCTAAAACAAAAAAGAACTATGCATTTTATGGCTGGATCAGGTTTTATTACATTCTGAATTGGACGTTGAAAATGAGCTTATCTCAGCCAGCAGAGAGGTCAAATCACAGTAATGCAAACTCAGTCAGAGACATAGATTTTCACTTGCAACTTGCTTTAACATGTTTAACAGTGCATGAAATGTTGTCTAAAACAAAAAAGAATGATGCATTTTATAGCTGGATCAGGTTTTATTATATTCTGAATTGGACGTTGAAAATGAGCTTATCTCAGCCAGCAGAGAGGTCAAATCACAGTAATGCAAACTCAGTCAGAGACATAGATTTTCACTTGCAACTTGCTTTAACATGTTTAACAGTGCATGAAATGTTGTCTAAAACAAAAAAGAATGATGCATTTTATGGCTGGATCTGGTTTTATTACATTCTGAATTGGACGTTGAAAATGAGCTTATCTCAGCCAGCAGAGAGGTCAAATCACAGTAATGCAAACTCAGTCAGAGACATAGATTTTCACTTGCAACTTGCTTTAACATGTTTAACAGTGCATGAAATGTTGTCTAAAACAAAAAAGAATGATGCATTTTATAGCTGGATCAGGTTTTATTATATTCTGAATTGGACGTTGAAAATGAGCTTATCTCAGCCAGCAGAGAGGTCAAATCACAGTAATGCAAACTCAGTCAGAGACATAGATTTTCACTTGCAACTTGCTTTAACATGTTTAACAGTGCATGAAATGTTGTCTAAAACAAAAAAGAATGATGCATTTTAAGCTGGATCAGGTTTTATTACATTCTGAATTGGACGTTGAAAATGAGCTTATCTCAGCCAGCAGAGAGGTCAAATCACAGTAATGCAAACTCAGTTAGAGACATAGATTTTCACTTGCAACTTGCCTTAACATGTTTAACAGTGCATGAAATGTTGTCTAAAACAAAAAAGAATAATGCATTTTATGGCTGGATCTGGTTTTATTACATTCTGAATTGGACGTTGAAAATGAGCTTATCTCAGCCAGCAGAGAGGTCAAATCACAGTAATGCAAACTCAGTCAGAGACATAGATTTTCACTTGCAACTTGCCTTAACATGTTTAACAGTGCATGAAATGTTGTCTAAAACAAAAAAGAATGATCCATTTTATGGCTGGATCAGGTTTTATCACTTTCTGAATTGGACGTTGAAAATGAGCTTATCTCAGCCAGCAGAGAGGTCAAATCACAGTAATGCAAACTCAGTCAGAGACATAGATTTTCACTTGCAACTTGCTTTAACATGTTTAACAGTGCATGAAATGTTGTCTAAAACAAAAAAGAATGATGCATTTTATAGCTGGATCAGGTTTTATTACATTCTGAATTGGACGTTGAAAATGAGCTTATCTCAGCCAGCAGAGAGGTCAAATCACAGTAATGCAAACTCAGTCAGAGACATAGATTTTCACTTGCAACTTGCTTTAACATGTTTAACAGTGCATGAAATGTTGTCTAAAACAAAAAAGAATGATGCATTTTATAGCTGGATCAGGTTTTATTACATTCTGAATTGGACGTTGAAAATGAGCTTATCTCAGCCAGCAGAGAGGTCAAATCACAGTAATGCAAACTCAGTCAGAGACATAGATTTTCACTTGCAACTTGCTTTAACATGTTTAACGGTGCATGAAATGTTGTCTAAAACAAAAAAGAATGATGCATTTTATGGCTGGATCTGGTTTTATCACTTTCTGAAGTGGACGTTGAAAATGAGCTTATCTCAGCCAGCAGAGAGGTCAAATCACAGTAATGCAAACTCAGTCAGAGACATAGATTTTCACTTGCAACTTGCTTTAACATGTTTAACAGTGCATGAAATGTTGTCTAAAACAAAAAAGAATGATGCATTTTATGGCTGGATCTGGTTTTATTACATTCTGAATTGGACGTTGAAAATGAGCTTATCTCAGCCAGCAGAGAGGTCAAATCACAGTAATGCAAACTCAGTCAGAGACATAGATTTTCACTTGCAACTTGCTTTAACATGTTTAACAGTGCATGAAATGTTGTCTAAAACAAAAAAGAACTATGCATTTTATGGCTGGATCAGGTTTTATTACATTCTGAATTGGACGTTGAAAATGAGCTTATCTCAGCCAGCAGAGAGGTCAAATCACAGTAATGCAAACTCAGTCAGAGACATAGATTTTCACTTGCAACTTGCTTTAACATGTTTAACAGTGCATGAAATGTTGTCTAAAACAAAAAAGAATGATGCATTTTATAGCTGGATCAGGTTTTATTATATTCTGAATTGGACGTTGAAAATGAGCTTATCTCAGCCAGCAGAGAGGTCAAATCACAGTAATGCAAACTCAGTCAGAGACATAGATTTTCACTTGCAACTTGCTTTAACATGTTTAACAGTGCATGAAATGTTGTCTAAAACAAAAAAGAATGATGCATTTTATGGCTGGATCTGGTTTTATTACATTCTGAATTGGACGTTGAAAATGAGCTTATCTCAGCCAGCAGAGAGGTCAAATCACAGTAATGCAAACTCAGTCAGAGACATAGATTTTCACTTGCAACTTGCTTTAACATGTTTAACAGTGCATGAAATGTTGTCTAAAACAAAAAAGAATGATGCATTTTATAGCTGGATCAGGTTTTATTATATTCTGAATTGGACGTTGAAAATGAGCTTATCTCAGCCAGCAGAGAGGTCAAATCACAGTAATGCAAACTCAGTCAGAGACATAGATTTTCACTTGCAACTTGCTTTAACATGTTTAACAGTGCATGAAATGTTGTCTAAAACAAAAAAGAATGATGCATTTTAAGCTGGATCAGGTTTTATTACATTCTGAATTGGACGTTGAAAATGAGCTTATCTCAGCCAGCAGAGAGGTCAAATCACAGTAATGCAAACTCAGTTAGAGACATAGATTTTCACTTGCAACTTGCCTTAACATGTTTAACAGTGCATGAAATGTTGTCTAAAACAAAAAAGAATAATGCATTTTATGGCTGGATCTGGTTTTATTACATTCTGAATTGGACGTTGAAAATGAGCTTATCTCAGCCAGCAGAGAGGTCAAATCACAGTAATGCAAACTCAGTCAGAGACATAGATTTTCACTTGCAACTTGCCTTAACATGTTTAACAGTGCATGAAATGTTGTCTAAAACAAAAAAGAATGATCCATTTTATGGCTGGATCAGGTTTTATCACTTTCTGAATTGGACGTTGAAAATGAGCTTATCTCAGCCAGCAGAGAGGTCAAATCACAGTAATGCAAACTCAGTCAGAGACATAGATTTTCACTTGCAACTTGCTTTAACATGTTTAACAGTGCATGAAATGTTGTCTAAAACAAAAAAGAATGATGCATTTTATAGCTGGATCAGGTTTTAATACATTCTGAATTGGACGTTGAAAATGAGCTTATCTCAGCCAGCAGAGAGGTCAAATCACAGTAATGCAAACTCAGTCAGAGACATAGATTTTCACTTGCAACTTGCTTTAACATGTTTAACAGTGCATGAAATGTTGTCTAAAACAAAAAAGAATGATGCATTTTAAGCTGGATCAGGTTTTATTACATTCTGAATTGGACGTTGAAAATGAGCTTATCTCAGCCAGCAGAGAGGTCAAATCACAGTAATGCAAACTCAGTCAGAGACATAGATTTTCACTTGCAACTTGCTTTAACATGTTTAACAGTGCATGAAATGTTGTCTAAAACAAAAAAGAATGATGCATTTTATAGCTGGATCAGGTTTTATTACATTCTGAATTGGACGTTGAAAATGAGCTTATCTCAGCCAGCAGAGAGGTCAAATCACAGTAATGCAAACTCAGTCAGAGACATAGATTTTCACTTGCAACTTGCTTTAACATGTTTAACGGTGCATGAAATGTTGTCTAAAACAAAAAAGAATGATGCATTTTATGGCTGGATCTGGTTTTATCACTTTCTGAAGTGGACGTTGAAAATGAGCTTATCTCAGCCAGCAGAGAGGTCAAATCACAGTAATGCAAACTCAGTCAGAGACATAGATTTTCACTTGCAACTTGCTTTAACATGTTTAACAGTGCATGAAATGTTGTCTAAAACAAAAAAGAATGATGCATTTTATGGCTGGATCTGGTTTTATTACATTCTGAATTGGACGTTGAAAATGAGCTTATCTCAGCCAGCAGAGAGGTCAAATCACAGTAATGCAAACTCAGTCAGAGACCTAGATTTTCACTTGCAACTTGCTTTAACATGTTTAACAGTGCATGAAATGTTGTCTAAAACAAAAAAGAATGATGCATTTTAAGCTGGATCAGGTTTTATTACATTCTGAATTGGACGTTGAAAATGAGCTTATCTCAGCCAGCAGAGAGGTCAAATCACAGTAATGCAAACTCAGTCAGAGACATAGATTTTCACTTGCAACTTGCTTTAACATGTTTAACAGTGCATGAAATGTTGTCTAAAACAAAAAAGAATGATGCATTTTAAGCTGGATCAGGTTTTATTACATTCTGAATTGGACGTTGAAAATGAGCTCATCTCAGCCAGCAGAGAGGTCAAATCACAGTAATGCAAACTCAGTCAGAGACATAGATTTTCACTTGCAACTTGCTTTAACATGTTTAACAGTGCATGAAATGTTGTCTAAAACAAAAAAGAATGATGCATTTTATGGCTGGATCTGGTTTTATTACATTCTGAATTGGACGTTGAAAATGAGCTTATCTCAGCCAGCAGAGAGGTCAAATCACAGTAATGCAAACTCAGTCAGAGACATAGATTTTCACTTGCAACTTGCCTTAACATGTTTAACAGTGCATGAAATGTTGTCTAAAACAAAAAAGAATGATGCATTTTATGGCTGGATCTGGTTTTATTACATTCTGAATTGGACGTTGAAAATGAGCTTATCTCAGCCAGCAGAGAGGTCAAATCACAGTAATGCAAACTCAGTCAGAGACCTAGATTTTCACTTGCAACTTGCTTTAACATGTTTAACAGTGCATGAAATGTTGTCTAAAACAAAAAAGAATGATGCATTTTAAGCTGGATCAGGTTTTATTACATTCTGAATTGGACGTTGAAAATGAGCTTATCTCAGCCAGCAGAGAGGTCAAATCACAGTAATGCAAACTCAGTCAGAGACATAGATTTTCACTTGCAACTTGCTTTAACATGTTTAACAGTGCATGAAATGTTGTCTAAAACAAAAAAGAATGATGCATTTTAAGCTGGATCAGGTTTTATTACATTCTGAATTGGACGTTGAAAATGAGCTTATCTCAGCCAGCAGAGAGGTCAAATCACAGTAATGCAAACTCAGTCAGACACATAGATTTTCACTTGCAACTTGCCTTAACATGTTTAACAGTGCATGAAATGTTGTCTAAAACAAAAAAGAATGATGCATTTTATGGCTGGATCAGGTTTTATTACATTCTGAATTGGACGTTGAAAATGAGCTTATCTCAGCCAGCAGAGAGGTCAAATCACAGTAATGCAAACTCAGTCAGAGACAGATTTTCACTTGCAACTTGCCTTAACATGTTTAACAGTGCATGAAATGTTGTCTAAAACAAAAAAGAATGATGCATTTTATAGCTGGATCAGGTTTTATTATATTCTGAATTGGACGTTGAAAATGAGTTTATCTCAGCCAGCAGAGAGGTCAAATCACAGTAATGCAAACTCAGTCAGAGACATAGATTTTCACTTGCAACTTGCTTTAACATGTTTAACAGTGCATGAAATGTTGTCTAAAACAAAAAAGAATGATCCATTTTATGGCTGGATCTGTTTTTATCACTTTCTGAATTGGACGTTGAAAATGAGCTTATCTCAGCCAGCAGAGAGGTCAAATCACAGTAATGCAAACTCAGTCAGAGACATAGATTTTCACTTGCAACTTGCTTTAACATGTTTAACAGTGCATGAAATGTTGTCTAAAACAAAAAAGAATGATGCATTTTATAGCTGGATCAGGTTTTATTACATTCTGAATTGGACGTTGAAAATGAGCTTATCTCAGCCAGCAGAGAGGTCAAATCACAGTAATGCAAACTCAGTCAGAGACATAGATTTTCACTTGCAACTTGCTTTAACATGTTTAACAGTGCATGAAATGTTGTCTAAAACAAAAAAGAACTATGCATTTTATGGCTGGATCAGGTTTTATTACATTCTGAATTGGACGTTGAAAATGAGCTTATCTCAGCCAGCAGAGAGGTCAAATCACAGTAATGCAAACTCAGTCAGAGACATAGATTTTCACTTGCAACTTGCTTTAACATGTTTAACAGTGCATGAAATGTTGTCTAAAACAAAAAAGAATGATGCATTTTATAGCTGGATCAGGTTTTATTATATTCTGAATTGGACGTTGAAAATGAGCTTATCTCAGCCAGCAGAGAGGTCAAATCACAGTAATGCAAACTCAGTCAGAGACATAGATTTTCACTTGCAACTTGCTTTAACATGTTTAACAGTGCATGAAATGTTGTCTAAAACAAAAAAGAATGATGCATTTTATGGCTGGATCTGGTTTTATTACATTCTGAATTGGACGTTGAAAATGAGCTTATCTCAGCCAGCAGAGAGGTCAAATCACAGTAATGCAAACTCAGTCAGAGACATAGATTTTCACTTGCAACTTGCTTTAACATGTTTAACAGTGCATGAAATGTTGTCTAAAACAAAAAAGAATGATGCATTTTATAGCTGGATCAGGTTTTATTATATTCTGAATTGGACGTTGAAAATGAGCTTATCTCAGCCAGCAGAGAGGTCAAATCACAGTAATGCAAACTCAGTCAGAGACATAGATTTTCACTTGCAACTTGCTTTAACATGTTTAACAGTGCATGAAATGTTGTCTAAAACAAAAAAGAATGATGCATTTTAAGCTGGATCAGGTTTTATTACATTCTGAATTGGACGTTGAAAATGAGCTTATCTCAGCCAGCAGAGAGGTCAAATCACAGTAATGCAAACTCAGTTAGAGACATAGATTTTCACTTGCAACTTGCCTTAACATGTTTAACAGTGCATGAAATGTTGTCTAAAACAAAAAAGAATAATGCATTTTATGGCTGGATCTGGTTTTATTACATTCTGAATTGGACGTTGAAAATGAGCTTATCTCAGCCAGCAGAGAGGTCAAATCACAGTAATGCAAACTCAGTCAGAGACATAGATTTTCACTTGCAACTTGCCTTAACATGTTTAACAGTGCATGAAATGTTGTCTAAAACAAAAAAGAATGATCCATTTTATGGCTGGATCAGGTTTTATCACTTTCTGAATTGGACGTTGAAAATGAGCTTATCTCAGCCAGCAGAGAGGTCAAATCACAGTAATGCAAACTCAGTCAGAGACATAGATTTTCACTTGCAACTTGCTTTAACATGTTTAACAGTGCATGAAATGTTGTCTAAAACAAAAAAGAATGATGCATTTTAAGCTGGATCAGGTTTTATTACATTCTGAATTGGACGTTGAAAATGAGCTCATCTCAGCCAGCAGAGAGGTCAAATCACAGTAATGCAAACTCAGTCAGAGACATAGATTTTCACTTGCAACTTGCTTTAACATGTTTAACAGTGCATGAAATGTTGTCTAAAACAAAAAAGAATGATGCATTTTATGGCTGGATCTGGTTTTATTACATTCTGAATTGGACGTTGAAAATGAGCTTATCTCAGCCAGCAGAGAGGTCAAATCACAGTAATGCAAACTCAGTCAGAGACATAGATTTTCACTTGCAACTTGCCTTAACATGTTTAACAGTGCATGAAATGTTGTCTAAAACAAAAAAGAATGATGCATTTTATGGCTGGATCTGGTTTTATTACATTCTGAATTGGACGTTGAAAATGAGCTTATCTCAGCCAGCAGAGAGGTCAAATCACAGTAATGCAAACTCAGTCAGAGACCTAGATTTTCACTTGCAACTTGCTTTAACATGTTTAACAGTGCATGAAATGTTGTCTAAAACAAAAAAGAATGATGCATTTTAAGCTGGATCAGGTTTTATTACATTCTGAATTGGACGTTGAAAATGAGCTTATCTCAGCCAGCAGAGAGGTCAAATCACAGTAATGCAAACTCAGTCAGAGACATAGATTTTCACTTGCAACTTGCTTTAACATGTTTAACAGTGCATGAAATGTTGTCTAAAACAAAAAAGAATGATGCATTTTAAGCTGGATCAGGTTTTATTACATTCTGAATTGGACGTTGAAAATGAGCTTATCTCAGCCAGCAGAGAGGTCAAATCACAGTAATGCAAACTCAGTCAGACACATAGATTTTCACTTGCAACTTGCCTTAACATGTTTAACAGTGCATGAAATGTTGTCTAAAACAAAAAAGAATGATGCATTTTATGGCTGGATCAGGTTTTATTACATTCTGAATTGGACGTTGAAAATGAGCTTATCTCAGCCAGCAGAGAGGTCAAATCACAGTAATGCAAACTCAGTCAGAGACAGATTTTCACTTGCAACTTGCCTTAACATGTTTAACAGTGCATGAAATGTTGTCTAAAACAAAAAAGAATGATGCATTTTATAGCTGGATCAGGTTTTATTATATTCTGAATTGGACGTTGAAAATGAGTTTATCTCAGCCAGCAGAGAGGTCAAATCACAGTAATGCAAACTCAGTCAGAGACATAGATTTTCACTTGCAACTTGCTTTAACATGTTTAACAGTGCATGAAATGTTGTCTAAAACAAAAAAGAATGATCCATTTTATGGCTGGATCTGTTTTTATCACTTTCTGAATTGGACGTTGAAAATGAGCTTATCTCAGCCAGCAGAGAGGTCAAATCACAGTAATGCAAACTCAGTCAGAGACATAGATTTTCACTTGCAACTTGCTTTAACATGTTTAACAGTGCATGAAATGTTGTCTAAAACAAAAAAGAATGATGCATTTTATAGCTGGATCAGGTTTTATTACATTCTGAATTGGACGTTGAAAATGAGCTTATCTCAGCCAGCAGAGAGGTCAAATCACAGTAATGCAAACTCAGTCAGAGACATAGATTTTCACTTGCAACTTGCTTTAACATGTTTAACAGTGCATGAAATGTTGTCTAAAACAAAAAAGAACTATGCATTTTATGGCTGGATCAGGTTTTATTACATTCTGAATTGGACGTTGAAAATGAGCTTATCTCAGCCAGCAGAGAGGTCAAATCACAGTAATGCAAACTCAGTCAGAGACATAGATTTTCACTTGCAACTTGCTTTAACATGTTTAACAGTGCATGAAATGTTGTCTAAAACAAAAAAGAATGATGCATTTTATGGCTGGATCTGGTTTTATCACTTTCTGAAGTGGACGTTGAAAATGAGCTTATCTCAGCCAGCAGAGAGGTCAAATCACAGTAATGCAAACTCAGTCAGAGACATAGATTTTCACTTGCAACTTGCTTTAACATGTTTAACAGTGCATGAAATGTTGTCTAAAACAAAAAAGAATGATGCATTTTATGGCTGGATCTGGTTTTATTACATTCTGAATTGGACGTTGAAAATGAGCTTATCTCAGCCAGCAGAGAGGTCAAATCACAGTAATGCAAACTCAGTCAGAGACATAGATTTTCACTTGCAACTTGCTTTAACATGTTTAACAGTGCATGAAATGTTGTCTAAAACAAAAAAGAACTATGCATTTTATGGCTGGATCAGGTTTTATTACATTCTGAATTGGACGTTGAAAATGAGCTTATCTCAGCCAGCAGAGAGGTCAAATCACAGTAATGCAAACTCAGTCAGAGACATAGATTTTCACTTGCAACTTGCTTTAACATGTTTAACAGTGCATGAAATGTTGTCTAAAACAAAAAAGAATGATGCATTTTATAGCTGGATCAGGTTTTATTATATTCTGAATTGGACGTTGAAAATGAGCTTATCTCAGCCAGCAGAGAGGTCAAATCACAGTAATGCAAACTCAGTCAGAGACATAGATTTTCACTTGCAACTTGCTTTAACATGTTTAACAGTGCATGAAATGTTGTCTAAAACAAAAAAGAATGATGCATTTTATGGCTGGATCTGGTTTTATTACATTCTGAATTGGACGTTGAAAATGAGCTTATCTCAGCCAGCAGAGAGGTCAAATCACAGTAATGCAAACTCAGTCAGAGACATAGATTTTCACTTGCAACTTGCTTTAACATGTTTAACAGTGCATGAAATGTTGTCTAAAACAAAAAAGAATGATGCATTTTATAGCTGGATCAGGTTTTATTATATTCTGAATTGGACGTTGAAAATGAGCTTATCTCAGCCAGCAGAGAGGTCAAATCACAGTAATGCAAACTCAGTCAGAGACATAGATTTTCACTTGCAACTTGCTTTAACATGTTTAACAGTGCATGAAATGTTGTCTAAAACAAAAAAGAATGATGCATTTTAAGCTGGATCAGGTTTTATTACATTCTGAATTGGACGTTGAAAATGAGCTTATCTCAGCCAGCAGAGAGGTCAAATCACAGTAATGCAAACTCAGTTAGAGACATAGATTTTCACTTGCAACTTGCCTTAACATGTTTAACAGTGCATGAAATGTTGTCTAAAACAAAAAAGAATAATGCATTTTATGGCTGGATCTGGTTTTATTACATTCTGAATTGGACGTTGAAAATGAGCTTATCTCAGCCAGCAGAGAGGTCAAATCACAGTAATGCAAACTCAGTCAGAGACATAGATTTTCACTTGCAACTTGCCTTAACATGTTTAACAGTGCATGAAATGTTGTCTAAAACAAAAAAGAATGATCCATTTTATGGCTGGATCAGGTTTTATCACTTTCTGAATTGGACGTTGAAAATGAGCTTATCTCAGCCAGCAGAGAGGTCAAATCACAGTAATGCAAACTCAGTCAGAGACATAGATTTTCACTTGCAACTTGCTTTAACATGTTTAACAGTGCATGAAATGTTGTCTAAAACAAAAAAGAATGATGCATTTTATAGCTGGATCAGGTTTTAATACATTCTGAATTGGACGTTGAAAATGAGCTTATCTCAGCCAGCAGAGAGGTCAAATCACAGTAATGCAAACTCAGTCAGAGACATAGATTTTCACTTGCAACTTGCTTTAACATGTTTAACAGTGCATGAAATGTTGTCTAAAACAAAAAAGAATGATGCATTTTAAGCTGGATCAGGTTTTATTACATTCTGAATTGGACGTTGAAAATGAGCTTATCTCAGCCAGCAGAGAGGTCAAATCACAGTAATGCAAACTCAGTCAGAGACATAGATTTTCACTTGCAACTTGCTTTAACATGTTTAACAGTGCATGAAATGTTGTCTAAAACAAAAAAGAATGATGCATTTTATAGCTGGATCAGGTTTTATTACATTCTGAATTGGACGTTGAAAATGAGCTTATCTCAGCCAGCAGAGAGGTCAAATCACAGTAATGCAAACTCAGTCAGAGACATAGATTTTCACTTGCAACTTGCTTTAACATGTTTAACGGTGCATGAAATGTTGTCTAAAACAAAAAAGAATGATGCATTTTATGGCTGGATCTGGTTTTATCACTTTCTGAAGTGGACGTTGAAAATGAGCTTATCTCAGCCAGCAGAGAGGTCAAATCACAGTAATGCAAACTCAGTCAGAGACATAGATTTTCACTTGCAACTTGCTTTAACATGTTTAACAGTGCATGAAATGTTGTCTAAAACAAAAAAGAATGATGCATTTTATGGCTGGATCTGGTTTTATTACATTCTGAATTGGACGTTGAAAATGAGCTTATCTCAGCCAGCAGAGAGGTCAAATCACAGTAATGCAAACTCAGTCAGAGACCTAGATTTTCACTTGCAACTTGCTTTAACATGTTTAACAGTGCATGAAATGTTGTCTAAAACAAAAAAGAATGATGCATTTTAAGCTGGATCAGGTTTTATTACATTCTGAATTGGACGTTGAAAATGAGCTTATCTCAGCCAGCAGAGAGGTCAAATCACAGTAATGCAAACTCAGTCAGAGACATAGATTTTCACTTGCAACTTGCTTTAACATGTTTAACAGTGCATGAAATGTTGTCTAAAACAAAAAAGAATGATGCATTTTAAGCTGGATCAGGTTTTATTACATTCTGAATTGGACGTTGAAAATGAGCTCATCTCAGCCAGCAGAGAGGTCAAATCACAGTAATGCAAACTCAGTCAGAGACATAGATTTTCACTTGCAACTTGCTTTAACATGTTTAACAGTGCATGAAATGTTGTCTAAAACAAAAAAGAATGATGCATTTTATGGCTGGATCTGGTTTTATTACATTCTGAATTGGACGTTGAAAATGAGCTTATCTCAGCCAGCAGAGAGGTCAAATCACAGTAATGCAAACTCAGTCAGAGACATAGATTTTCACTTGCAACTTGCCTTAACATGTTTAACAGTGCATGAAATGTTGTCTAAAACAAAAAAGAATGATGCATTTTATGGCTGGATCTGGTTTTATTACATTCTGAATTGGACGTTGAAAATGAGCTTATCTCAGCCAGCAGAGAGGTCAAATCACAGTAATGCAAACTCAGTCAGAGACCTAGATTTTCACTTGCAACTTGCTTTAACATGTTTAACAGTGCATGAAATGTTGTCTAAAACAAAAAAGAATGATGCATTTTAAGCTGGATCAGGTTTTATTACATTCTGAATTGGACGTTGAAAATGAGCTTATCTCAGCCAGCAGAGAGGTCAAATCACAGTAATGCAAACTCAGTCAGAGACATAGATTTTCACTTGCAACTTGCTTTAACATGTTTAACAGTGCATGAAATGTTGTCTAAAACAAAAAAGAATGATGCATTTTAAGCTGGATCAGGTTTTATTACATTCTGAATTGGACGTTGAAAATGAGCTTATCTCAGCCAGCAGAGAGGTCAAATCACAGTAATGCAAACTCAGTCAGACACATAGATTTTCACTTGCAACTTGCCTTAACATGTTTAACAGTGCATGAAATGTTGTCTAAAACAAAAAAGAATGATGCATTTTATGGCTGGATCAGGTTTTATTACATTCTGAATTGGACGTTGAAAATGAGCTTATCTCAGCCAGCAGAGAGGTCAAATCACAGTAATGCAAACTCAGTCAGAGACAGATTTTCACTTGCAACTTGCCTTAACATGTTTAACAGTGCATGAAATGTTGTCTAAAACAAAAAAGAATGATGCATTTTATAGCTGGATCAGGTTTTATTATATTCTGAATTGGACGTTGAAAATGAGTTTATCTCAGCCAGCAGAGAGGTCAAATCACAGTAATGCAAACTCAGTCAGAGACATAGATTTTCACTTGCAACTTGCTTTAACATGTTTAACAGTGCATGAAATGTTGTCTAAAACAAAAAAGAATGATCCATTTTATGGCTGGATCTGTTTTTATCACTTTCTGAATTGGACGTTGAAAATGAGCTTATCTCAGCCAGCAGAGAGGTCAAATCACAGTAATGCAAACTCAGTCAGAGACATAGATTTTCACTTGCAACTTGCTTTAACATGTTTAACAGTGCATGAAATGTTGTCTAAAACAAAAAAGAATGATGCATTTTATAGCTGGATCAGGTTTTATTACATTCTGAATTGGACGTTGAAAATGAGCTTATCTCAGCCAGCAGAGAGGTCAAATCACAGTAATGCAAACTCAGTCAGAGACATAGATTTTCACTTGCAACTTGCTTTAACATGTTTAACAGTGCATGAAATGTTGTCTAAAACAAAAAAGAACTATGCATTTTATGGCTGGATCAGGTTTTATTACATTCTGAATTGGACGTTGAAAATGAGCTTATCTCAGCCAGCAGAGAGGTCAAATCACAGTAATGCAAACTCAGTCAGAGACATAGATTTTCACTTGCAACTTGCTTTAACATGTTTAACAGTGCATGAAATGTTGTCTAAAACAAAAAAGAATGATGCATTTTATAGCTGGATCAGGTTTTATTATATTCTGAATTGGACGTTGAAAATGAGCTTATCTCAGCCAGCAGAGAGGTCAAATCACAGTAATGCAAACTCAGTCAGAGACATAGATTTTCACTTGCAACTTGCTTTAACATGTTTAACAGTGCATGAAATGTTGTCTAAAACAAAAAAGAATGATGCATTTTATGGCTGGATCTGGTTTTATTACATTCTGAATTGGACGTTGAAAATGAGCTTATCTCAGCCAGCAGAGAGGTCAAATCACAGTAATGCAAACTCAGTCAGAGACATAGATTTTCACTTGCAACTTGCTTTAACATGTTTAACAGTGCATGAAATGTTGTCTAAAACAAAAAAGAATGATGCATTTTATAGCTGGATCAGGTTTTATTATATTCTGAATTGGACGTTGAAAATGAGCTTATCTCAGCCAGCAGAGAGGTCAAATCACAGTAATGCAAACTCAGTCAGAGACATAGATTTTCACTTGCAACTTGCTTTAACATGTTTAACAGTGCATGAAATGTTGTCTAAAACAAAAAAGAATGATGCATTTTAAGCTGGATCAGGTTTTATTACATTCTGAATTGGACGTTGAAAATGAGCTTATCTCAGCCAGCAGAGAGGTCAAATCACAGTAATGCAAACTCAGTTAGAGACATAGATTTTCACTTGCAACTTGCCTTAACATGTTTAACAGTGCATGAAATGTTGTCTAAAACAAAAAAGAATAATGCATTTTATGGCTGGATCTGGTTTTATTACATTCTGAATTGGACGTTGAAAATGAGCTTATCTCAGCCAGCAGAGAGGTCAAATCACAGTAATGCAAACTCAGTCAGAGACATAGATTTTCACTTGCAACTTGCCTTAACATGTTTAACAGTGCATGAAATGTTGTCTAAAACAAAAAAGAATGATCCATTTTATGGCTGGATCAGGTTTTATCACTTTCTGAATTGGACGTTGAAAATGAGCTTATCTCAGCCAGCAGAGAGGTCAAATCACAGTAATGCAAACTCAGTCAGAGACATAGATTTTCACTTGCAACTTGCTTTAACATGTTTAACAGTGCATGAAATGTTGTCTAAAACAAAAAAGAATGATGCATTTTAAGCTGGATCAGGTTTTATTACATTCTGAATTGGACGTTGAAAATGAGCTCATCTCAGCCAGCAGAGAGGTCAAATCACAGTAATGCAAACTCAGTCAGAGACATAGATTTTCACTTGCAACTTGCTTTAACATGTTTAACAGTGCATGAAATGTTGTCTAAAACAAAAAAGAATGATGCATTTTATGGCTGGATCTGGTTTTATTACATTCTGAATTGGACGTTGAAAATGAGCTTATCTCAGCCAGCAGAGAGGTCAAATCACAGTAATGCAAACTCAGTCAGAGACATAGATTTTCACTTGCAACTTGCCTTAACATGTTTAACAGTGCATGAAATGTTGTCTAAAACAAAAAAGAATGATGCATTTTATGGCTGGATCTGGTTTTATTACATTCTGAATTGGACGTTGAAAATGAGCTTATCTCAGCCAGCAGAGAGGTCAAATCACAGTAATGCAAACTCAGTCAGAGACCTAGATTTTCACTTGCAACTTGCTTTAACATGTTTAACAGTGCATGAAATGTTGTCTAAAACAAAAAAGAATGATGCATTTTAAGCTGGATCAGGTTTTATTACATTCTGAATTGGACGTTGAAAATGAGCTTATCTCAGCCAGCAGAGAGGTCAAATCACAGTAATGCAAACTCAGTCAGAGACATAGATTTTCACTTGCAACTTGCTTTAACATGTTTAACAGTGCATGAAATGTTGTCTAAAACAAAAAAGAATGATGCATTTTAAGCTGGATCAGGTTTTATTACATTCTGAATTGGACGTTGAAAATGAGCTTATCTCAGCCAGCAGAGAGGTCAAATCACAGTAATGCAAACTCAGTCAGACACATAGATTTTCACTTGCAACTTGCCTTAACATGTTTAACAGTGCATGAAATGTTGTCTAAAACAAAAAAGAATGATGCATTTTATGGCTGGATCAGGTTTTATTACATTCTGAATTGGACGTTGAAAATGAGCTTATCTCAGCCAGCAGAGAGGTCAAATCACAGTAATGCAAACTCAGTCAGAGACAGATTTTCACTTGCAACTTGCCTTAACATGTTTAACAGTGCATGAAATGTTGTCTAAAACAAAAAAGAATGATGCATTTTATAGCTGGATCAGGTTTTATTATATTCTGAATTGGACGTTGAAAATGAGTTTATCTCAGCCAGCAGAGAGGTCAAATCACAGTAATGCAAACTCAGTCAGAGACATAGATTTTCACTTGCAACTTGCTTTAACATGTTTAACAGTGCATGAAATGTTGTCTAAAACAAAAAAGAATGATCCATTTTATGGCTGGATCTGTTTTTATCACTTTCTGAATTGGACGTTGAAAATGAGCTTATCTCAGCCAGCAGAGAGGTCAAATCACAGTAATGCAAACTCAGTCAGAGACATAGATTTTCACTTGCAACTTGCTTTAACATGTTTAACAGTGCATGAAATGTTGTCTAAAACAAAAAAGAATGATGCATTTTATAGCTGGATCAGGTTTTATTACATTCTGAATTGGACGTTGAAAATGAGCTTATCTCAGCCAGCAGAGAGGTCAAATCACAGTAATGCAAACTCAGTCAGAGACATAGATTTTCACTTGCAACTTGCTTTAACATGTTTAACAGTGCATGAAATGTTGTCTAAAACAAAAAAGAACTATGCATTTTATGGCTGGATCAGGTTTTATTACATTCTGAATTGGACGTTGAAAATGAGCTTATCTCAGCCAGCAGAGAGGTCAAATCACAGTAATGCAAACTCAGTCAGAGACATAGATTTTCACTTGCAACTTGCTTTAACATGTTTAACAGTGCATGAAATGTTGTCTAAAACAAAAAAGAATGATGCATTTTATAGCTGGATCAGGTTTTATTATATTCTGAATTGGACGTTGAAAATGAGCTTATCTCAGCCAGCAGAGAGGTCAAATCACAGTAATGCAAACTCAGTCAGAGACATAGATTTTCACTTGCAACTTGCTTTAACATGTTTAACAGTGCATGAAATGTTGTCTAAAACAAAAAAGAATGATGCATTTTATGGCTGGATCTGGTTTTATTACATTCTGAATTGGACGTTGAAAATGAGCTTATCTCAGCCAGCAGAGAGGTCAAATCACAGTAATGCAAACTCAGTCAGAGACATAGATTTTCACTTGCAACTTGCTTTAACATGTTTAACAGTGCATGAAATGTTGTCTAAAACAAAAAAGAATGATGCATTTTATAGCTGGATCAGGTTTTATTATATTCTGAATTGGACGTTGAAAATGAGCTTATCTCAGCCAGCAGAGAGGTCAAATCACAGTAATGCAAACTCAGTCAGAGACATAGATTTTCACTTGCAACTTGCTTTAACATGTTTAACAGTGCATGAAATGTTGTCTAAAACAAAAAAGAATGATGCATTTTAAGCTGGATCAGGTTTTATTACATTCTGAATTGGACGTTGAAAATGAGCTTATCTCAGCCAGCAGAGAGGTCAAATCACAGTAATGCAAACTCAGTTAGAGACATAGATTTTCACTTGCAACTTGCCTTAACATGTTTAACAGTGCATGAAATGTTGTCTAAAACAAAAAAGAATAATGCATTTTATGGCTGGATCTGGTTTTATTACATTCTGAATTGGACGTTGAAAATGAGCTTATCTCAGCCAGCAGAGAGGTCAAATCACAGTAATGCAAACTCAGTCAGAGACATAGATTTTCACTTGCAACTTGCCTTAACATGTTTAACAGTGCATGAAATGTTGTCTAAAACAAAAAAGAATGATCCATTTTATGGCTGGATCAGGTTTTATCACTTTCTGAATTGGACGTTGAAAATGAGCTTATCTCAGCCAGCAGAGAGGTCAAATCACAGTAATGCAAACTCAGTCAGAGACATAGATTTTCACTTGCAACTTGCTTTAACATGTTTAACAGTGCATGAAATGTTGTCTAAAACAAAAAAGAATGATGCATTTTATAGCTGGATCAGGTTTTATTACATTCTGAATTGGACGTTGAAAATGAGCTTATCTCAGCCAGCAGAGAGGTCAAATCACAGTAATGCAAACTCAGTCAGAGACATAGATTTTCACTTGCAACTTGCTTTAACATGTTTAACAGTGCATGAAATGTTGTCTAAAACAAAAAAGAATGATGCATTTTAAGCTGGATCAGGTTTTATTACATTCTGAATTGGACGTTGAAAATGAGCTTATCTCAGCCAGCAGAGAGGTCAAATCACAGTAATGCAAACTCAGTCAGAGACATAGATTTTCACTTGCAACTTGCTTTAACATGTTTAACAGTGCATGAAATGTTGTCTAAAACAAAAAAGAATGATGCATTTTATAGCTGGATCAGGTTTTATTACATTCTGAATTGGACGTTGAAAATGAGCTTATCTCAGCCAGCAGAGAGGTCAAATCACAGTAATGCAAACTCAGTCAGAGACATAGATTTTCACTTGCAACTTGCTTTAACATGTTTAACGGTGCATGAAATGTTGTCTAAAACAAAAAAGAATGATGCATTTTATGGCTGGATCTGGTTTTATCACTTTCTGAAGTGGACGTTGAAAATGAGCTTATCTCAGCCAGCAGAGAGGTCAAATCACAGTAATGCAAACTCAGTCAGAGACATAGATTTTCACTTGCAACTTGCTTTAACATGTTTAACAGTGCATGAAATGTTGTCTAAAACAAAAAAGAATGATGCATTTTATAGCTGGATCAGGTTTTATTATATTCTGAATTGGACGTTGAAAATGAGCTTATCTCAGCCAGCAGAGAGGTCAAATCACAGTAATGCAAACTCAGTCAGAGACATAGATTTTCACTTGCAACTTGCTTTAACATGTTTAACAGTGCATGAAATGTTGTCTAAAACAAAAAAGAATGATGCATTTTATGGCTGGATCTGGTTTTATTACATTCTGAATTGGACGTTGAAAATGAGCTTATCTCAGCCAGCAGAGAGGTCAAATCACAGTAATGCAAACTCAGTCAGAGACATAGATTTTCACTTGCAACTTGCTTTAACATGTTTAACAGTGCATGAAATGTTGTCTAAAACAAAAAAGAATGATGCATTTTATAGCTGGATCAGGTTTTATTATATTCTGAATTGGACGTTGAAAATGAGCTTATCTCAGCCAGCAGAGAGGTCAAATCACAGTAATGCAAACTCAGTCAGAGACATAGATTTTCACTTGCAACTTGCTTTAACATGTTTAACAGTGCATGAAATGTTGTCTAAAACAAAAAAGAATGATGCATTTTAAGCTGGATCAGGTTTTATTACATTCTGAATTGGACGTTGAAAATGAGCTTATCTCAGCCAGCAGAGAGGTCAAATCACAGTAATGCAAACTCAGTCAGAGACATAGATTTTCACTTGCAACTTGCTTTAACATGTTTAACAGTGCATGAAATGTTGTCTAAAACAAAAAAGAATGATGCATTTTATGGCTGGATCTGGTTTTATTACATTCTGAATTGGACGTTGAAAATGAGCTTATCTCAGCCAGCAGAGAGGTCAAATCACAGTAATGCAAACTCAGTCAGAGACATAGATTTTCACTTGCAACTTGCTTTAACATGTTTAACAGTGCATGAAATGTTGTCTAAAACAAAAAAGAATGATGCATTTTATAGCTGGATCAGGTTTTATTACATTCTGAATTGGACGTTGAAAATGAGCTTATCTCAGCCAGCAGAGAGGTCAAATCACAGTAATGCAAACTCAGTCAGAGACATAGATTTTCACTTGCAACTTGCTTTAACATGTTTAACAGTGCATGAAATGTTGTCTAAAACAAAAAAGAACTATGCATTTTATGGCTGGATCAGGTTTTATTACATTCTGAATTGGACGTTGAAAATGAGCTTATCTCAGCCAGCAGAGAGGTCAAATCACAGTAATGCAAACTCAGTCAGAGACATAGATTTTCACTTGCAACTTGCTTTAACATGTTTAACAGTGCATGAAATGTTGTCTAAAACAAAAAAGAATGATGCATTTTATAGCTGGATCAGGTTTTATTACATTCTGAATTGGACGTTGAAAATGAGCTTATCTCAGCCAGCAGAGAGGTCAAATCACAGTAATGCAAACTCAGTCAGAGACATAGATTTTCACTTGCAACTTGCTTTAACATGTTTAACAGTGCATGAAATGTTGTCTAAAACAAAAAAGAACTATGCATTTTATGGCTGGATCAGGTTTTATTACATTCTGAATTGGACGTTGAAAATGAGCTTATCTCAGCCAGCAGAGAGGTCAAATCACAGTAATGCAAACTCAGTCAGAGACATAGATTTTCACTTGCAACTTGCTTTAACATGTTTAACAGTGCATGAAATGTTGTCTAAAACAAAAAAGAATGATGCATTTTATAGCTGGATCAGGTTTTATTATATTCTGAATTGGACGTTGAAAATGAGCTTATCTCAGCCAGCAGAGAGGTCAAATCACAGTAATGCAAACTCAGTCAGAGACATAGATTTTCACTTGCAACTTGCTTTAACATGTTTAACAGTGCATGAAATGTTGTCTAAAACAAAAAAGAATGATGCATTTTATGGCTGGATCTGGTTTTATTACATTCTGAATTGGACGTTGAAAATGAGCTTATCTCAGCCAGCAGAGAGGTCAAATCACAGTAATGCAAACTCAGTCAGAGACATAGATTTTCACTTGCAACTTGCTTTAACATGTTTAACAGTGCATGAAATGTTGTCTAAAACAAAAAAGAATGATGCATTTTATAGCTGGATCAGGTTTTATTATATTCTGAATTGGACGTTGAAAATGAGCTTATCTCAGCCAGCAGAGAGGTCAAATCACAGTAATGCAAACTCAGTCAGAGACATAGATTTTCACTTGCAACTTGCTTTAACATGTTTAACAGTGCATGAAATGTTGTCTAAAACAAAAAAGAATGATGCATTTTAAGCTGGATCAGGTTTTATTACATTCTGAATTGGACGTTGAAAATGAGCTTATCTCAGCCAGCAGAGAGGTCAAATCACAGTAATGCAAACTCAGTTAGAGACATAGATTTTCACTTGCAACTTGCCTTAACATGTTTAACAGTGCATGAAATGTTGTCTAAAACAAAAAAGAATAATGCATTTTATGGCTGGATCTGGTTTTATTACATTCTGAATTGGACGTTGAAAATGAGCTTATCTCAGCCAGCAGAGAGGTCAAATCACAGTAATGCAAACTCAGTCAGAGACATAGATTTTCACTTGCAACTTGCCTTAACATGTTTAACAGTGCATGAAATGTTGTCTAAAACAAAAAAGAATGATCCATTTTATGGCTGGATCAGGTTTTATCACTTTCTGAATTGGACGTTGAAAATGAGCTTATCTCAGCCAGCAGAGAGGTCAAATCACAGTAATGCAAACTCAGTCAGAGACATAGATTTTCACTTGCAACTTGCTTTAACATGTTTAACAGTGCATGAAATGTTGTCTAAAACAAAAAAGAATGATGCATTTTATAGCTGGATCAGGTTTTATTACATTCTGAATTGGACGTTGAAAATGAGCTTATCTCAGCCAGCAGAGAGGTCAAATCACAGTAATGCAAACTCAGTCAGAGACATAGATTTTCACTTGCAACTTGCTTTAACATGTTTAACAGTGCATGAAATGTTGTCTAAAACAAAAAAGAATGATGCATTTTAAGCTGGATCAGGTTTTATTACATTCTGAATTGGACGTTGAAAATGAGCTTATCTCAGCCAGCAGAGAGGTCAAATCACAGTAATGCAAACTCAGTCAGAGACATAGATTTTCACTTGCAACTTGCTTTAACATGTTTAACGGTGCATGAAATGTTGTCTAAAACAAAAAAGAATGATGCATTTTATGGCTGGATCTGGTTTTATCACTTTCTGAAGTGGACGTTGAAAATGAGCTTATCTCAGCCAGCAGAGAGGTCAAATCACAGTAATGCAAACTCAGTCAGAGACATAGATTTTCACTTGCAACTTGCTTTAACATGTTTAACAGTGCATGAAATGTTGTCTAAAACAAAAAAGAATGATGCATTTTATAGCTGGATCAGGTTTTATTATATTCTGAATTGGACGTTGAAAATGAGCTTATCTCAGCCAGCAGAGAGGTCAAATCACAGTAATGCAAACTCAGTCAGAGACATAGATTTTCACTTGCAACTTGCTTTAACATGTTTAACAGTGCATGAAATGTTGTCTAAAACAAAAAAGAATGATGCATTTTATGGCTGGATCTGGTTTTATTACATTCTGAATTGGACGTTGAAAATGAGCTTATCTCAGCCAGCAGAGAGGTCAAATCACAGTAATGCAAACTCAGTCAGAGACATAGATTTTCACTTGCAACTTGCTTTAACATGTTTAACAGTGCATGAAATGTTGTCTAAAACAAAAAAGAATGATGCATTTTATAGCTGGATCAGGTTTTATTATATTCTGAATTGGACGTTGAAAATGAGCTTATCTCAGCCAGCAGAGAGGTCAAATCACAGTAATGCAAACTCAGTCAGAGACATAGATTTTCACTTGCAACTTGCTTTAACATGTTTAACAGTGCATGAAATGTTGTCTAAAACAAAAAAGAATGATGCATTTTATAGCTGGATCAGGTTTTATTACATTCTGAATTGGACGTTGAAAATGAGCTTATCTCAGCCAGCAGAGAGGTCAAATCACAGTAATGCAAACTCAGTCAGAGACATAGATTTTCACTTGCAACTTGCTTTAACATGTTTAACAGTGCATGAAATGTTGTCTAAAACAAAAAAGAATGATGCATTTTATAGCTGGATCAGGTTTTATTACATTCTGAATTGGACGTTGAAAATGAGCTTATCTCAGCCAGCAGAGAGGTCAAATCACAGTAATGCAAACTCAGTCAGAGACATAGATTTTCACTTGCAACTTGCTTTAACATGTTTAACAGTGCATGAAATGTTGTCTAAAACAAAAAAGAACTATGCATTTTATGGCTGGATCAGGTTTTATTACATTCTGAATTGGACGTTGAAAATGAGCTTATCTCAGCCAGCAGAGAGGTCAAATCACAGTAATGCAAACTCAGTCAGAGACATAGATTTTCACTTGCAACTTGCTTTAACATGTTTAACAGTGCATGAAATGTTGTCTAAAACAAAAAAGAATGATGCATTTTATAGCTGGATCAGGTTTTATTATATTCTGAATTGGACGTTGAAAATGAGCTTATCTCAGCCAGCAGAGAGGTCAAATCACAGTAATGCAAACTCAGTCAGAGACATAGATTTTCACTTGCAACTTGCTTTAACATGTTTAACAGTGCATGAAATGTTGTCTAAAACAAAAAAGAATGATGCATTTTATGGCTGGATCTGGTTTTATTACATTCTGAATTGGACGTTGAAAATGAGCTTATCTCAGCCAGCAGAGAGGTCAAATCACAGTAATGCAAACTCAGTCAGAGACATAGATTTTCACTTGCAACTTGCTTTAACATGTTTAACAGTGCATGAAATGTTGTCTAAAACAAAAAAGAATGATGCATTTTATAGCTGGATCAGGTTTTATTATATTCTGAATTGGACGTTGAAAATGAGCTTATCTCAGCCAGCAGAGAGGTCAAATCACAGTAATGCAAACTCAGTCAGAGACATAGATTTTCACTTGCAACTTGCTTTAACATGTTTAACAGTGCATGAAATGTTGTCTAAAACAAAAAAGAATGATGCATTTTAAGCTGGATCAGGTTTTATTACATTCTGAATTGGACGTTGAAAATGAGCTTATCTCAGCCAGCAGAGAGGTCAAATCACAGTAATGCAAACTCAGTTAGAGACATAGATTTTCACTTGCAACTTGCCTTAACATGTTTAACAGTGCATGAAATGTTGTCTAAAACAAAAAAGAATAATGCATTTTATGGCTGGATCTGGTTTTATTACATTCTGAATTGGACGTTGAAAATGAGCTTATCTCAGCCAGCAGAGAGGTCAAATCACAGTAATGCAAACTCAGTCAGAGACATAGATTTTCACTTGCAACTTGCTTTAACATGTTTAACAGTGCATGAAATGTTGTCTAAAACAAAAAAGAATGATGCATTTTATAGCTGGATCAGGTTTTATTACATTCTGAATTGGACGTTGAAAATGAGCTTATCTCAGCCAGCAGAGAGGTCAAATCACAGTAATGCAAACTCAGTCAGAGACATAGATTTTCACTTGCAACTTGCTTTAACATGTTTAACGGTGCATGAAATGTTGTCTAAAACAAAAAAGAATGATGCATTTTATAGCTGGATCAGGTTTTATTATATTCTGAATTGGACGTTGAAAATGAGCTTATCTCAGCCAGCAGAGAGGTCAAATCACAGTAATGCAAACTCAGTCAGAGACATAGATTTTCACTTGCAACTTGCTTTAACATGTTTAACAGTGCATGAAATGTTGTCTAAAACAAAAAAGAATGATGCATTTTATAGCTGGATCAGGTTTTATTATATTCTGAATTGGACGTTGAAAATGAGCTTATCTCAGCCAGCAGAGAGGTCAAATCACAGTAATGCAAACTCAGTCAGAGACATAGATTTTCACTTGCAACTTGCTTTAACATGTTTAACAGTGCATGAAATGTTGTCTAAAACAAAAAAGAATGATGCATTTTATGGCTGGATCTGGTTTTATTACATTCTGAATTGGACGTTGAAAATGAGCTTATCTCAGCCAGCAGAGAGGTCAAATCACAGTAATGCAAACTCAGTCAGAGACATAGATTTTCACTTGCAACTTGCTTTAACATGTTTAACAGTGCATGAAATGTTGTCTAAAACAAAAAAGAATGATGCATTTTATAGCTGGATCAGGTTTTATTATATTCTGAATTGGACGTTGAAAATGAGCTTATCTCAGCCAGCAGAGAGGTCAAATCACAGTAATGCAAACTCAGTCAGAGACATAGATTTTCACTTGCAACTTGCTTTAACATGTTTAACAGTGCATGAAATGTTGTCTAAAACAAAAAAGAATGATGCATTTTAAGCTGGATCAGGTTTTATTACATTCTGAATTGGACGTTGAAAATGAGCTTATCTCAGCCAGCAGAGAGGTCAAATCACAGTAATGCAAACTCAGTTAGAGACATAGATTTTCACTTGCAACTTGCCTTAACATGTTTAACAGTGCATGAAATGTTGTCTAAAACAAAAAAGAATAATGCATTTTATGGCTGGATCTGGTTTTATTACATTCTGAATTGGACGTTGAAAATGAGCTTATCTCAGCCAGCAGAGAGGTCAAATCACAGTAATGCAAACTCAGTCAGAGACATAGATTTTCACTTGCAACTTGCCTTAACATGTTTAACAGTGCATGAAATGTTGTCTAAAACAAAAAAGAATGATCCATTTTATGGCTGGATCAGGTTTTATCACTTTCTGAATTGGACGTTGAAAATGAGCTTATCTCAGCCAGCAGAGAGGTCAAATCACAGTAATGCAAACTCAGTCAGAGACATAGATTTTCACTTGCAACTTGCTTTAACATGTTTAACAGTGCATGAAATGTTGTCTAAAACAAAAAAGAATGATGCATTTTATAGCTGGATCAGGTTTTATTACATTCTGAATTGGACGTTGAAAATGAGATTATCTCAGCCAGCAGAGAGGTCAAATCACAGTAATGCAAACTCAGTCAGAGACATAGATTTTCACTTGCAACTTGCTTTAACATGTTTAACAGTGCATGAAATGTTGTCTAAAACAAAAAAGAATGATGCATTTTAAGCTGGATCAGGTTTTATTACATTCTGAATTGGACGTTGAAAATGAGCTTATCTCAGCCAGCAGAGAGGTCAAATCACAGTATTGCAAACTCAGTCAGAGACATAGATTTTCACTTGCAACTTGCTTTAACATGTTTAACAGTGCATGAAATGTTGTCTAAAACAAAAAAGAATGATGCATTTTATAGCTGGATCAGGTTTTATTACATTCTGAATTGGACGTTGAAAATGAGCTTATCTCAGCCAGCAGAGAGGTCAAATCACAGTAATGCAAACTCAGTCAGAGACATAGATTTTCACTTGCAACTTGCTTTAACATGTTTAACGGTGCATGAAATGTTGTCTAAAACAAAAAAGAATGATGCATTTTATGGCTGGATCTGGTTTTATCACTTTCTGAAGTGGACGTTGAAAATGAGCTTATCTCAGCCAGCAGAGAGGTCAAATCACAGTAATGCAAACTCAGTCAGAGACATAGATTTTCACTTGCAACTTGCTTTAACATGTTTAACAGTGCATGAAATGTTGTCTAAAACAAAAAAGAATGATGCATTTTATAGCTGGATCAGGTTTTATTATATTCTGAATTGGACGTTGAAAATGAGCTTATCTCAGCCAGCAGAGAGGTCAAATCACAGTAATGCAAACTCAGTCAGAGACATAGATTTTCACTTGCAACTTGCTTTAACATGTTTAACAGTGCATGAAATGTTGTCTAAAACAAAAAAGAATGATGCATTTTATGGCTGGATCTGGTTTTATTACATTCTGAATTGGACGTTGAAAATGAGCTTATCTCAGCCAGCAGAGAGGTCAAATCACAGTAATGCAAACTCAGTCAGAGACATAGATTTTCACTTGCAACTTGCTTTAACATGTTTAACAGTGCATGAAATGTTGTCTAAAACAAAAAAGAATGATGCATTTTATAGCTGGATCAGGTTTTATTATATTCTGAATTGGACGTTGAAAATGAGCTTATCTCAGCCAGCAGAGAGGTCAAATCACAGTAATGCAAACTCAGTCAGAGACATAGATTTTCACTTGCAACTTGCTTTAACATGTTTAACAGTGCATGAAATGTTGTCTAAAACAAAAAAGAATGATGCATTTTATAGCTGGATCAGGTTTTATTATATTCTGAATTGGACGTTGAAAATGAGCTTATCTCAGCCAGCAGAGAGGTCAAATCACAGTAATGCAAACTCAGTCAGAGACATAGATTTTCACTTGCAACTTGCTTTAACATGTTTAACAGTGCATGAAATGTTGTCTAAAACAAAAAAGAATGATGCATTTTATGGCTGGATCTGGTTTTATTACATTCTGAATTGGACGTTGAAAATGAGCTTATCTCAGCCAGCAGAGAGGTCAAATCACAGTAATGCAAACTCAGTCAGAGACATAGATTTTCACTTGCAACTTGCTTTAACATGTTTAACAGTGCATGAAATGTTGTCTAAAACAAAAAAGAATGATGCATTTTATAGCTGGATCAGGTTTTATTATATTCTGAATTGGACGTTGAAAATGAGCTTATCTCAGCCAGCAGAGAGGTCAAATCACAGTAATGCAAACTCAGTCAGAGACATAGATTTTCACTTGCAACTTGCTTTAACATGTTTAACAGTGCATGAAATGTTGTCTAAAACAAAAAAGAATGATGCATTTTAAGCTGGATCAGGTTTTATTACATTCTGAATTGGACGTTGAAAATGAGCTTATCTCAGCCAGCAGAGAGGTCAAATCACAGTAATGCAAACTCAGTTAGAGACATAGATTTTCACATGCAACTTGCCTTAACATGTTTAACAGTGCATGAAATGTTGTCTAAAACAAAAAAGAATAATGCATTTTATGGCTGGATCTGGTTTTATTACATTCTGAATTGGACGTTGAAAATGAGCTTATCTCAGCCAGCAGAGAGGTCAAATCACAGTAATGCAAACTCAGTCAGAGACATAGATTTTCACTTGCAACTTGCCTTAACATGTTTAACAGTGCATGAAATGTTGTCTAAAACAAAAAAGAATGATCCATTTTATGGCTGGATCAGGTTTTATCACTTTCTGAATTGGACGTTGAAAATGAGCTTATCTCAGCCAGCAGAGAGGTCAAATCACAGTAATGCAAACTCAGTCAGAGACATAGATTTTCACTTGCAACTTGCTTTAACATGTTTAACAGTGCATGAAATGTTGTCTAAAACAAAAAAGAATGATGCATTTTATAGCTGGATCAGGTTTTATTACATTCTGAATTGGACGTTGAAAATGAGCTTATCTCAGCCAGCAGAGAGGTCAAATCACAGTAATGCAAACTCAGTCAGAGACATAGATTTTCACTTGCAACTTGCTTTAACATGTTTAACAGTGCATGAAATGTTGTCTAAAACAAAAAAGAATGATGCATTTTATAGCTGGATCAGGTTTTATTACATTCTGAATTGGACGTTGAAAATGAGCTTATCTCAGCCAGCAGAGAGGTCAAATCACAGTAATGCAAACTCAGTCAGAGACATAGATTTTCACTTGCAACTTGCTTTAACATGTTTAACGGTGCATGAAATGTTGTCTAAAACAAAAAAGAATGATGCATTTTATGGCTGGATCTGGTTTTATCACTTTCTGAAGTGGACGTTGAAAATGAGCTTATCTCAGCCAGCAGAGAGGTCAAATCACAGTAATGCAAACTCAGTCAGAGACATAGATTTTCACTTGCAACTTGCTTTAACATGTTTAACAGTGCATGAAATGTTGTCTAAAACAAAAAAGAATGATGCATTTTATGGCTGGATCTGGTTTTATTACATTCTGAATTGGACGTTGAAAATGAGCTTATCTCAGCCAGCAGAGAGGTCAAATCACAGTAATGCAAACTCAGTCAGAGACCTAGATTTTCACTTGCAACTTGCTTTAACATGTTTAACAGTGCATGAAATGTTGTCTAAAACAAAAAAGAATGATGCATTTTAAGCTGGATCAGGTTTTATTACATTCTGAATTGGACGTTGAAAATGAGCTTATCTCAGCCAGCAGAGAGGTCAAATCACAGTAATGCAAACTCAGTCAGAGACATAGATTTTCACTTGCAACTTGCTTTAACATGTTTAACAGTGCATGAAATGGTGTCTAAAACAAAAAAGAATGATGCATTTTAAGCTGGATCAGGTTTTATTACATTCTGAATTGGACGTTGAAAATGAGCTTATCTCAGCCAGCAGAGAGGTCAAATCACAGTAATGCAAACTCAGTCAGAGACATAGATTTTCACTTGCAACTTGCTTTAACATGTTTAACAGTGCATGAAATGTTGTCTAAAACAAAAAAGAATGATGCATTTTATGGCTGGATCTGGTTTTATTACATTCTGAATTGGACGTTGAAAATGAGCTTATCTCAGCCAGCAGAGAGGTCAAATCACAGTAATGCAAACTCAGTCAGAGACATAGATTTTCACTTGCAACTTGCCTTAACATGTTTAACAGTGCATGAAATGTTGTCTAAAACAAAAAAGAATGATGCATTTTATGGCTGGATCTGGTTTTATTACATTCTGAATTGGACGTTGAAAATGAGCTTATCTCAGCCAGCAGAGAGGTCAAATCACAGTAATGCAAACTCAGTCAGAGACATAGATTTTCACTTGCAACTTGCTTTAACATGTTTAACAGTGCATGAAATGTTGTCTAAAACAAAAAAGAATGATGCATTTTAAGCTGGATCAGGTTTTATTACATTCTGAATTGGACGTTGAAAATGAGCTTATCTCAGCCAGCAGAGAGGTCAAATCACAGTAATGCAAACTCAGTCAGAGACATAGATTTTCACTTGCAACTTGCTTTAACATGTTTAACAGTGCATGAAATGTTGTCTAAAACAAAAAAGAATGATGCATTTTATGGCTGGATCTGGTTTTATTACATTCTGAATTGGACGTTGAAAATGAGCTTATCTCAGCCAGCAGAGAGGTCAAATCACAGTAATGCAAACTCAGTCAGAGACATAGATTTTCACTTGCAACTTGCTTTAACATGTTTAACAGTGCATGAAATGTTGTCTAAAACAAAAAAGAATGATGCATTTTATAGCTGGATCAGGTTTTATTACATTCTGAATTGGACGTTGAAAATGAGCTTATCTCAGCCAGCAGAGAGGTCAAATCACAGTAATGCAAACTCAGTCAGAGACATAGATTTTCACTTGCAACTTGCTTTAACATGTTTAACAGTGCATGAAATGTTGTCTAAAACAAAAAAGAATGATGCATTTTATAGCTGGATCAGGTTTTATTACATTCTGAATTGGACGTTGAAAATGAGCTTATCTCAGCCAGCAGAGAGGTCAAATCACAGTAATGCAAACTCAGTCAGAGACATAGATTTTCACTTGCAACTTGCTTTAACATGTTTAACAGTGCATGAAATGTTGTCTAAAACAAAAAAGAACTATGCATTTTATGGCTGGATCAGGTTTTATTACATTCTGAATTGGACGTTGAAAATGAGCTTATCTCAGCCAGCAGAGAGGTCAAATCACAGTAATGCAAACTCAGTCAGAGACATAGATTTTCACTTGCAACTTGCTTTAACATGTTTAACAGTGCATGAAATGTTGTCTAAAACAAAAAAGAATGATGCATTTTATAGCTGGATCAGGTTTTATTATATTCTGAATTGGACGTTGAAAATGAGCTTATCTCAGCCAGCAGAGAGGTCAAATCACAGTAATGCAAACTCAGTCAGAGACATAGATTTTCACTTGCAACTTGCTTTAACATGTTTAACAGTGCATGAAATGTTGTCTAAAACAAAAAAGAATGATGCATTTTATGGCTGGATCTGGTTTTATTACATTCTGAATTGGACGTTGAAAATGAGCTTATCTCAGCCAGCAGAGAGGTCAAATCACAGTAATGCAAACTCAGTCAGAGACATAGATTTTCACTTGCAACTTGCTTTAACATGTTTAACAGTGCATGAAATGTTGTCTAAAACAAAAAAGAATGATGCATTTTATAGCTGGATCAGGTTTTATTATATTCTGAATTGGACGTTGAAAATGAGCTTATCTCAGCCAGCAGAGAGGTCAAATCACAGTAATGCAAACTCAGTCAGAGACATAGATTTTCACTTGCAACTTGCTTTAACATGTTTAACAGTGCATGAAATGTTGTCTAAAACAAAAAAGAATGATGCATTTTAAGCTGGATCAGGTTTTATTACATTCTGAATTGGACGTTGAAAATGAGCTTATCTCAGCCAGCAGAGAGGTCAAATCACAGTAATGCAAACTCAGTTAGAGACATAGATTTTCACTTGCAACTTGCCTTAACATGTTTAACAGTGCATGAAATGTTGTCTAAAACAAAAAAGAATAATGCATTTTATGGCTGGATCTGGTTTTATTACATTCTGAATTGGACGTTGAAAATGAGCTTATCTCAGCCAGCAGAGAGGTCAAATCACAGTAATGCAAACTCAGTCAGAGACATAGATTTTCACTTGCAACTTGCCTTAACATGTTTAACAGTGCATGAAATGTTGTCTAAAACAAAAAAGAATGATCCATTTTATGGCTGGATCAGGTTTTATCACTTTCTGAATTGGACGTTGAAAATGAGCTTATCTCAGCCAGCAGAGAGGTCAAATCACAGTAATGCAAACTCAGTCAGAGACATAGATTTTCACTTGCAACTTGCTTTAACATGTTTAACAGTGCATGAAATGTTGTCTAAAACAAAAAAGAATGATGCATTTTATAGCTGGATCAGGTTTTATTACATTCTGAATTGGACGTTGAAAATGAGCTTATCTCAGCCAGCAGAGAGGTCAAATCACAGTAATGCAAACTCAGTCAGAGACATAGATTTTCACTTGCAACTTGCTTTAACATGTTTAACAGTGCATGAAATGTTGTCTAAAACAAAAAAGAATGATGCATTTTAAGCTGGATCAGGTTTTATTACATTCTGAATTGGACGTTGAAAATGAGCTTATCTCAGCCAGCAGAGAGGTCAAATCACAGTAATGCAAACTCAGTCAGAGACATAGATTTTCACTTGCAACTTGCTTTAACATGTTTAACAGTGCATGAAATGTTGTCTAAAACAAAAAAGAATGATGCATTTTATAGCTGGATCAGGTTTTATTACATTCTGAATTGGACGTTGAAAATGAGCTTATCTCAGCCAGCAGAGAGGTCAAATCACAGTAATGCAAACTCAGTCAGAGACATAGATTTTCACTTGCAACTTGCTTTAACATGTTTAACGGTGCATGAAATGTTGTCTAAAACAAAAAAGAATGATGCATTTTATGGCTGGATCTGGTTTTATCACTTTCTGAAGTGGACGTTGAAAATGAGCTTATCTCAGCCAGCAGAGAGGTCAAATCACAGTAATGCAAACTCAGTCAGAGACATAGATTTTCACTTGCAACTTGCTTTAACATGTTTAACAGTGCATGAAATGTTGTCTAAAACAAAAAAGAATGATGCATTTTATGGCTGGATCTGGTTTTATTACATTCTGAATTGGACGTTGAAAATGAGCTTATCTCAGCCAGCAGAGAGGTCAAATCACAGTAATGCAAACTCAGTCAGAGACCTAGATTTTCACTTGCAACTTGCTTTAACATGTTTAACAGTGCATGAAATGTTGTCTAAAACAAAAAAGAATGATGCATTTTAAGCTGGATCAGGTTTTATTACATTCTGAATTGGACGTTGAAAATGAGCTTATCTCAGCCAGCAGAGAGGTCAAATCACAGTAATGCAAACTCAGTCAGAGACATAGATTTTCACTTGCAACTTGCTTTAACATGTTTAACAGTGCATGAAATGTTGTCTAAAACAAAAAAGAATGATGCATTTTAAGCTGGATCAGGTTTTATTACATTCTGAATTGGACGTTGAAAATGAGCTTATCTCAGCCAGCAGAGAGGTCAAATCACAGTAATGCAAACTCAGTCAGAGACATAGATTTTCACTTGCAACTTGCTTTAACATGTTTAACAGTGGATGAAATGTTGTCTAAAACAAAAAAGAATGATGCATTTTATGGCTGGATCTGGTTTTATTACATTCTGAATTGGACGTTGAAAATGAGCTTATCTCAGCCAGCAGAGAGGTCAAATCACAGTAATGCAAACTCAGTCAGAGACATAGATTTTCACTTGCAATTTGCCTTAACATGTTTAACAGTGCATGAAATGTTGTCTAAAACAAAAAAGAATGATGCATTTTATGGCTGGATCTGGTTTTATTACATTCTGAATTGGACGTTGAAAATGAGCTTATCTCAGCCAGCAGAGAGGTCAAATCACAGTAATGCAAACTCAGTCAGAGACCTAGATTTTCACTTGCAACTTGCTTTAACATGTTTAACAGTGCATGAAATGTTGTCTAAAACAAAAAAGAATGATGCATTTTAAGCTGGATCAGGTTTTATTACATTCTGAATTGGACGTTGAAAATGAGCTTATCTCAGCCAGCAGAGAGGTCAAATCACAGTAATGCAAACTCAGTCAGAGACATAGATTTTCACTTGCAACTTGCTTTAACATGTTTAACAGTGCATGAAATGTTGTCTAAAACAAAAAAGAATGATGCATTTTAAGCTGGATCAGGTTTTATTACATTCTGAATTGGACGTTGAAAATGAGCTTATCTCAGCCAGCAGAGAGGTCAAATCACAGTAATGCAAACTCAGTCAGACACATAGATTTTCACTTGCAACTTGCCTTAACATGTTTAACAGTGCATGAAATGTTGTCTAAAACAAAAAAGAATGATGCATTTTATGGCTGGATCAGGTTTTATTACATTCTGAATTGGACGTTGAAAATGAGCTTATCTCAGCCAGCAGAGAGGTCAAATCACAGTAATGCAAACTCAGTCAGAGACAGATTTTCACTTGCAACTTGCCTTAACATGTTTAACAGTGCATGAAATGTTGTCTAAAACAAAAAAGAATGATGCATTTTATAGCTGGATCAGGTTTTATTATATTCTGAATTGGACGTTGAAAATGAGTTTATCTCAGCCAGCAGAGAGGTCAAATCACAGTAATGCAAACTCAGTCAGAGACATAGATTTTCACTTGCAACTTGCTTTAACATGTTTAACAGTGCATGAAATGTTGTCTAAAACAAAAAAGAATGATCCATTTTATGGCTGGATCTGTTTTTATCACTTTCTGAATTGGACGTTGAAAATGAGCTTATCTCAGCCAGCAGAGAGGTCAAATCACAGTAATGCAAACTCAGTCAGAGACATAGATTTTCACTTGCAACTTGCTTTAACATGTTTAACAGTGCATGAAATGTTGTCTAAAACAAAAAAGAATGATGCATTTTATAGCTGGATCAGGTTTTATTACATTCTGAATTGGACGTTGAAAATGAGCTTATCTCAGCCAGCAGAGAGGTCAAATCACAGTAATGCAAACTCAGTCAGAGACATAGATTTTCACTTGCAACTTGCTTTAACATGTTTAACAGTGCATGAAATGTTGTCTAAAACAAAAAAGAACTATGCATTTTATGGCTGGATCAGGTTTTATTACATTCTGAATTGGACGTTGAAAATGAGCTTATCTCAGCCAGCAGAGAGGTCAAATCACAGTAATGCAAACTCAGTCAGAGACATAGATTTTCACTTGCAACTTGCTTTAACATGTTTAACAGTGCATGAAATGTTGTCTAAAACAAAAAAGAATGATGCATTTTATAGCTGGATCAGGTTTTATTATATTCTGAATTGGACGTTGAAAATGAGCTTATCTCAGCCAGCAGAGAGGTCAAATCACAGTAATGCAAACTCAGTCAGAGACATAGATTTTCACTTGCAACTTGCTTTAACATGTTTAACAGTGCATGAAATGTTGTCTAAAACAAAAAAGAATGATGCATTTTATGGCTGGATCTGGTTTTATTACATTCTGAATTGGACGTTGAAAATGAGCTTATCTCAGCCAGCAGAGAGGTCAAATCACAGTAATGCAAACTCAGTCAGAGACATAGATTTTCACTTGCAACTTGCTTTAACATGTTTAACAGTGCATGAAATGTTGTCTAAAACAAAAAAGAATGATGCATTTTATAGCTGGATCAGGTTTTATTACATTCTGAATTGGACGTTGAAAATGAGCTTATCTCAGCCAGCAGAGAGGTCAAATCACAGTAATGCAAACTCAGTCAGAGACATAGATTTTCACTTGCAACTTGCTTTAACATGTTTAACAGTGCATGAAATGTTGTCTAAAACAAAAAAGAATGATGCATTTTATAGCTGGATCAGGTTTTATTACATTCTGAATTGGACGTTGAAAATGAGCTTATCTCAGCCAGCAGAGAGGTCAAATCACAGTAATGCAAACTCAGTCAGAGACATAGATTTTCACTTGCAACTTGCTTTAACATGTTTAACAGTGCATGAAATGTTGTCTAAAACAAAAAAGAACTATGCATTTTATGGCTGGATCAGGTTTTATTACATTCTGAATTGGACGTTGAAAATGAGCTTATCTCAGCCAGCAGAGAGGTCAAATCACAGTAATGCAAACTCAGTCAGAGACATAGATTTTCACTTGCAACTTGCTTTAACATGTTTAACAGTGCATGAAATGTTGTCTAAAACAAAAAAGAATGATGCATTTTATAGCTGGATCAGGTTTTATTATATTCTGAATTGGACGTTGAAAATGAGCTTATCTCAGCCAGCAGAGAGGTCAAATCACAGTAATGCAAACTCAGTCAGAGACATAGATTTTCACTTGCAACTTGCTTTAACATGTTTAACAGTGCATGAAATGTTGTCTAAAACAAAAAAGAATGATGCATTTTATGGCTGGATCTGGTTTTATTACATTCTGAATTGGACGTTGAAAATGAGCTTATCTCAGCCAGCAGAGAGGTCAAATCACAGTAATGCAAACTCAGTCAGAGACATAGATTTTCACTTGCAACTTGCTTTAACATGTTTAACAGTGCATGAAATGTTGTCTAAAACAAAAAAGAATGATGCATTTTATAGCTGGATCAGGTTTTATTATATTCTGAATTGGACGTTGAAAATGAGCTTATCTCAGCCAGCAGAGAGGTCAAATCACAGTAATGCAAACTCAGTCAGAGACATAGATTTTCACTTGCAACTTGCTTTAACATGTTTAACAGTGCATGAAATGTTGTCTAAAACAAAAAAGAATGATGCATTTTAAGCTGGATCAGGTTTTATTACATTCTGAATTGGACGTTGAAAATGAGCTTATCTCAGCCAGCAGAGAGGTCAAATCACAGTAATGCAAACTCAGTTAGAGACATAGATTTTCACTTGCAACTTGCCTTAACATGTTTAACAGTGCATGAAATGTTGTCTAAAACAAAAAAGAATAATGCATTTTATGGCTGGATCTGGTTTTATTACATTCTGAATTGGACGTTGAAAATGAGCTTATCTCAGCCAGCAGAGAGGTCAAATCACAGTAATGCAAACTCAGTCAGAGACATAGATTTTCACTTGCAACTTGCCTTAACATGTTTAACAGTGCATGAAATGTTGTCTAAAACAAAAAAGAATGATCCATTTTATGGCTGGATCAGGTTTTATCACTTTCTGAATTGGACGTTGAAAATGAGCTTATCTCAGCCAGCAGAGAGGTCAAATCACAGTAATGCAAACTCAGTCAGAGACATAGATTTTCACTTGCAACTTGCTTTAACATGTTTAACAGTGCATGAAATGTTGTCTAAAACAAAAAAGAATGATGCATTTTATAGCTGGATCAGGTTTTATTACATTCTGAATTGGACGTTGAAAATGAGCTTATCTCAGCCAGCAGAGAGGTCAAATCACAGTAATGCAAACTCAGTCAGAGACATAGATTTTCACTTGCAACTTGCTTTAACATGTTTAACAGTGCATGAAATGTTGTCTAAAACAAAAAAGAATGATGCATTTTAAGCTGGATCAGGTTTTATTACATTCTGAATTGGACGTTGAAAATGAGCTTATCTCAGCCAGCAGAGAGGTCAAATCACAGTAATGCAAACTCAGTCAGAGACATAGATTTTCACTTGCAACTTGCTTTAACATGTTTAACAGTGCATGAAATGTTGTCTAAAACAAAAAAGAATGATGCATTTTATAGCTGGATCAGGTTTTATTACATTCTGAATTGGACGTTGAAAATGAGCTTATCTCAGCCAGCAGAGAGGTCAAATCACAGTAATGCAAACTCAGTCAGAGACATAGATTTTCACTTGCAACTTGCTTTAACATGTTTAACGGTGCATGAAATGTTGTCTAAAACAAAAAAGAATGATGCATTTTATGGCTGGATCTGGTTTTATCACTTTCTGAAGTGGACGTTGAAAATGAGCTTATCTCAGCCAGCAGAGAGGTCAAATCACAGTAATGCAAACTCAGTCAGAGACATAGATTTTCACTTGCAACTTGCTTTAACATGTTTAACAGTGCATGAAATGTTGTCTAAAACAAAAAAGAATGATGCATTTTATGGCTGGATCTGGTTTTATTACATTCTGAATTGGACGTTGAAAATGAGCTTATCTCAGCCAGCAGAGAGGTCAAATCACAGTAATGCAAACTCAGTCAGAGACCTAGATTTTCACTTGCAACTTGCTTTAACATGTTTAACAGTGCATGAAATGTTGTCTAAAACAAAAAAGAATGATGCATTTTAAGCTGGATCAGGTTTTATTACATTCTGAATTGGACGTTGAAAATGAGCTTATCTCAGCCAGCAGAGAGGTCAAATCACAGTAATGCAAACTCAGTCAGAGACATAGATTTTCACTTGCAACTTGCTTTAACATGTTTAACAGTGCATGAAATGTTGTCTAAAACAAAAAAGAATGATGCATTTTAAGCTGGATCAGGTTTTATTACATTCTGAATTGGACGTTGAAAATGAGCTTATCTCAGCCAGCAGAGAGGTCAAATCACAGTAATGCAAACTCAGTCAGAGACATAGATTTTCACTTGCAACTTGCTTTAACATGTTTAACAGTGGATGAAATGTTGTCTAAAACAAAAAAGAATGATGCATTTTATGGCTGGATCTGGTTTTATTACATTCTGAATTGGACGTTGAAAATGAGCTTATCTCAGCCAGCAGAGAGGTCAAATCACAGTAATGCAAACTCAGTCAGAGACATAGATTTTCACTTGCAACTTGCCTTAACATGTTTAACAGTGCATGAAATGTTGTCTAAAACAAAAAAGAATGATGCATTTTATGGCTGGATCTGGTTTTATTACATTCTGAATTGGACGTTGAAAATGAGCTTATCTCAGCCAGCAGAGAGGTCAAATCACAGTAATGCAAACTCAGTCAGAGACCTAGATTTTCACTTGCAACTTGCTTTAACATGTTTAACAGTGCATGAAATGTTGTCTAAAACAAAAAAGAATGATGCATTTTAAGCTGGATCAGGTTTTATTACATTCTGAATTGGACGTTGAAAATGAGCTTATCTCAGCCAGCAGAGAGGTCAAATCACAGTAATGCAAACTCAGTCAGAGACATAGATTTTCACTTGCAACTTGCTTTAACATGTTTAACAGTGCATGAAATGTTGTCTAAAACAAAAAAGAATGATGCATTTTAAGCTGGATCAGGTTTTATTACATTCTGAATTGGACGTTGAAAATGAGCTTATCTCAGCCAGCAGAGAGGTCAAATCACAGTAATGCAAACTCAGTCAGACACATAGATTTTCACTTGCAACTTGCCTTAACATGTTTAACAGTGCATGAAATGTTGTCTAAAACAAAAAAGAATGATGCATTTTATGGCTGGATCAGGTTTTATTACATTCTGAATTGGACGTTGAAAATGAGCTTATCTCAGCCAGCAGAGAGGTCAAATCACAGTAATGCAAACTCAGTCAGAGACAGATTTTCACTTGCAACTTGCCTTAACATGTTTAACAGTGCATGAAATGTTGTCTAAAACAAAAAAGAATGATGCATTTTATAGCTGGATCAGGTTTTATTATATTCTGAATTGGACGTTGAAAATGAGTTTATCTCAGCCAGCAGAGAGGTCAAATCACAGTAATGCAAACTCAGTCAGAGACATAGATTTTCACTTGCAACTTGCTTTAACATGTTTAACAGTGCATGAAATGTTGTCTAAAACAAAAAAGAATGATCCATTTTATGGCTGGATCTGTTTTTATCACTTTCTGAATTGGACGTTGAAAATGAGCTTATCTCAGCCAGCAGAGAGGTCAAATCACAGTAATGCAAACTCAGTCAGAGACATAGATTTTCACTTGCAACTTGCTTTAACATGTTTAACAGTGCATGAAATGTTGTCTAAAACAAAAAAGAATGATGCATTTTATAGCTGGATCAGGTTTTATTACATTCTGAATTGGACGTTGAAAATGAGCTTATCTCAGCCAGCAGAGAGGTCAAATCACAGTAATGCAAACTCAGTCAGAGACATAGATTTTCACTTGCAACTTGCTTTAACATGTTTAACAGTGCATGAAATGTTGTCTAAAACAAAAAAGAACTATGCATTTTATGGCTGGATCAGGTTTTATTACATTCTGAATTGGACGTTGAAAATGAGCTTATCTCAGCCAGCAGAGAGGTCAAATCACAGTAATGCAAACTCAGTCAGAGACATAGATTTTCACTTGCAACTTGCTTTAACATGTTTAACAGTGCATGAAATGTTGTCTAAAACAAAAAAGAATGATGCATTTTATAGCTGGATCAGGTTTTATTATATTCTGAATTGGACGTTGAAAATGAGCTTATCTCAGCCAGCAGAGAGGTCAAATCACAGTAATGCAAACTCAGTCAGAGACATAGATTTTCACTTGCAACTTGCTTTAACATGTTTAACAGTGCATGAAATGTTGTCTAAAACAAAAAAGAATGATGCATTTTATGGCTGGATCTGGTTTTATTACATTCTGAATTGGACGTTGAAAATGAGCTTATCTCAGCCAGCAGAGAGGTCAAATCACAGTAATGCAAACTCAGTCAGAGACATAGATTTTCACTTGCAACTTGCTTTAACATGTTTAACAGTGCATGAAATGTTGTCTAAAACAAAAAAGAATGATGCATTTTATAGCTGGATCAGGTTTTATTACATTCTGAATTGGACGTTGAAAATGAGCTTATCTCAGCCAGCAGAGAGGTCAAATCACAGTAATGCAAACTCAGTCAGAGACATAGATTTTCACTTGCAACTTGCTTTAACATGTTTAACAGTGCATGAAATGTTGTCTAAAACAAAAAAGAATGATGCATTTTATAGCTGGATCAGGTTTTATTACATTCTGAATTGGACGTTGAAAATGAGCTTATCTCAGCCAGCAGAGAGGTCAAATCACAGTAATGCAAACTCAGTCAGAGACATAGATTTTCACTTGCAACTTGCTTTAACATGTTTAACAGTGCATGAAATGTTGTCTAAAACAAAAAAGAACTATGCATTTTATGGCTGGATCAGGTTTTATTACATTCTGAATTGGACGTTGAAAATGAGCTTATCTCAGCCAGCAGAGAGGTCAAATCACAGTAATGCAAACTCAGTCAGAGACATAGATTTTCACTTGCAACTTGCTTTAACATGTTTAACAGTGCATGAAATGTTGTCTAAAACAAAAAAGAATGATGCATTTTATAGCTGGATCAGGTTTTATTATATTCTGAATTGGACGTTGAAAATGAGCTTATCTCAGCCAGCAGAGAGGTCAAATCACAGTAATGCAAACTCAGTCAGAGACATAGATTTTCACTTGCAACTTGCTTTAACATGTTTAACAGTGCATGAAATGTTGTCTAAAACAAAAAAGAATGATGCATTTTATGGCTGGATCTGGTTTTATTACATTCTGAATTGGACGTTGAAAATGAGCTTATCTCAGCCAGCAGAGAGGTCAAATCACAGTAATGCAAACTCAGTCAGAGACATAGATTTTCACTTGCAACTTGCTTTAACATGTTTAACAGTGCATGAAATGTTGTCTAAAACAAAAAAGAATGATGCATTTTATAGCTGGATCAGGTTTTATTATATTCTGAATTGGACGTTGAAAATGAGCTTATCTCAGCCAGCAGAGAGGTCAAATCACAGTAATGCAAACTCAGTCAGAGACATAGATTTTCACTTGCAACTTGCTTTAACATGTTTAACAGTGCATGAAATGTTGTCTAAAACAAAAAAGAATGATGCATTTTAAGCTGGATCAGGTTTTATTACATTCTGAATTGGACGTTGAAAATGAGCTTATCTCAGCCAGCAGAGAGGTCAAATCACAGTAATGCAAACTCAGTTAGAGACATAGATTTTCACTTGCAACTTGCCTTAACATGTTTAACAGTGCATGAAATGTTGTCTAAAACAAAAAAGAATAATGCATTTTATGGCTGGATCTGGTTTTATTACATTCTGAATTGGACGTTGAAAATGAGCTTATCTCAGCCAGCAGAGAGGTCAAATCACAGTAATGCAAACTCAGTCAGAGACATAGATTTTCACTTGCAACTTGCCTTAACATGTTTAACAGTGCATGAAATGTTGTCTAAAACAAAAAAGAATGATCCATTTTATGGCTGGATCAGGTTTTATCACTTTCTGAATTGGACGTTGAAAATGAGCTTATCTCAGCCAGCAGAGAGGTCAAATCACAGTAATGCAAACTCAGTCAGAGACATAGATTTTCACTTGCAACTTGCTTTAACATGTTTAACAGTGCATGAAATGTTGTCTAAAACAAAAAAGAATGATGCATTTTATAGCTGGATCAGGTTTTATTACATTCTGAATTGGACGTTGAAAATGAGCTTATCTCAGCCAGCAGAGAGGTCAAATCACAGTAATGCAAACTCAGTCAGAGACATAGATTTTCACTTGCAACTTGCTTTAACATGTTTAACAGTGCATGAAATGTTGTCTAAAACAAAAAAGAATGATGCATTTTAAGCTGGATCAGGTTTTATTACATTCTGAATTGGACGTTGAAAATGAGCTTATCTCAGCCAGCAGAGAGGTCAAATCACAGTAATGCAAACTCAGTCAGAGACATAGATTTTCACTTGCAACTTGCTTTAACATGTTTAACAGTGCATGAAATGTTGTCTAAAACAAAAAAGAATGATGCATTTTATAGCTGGATCAGGTTTTATTACATTCTGAATTGGACGTTGAAAATGAGCTTATCTCAGCCAGCAGAGAGGTCAAATCACAGTAATGCAAACTCAGTCAGAGACATAGATTTTCACTTGCAACTTGCTTTAACATGTTTAACGGTGCATGAAATGTTGTCTAAAACAAAAAAGAATGATGCATTTTATGGCTGGATCTGGTTTTATCACTTTCTGAAGTGGACGTTGAAAATGAGCTTATCTCAGCCAGCAGAGAGGTCAAATCACAGTAATGCAAACTCAGTCAGAGACATAGATTTTCACTTGCAACTTGCTTTAACATGTTTAACAGTGCATGAAATGTTGTCTAAAACAAAAAAGAATGATGCATTTTATGGCTGGATCTGGTTTTATTACATTCTGAATTGGACGTTGAAAATGAGCTTATCTCAGCCAGCAGAGAGGTCAAATCACAGTAATGCAAACTCAGTCAGAGACCTAGATTTTCACTTGCAACTTGCTTTAACATGTTTAACAGTGCATGAAATGTTGTCTAAAACAAAAAAGAATGATGCATTTTAAGCTGGATCAGGTTTTATTACATTCTGAATTGGACGTTGAAAATGAGCTTATCTCAGCCAGCAGAGAGGTCAAATCACAGTAATGCAAACTCAGTCAGAGACATAGATTTTCACTTGCAACTTGCTTTAACATGTTTAACAGTGCATGAAATGTTGTCTAAAACAAAAAAGAATGATGCATTTTAAGCTGGATCAGGTTTTATTACATTCTGAATTGGACGTTGAAAATGAGCTTATCTCAGCCAGCAGAGAGGTCAAATCACAGTAATGCAAACTCAGTCAGAGACATAGATTTTCACTTGCAACTTGCTTTAACATGTTTAACAGTGGATGAAATGTTGTCTAAAACAAAAAAGAATGATGCATTTTATGGCTGGATCTGGTTTTATTACATTCTGAATTGGACGTTGAAAATGAGCTTATCTCAGCCAGCAGAGAGGTCAAATCACAGTAATGCAAACTCAGTCAGAGACATAGATTTTCACTTGCAACTTGCCTTAACATGTTTAACAGTGCATGAAATGTTGTCTAAAACAAAAAAGAATGATGCATTTTATGGCTGGATCTGGTTTTATTACATTCTGAATTGGACGTTGAAAATGAGCTTATCTCAGCCAGCAGAGAGGTCAAATCACAGTAATGCAAACTCAGTCAGAGACCTAGATTTTCACTTGCAACTTGCTTTAACATGTTTAACAGTGCATGAAATGTTGTCTAAAACAAAAAAGAATGATGCATTTTAAGCTGGATCAGGTTTTATTACATTCTGAATTGGACGTTGAAAATGAGCTTATCTCAGCCAGCAGAGAGGTCAAATCACAGTAATGCAAACTCAGTCAGAGACATAGATTTTCACTTGCAACTTGCTTTAACATGTTTAACAGTGCATGAAATGTTGTCTAAAACAAAAAAGAATGATGCATTTTAAGCTGGATCAGGTTTTATTACATTCTGAATTGGACGTTGAAAATGAGCTTATCTCAGCCAGCAGAGAGGTCAAATCACAGTAATGCAAACTCAGTCAGACACATAGATTTTCACTTGCAACTTGCCTTAACATGTTTAACAGTGCATGAAATGTTGTCTAAAACAAAAAAGAATGATGCATTTTATGGCTGGATCAGGTTTTATTACATTCTGAATTGGACGTTGAAAATGAGCTTATCTCAGCCAGCAGAGAGGTCAAATCACAGTAATGCAAACTCAGTCAGAGACAGATTTTCACTTGCAACTTGCCTTAACATGTTTAACAGTGCATGAAATGTTGTCTAAAACAAAAAAGAATGATGCATTTTATAGCTGGATCAGGTTTTATTATATTCTGAATTGGACGTTGAAAATGAGTTTATCTCAGCCAGCAGAGAGGTCAAATCACAGTAATGCAAACTCAGTCAGAGACATAGATTTTCACTTGCAACTTGCTTTAACATGTTTAACAGTGCATGAAATGTTGTCTAAAACAAAAAAGAATGATCCATTTTATGGCTGGATCTGTTTTTATCACTTTCTGAATTGGACGTTGAAAATGAGCTTATCTCAGCCAGCAGAGAGGTCAAATCACAGTAATGCAAACTCAGTCAGAGACATAGATTTTCACTTGCAACTTGCTTTAACATGTTTAACAGTGCATGAAATGTTGTCTAAAACAAAAAAGAATGATGCATTTTATAGCTGGATCAGGTTTTATTACATTCTGAATTGGACGTTGAAAATGAGCTTATCTCAGCCAGCAGAGAGGTCAAATCACAGTAATGCAAACTCAGTCAGAGACATAGATTTTCACTTGCAACTTGCTTTAACATGTTTAACAGTGCATGAAATGTTGTCTAAAACAAAAAAGAACTATGCATTTTATGGCTGGATCAGGTTTTATTACATTCTGAATTGGACGTTGAAAATGAGCTTATCTCAGCCAGCAGAGAGGTCAAATCACAGTAATGCAAACTCAGTCAGAGACATAGATTTTCACTTGCAACTTGCTTTAACATGTTTAACAGTGCATGAAATGTTGTCTAAAACAAAAAAGAATGATGCATTTTATAGCTGGATCAGGTTTTATTATATTCTGAATTGGACGTTGAAAATGAGCTTATCTCAGCCAGCAGAGAGGTCAAATCACAGTAATGCAAACTCAGTCAGAGACATAGATTTTCACTTGCAACTTGCTTTAACATGTTTAACAGTGCATGAAATGTTGTCTAAAACAAAAAAGAATGATGCATTTTATAGCTGGATCAGGTTTTATTATATTCTGAATTGGACGTTGAAAATGAGCTTATCTCAGCCAGCAGAGAGGTCAAATCACAGTAATGCAAACTCAGTCAGAGACATAGATTTTCACTTGCAACTTGCTTTAACATGTTTAACAGTGCATGAAATGTTGTCTAAAACAAAAAAGAATGATGCATTTTAAGCTGGATCAGGTTTTATTACATTCTGAATTGGACGTTGAAAATGAGCTTATCTCAGCCAGCAGGGAGGTCAAATCACAGTAATGCAAACTCAGTTAGAGACATAGATTTTCACTTGCAACTTGCTTTAACATGTTTAACAGTGCATGAAATGTTGTCTAAAACAAAAAAGAATGATGCATTTTAAGCTGGATCAGGTTTTATTACATTCTGAATTGGACGTTGAAAATGAGCTTATCTCAGCCAGCAGAGAGGTCAAATCACAGTAATGCAAACTCAGTCAGAGACATAGATTTTCACTTGCAACTTGCCTTAACATGTTTAACAGTGCATGAAATGTTGTCTAAAACAAAAAAGAATGATGCATTTTATGGCTGGATCTGGTTTTATTACATTCTGAATTGGACGTTGAAAATGAGCTTATCTCAGCCAGCAGAGAGGTCAAATCACAGTAATGCAAACTCAGTCAGAGACATAGATTTTAACTTGCAACTTGCCTTAACATGTTTAACAGTGCATGAAATGTTGTCTAAAACAAAAAAGAATGATGCATTTTATAGCTGGATCAGGTTTTATTATATTCTGAATTGGACGTTGAAAATGAGTTTATCTCAGCCAGCAGAGAGGTCAAATCACAGTAATGCAAACTCAGTCAGAGACATAGATTTTCACTTGCAACTTGCTTTAACATGTTTAACAGTGCATGAAATGTTGTCTAAAACAAAAAAGAATGATGCATTTTATAGCTGGATCAGGTTTTATTACATTCTGAATTGGACGTTGAAAATGAGCTTATCTCAGCCAGCAGAGAGGTCAAATCACAGTAATGCAAACTCAGTCAGAGACATAGATTTTTACTTGCAACTTGCTTTAACATGTTTAACACTGCATGAAATGTTGTCTAAAACAAAAAAGAATGATGCATTTTAAGCTGGATCAGGTTTTATTACATTCTGAATTGGACGTTGAAAATGAGCTTATCTCAGCCAGCAGAGAGGTCAAATCACAGTAATGCAAACTCAGTCAGAGACATAGATTTTCACTTGCAACTTGCTTTAACATGTTTAACAGTGCATGAAATGTTGTCTAAAACAAAAAAGAATGATGCATTTTATGGCTGGATCTGGTTTTATTACATTCTGAATTGGACGTTGAAAATGAGCTTATCTCAGCCAGCAGAGAGGTCAAATCACAGTAATGCAAACTCAGTCAGAGACATAGATTTTCACTTGCAACTTGCTTTAACATGTTTAACAGTGCATGAAATGTTGTCTAAAACAAAAAAGAATGATGCATTTTATAGCTGGATCAGGTTTTATTATATTCTGAATTGGACGTTGAAAATGAGCTTATCTCAGCCAGCAGAGAGGTCAAATCACAGTAATGCAAACTCAGTCAGAGACATAGATTTTCACTTGCAACTTGCTTTAACATGTTTAACAGTGCATGAAATGTTGTCTAAAACAAAAAAGAATGATGCATTTTATGGCTGGATCTGGTTTTATTACATTCTGAATTGGACGTTGAAAATGAGCTTATCTCAGCCAGCAGAGAGGTCAAATCACAGTAATGCAAACTCAGTCAGAGACATAGATTTTCACTTGCAACTTGCTTTAACATGTTTAACAGTGCATGAAATGTTGTCTAAAACAAAAAAGAATGATGCATTTTATAGCTGGATCAGGTTTTATTATATTTTGAATTGGACGTTGAAAATGAGCTTATCTCAGCCAGCAGAGAGGTCAAATCACAGTAATGCAAACTCAGTCAGAGACATAGATTTTCACTTGCAACTTGCTTTAACATGTTTAACAGTGCATGAAATGTTGTCTAAAACAAAAAAGAATGATGCATTTTAAGCTGGATCAGGTTTTATTACATTCTGAATTGGACGTTGAAAATGAGCTTATCTCAGCCAGCAGAGAGGTCAAATCACAGTAATGCAAACTCAGTCAGAGACATAGATTTTCACTTGCAACTTGCTTTAACATGTTTAACAGTGCATGAAATGTTGTCTAAAACAAAAAAGAATGATGCATTTTAAGCTGGATCAGGTTTTATTACATTCTGAATTGGACGTTGAAAATGAGCTTATTTCAGCCAGCAGAGAGGTCAAATCACAGTAATGCAAACTCAGTCAGAGACATAGATTTTCACTTGCAACTTGCCTTAACATGTTTAACAGTGCATGAAATGTTGTCTAAAACAAAAAAGAATGATGCATTTTATGGCTGGATCTGGTTTTATTACATTCTGAATTGGACGTTGAAAATGAGCTTATCTCAGCCAGCAGAGAGGTCAAATCACAGTAATGCAAACTCAGTCAGAGACATAGATTTTCACTTGCAACTTGCCTTAACATGTTTAACAGTGCATGAAATGTTGTCTAAAACAAAAAAGAATGATGCATTTTATAGCTGGATCAGGTTTTATTATATTCTGAATTGGACGTTGAAAATGAGTTTATCTCAGCCAGCAGAGAGGTCAAATCACAGTAATGCAAACTCAGTCAGAGACATAGATTTTCACTTGCAACTTGCTTTAACATGTTTAACAGTGCATGAAATGTTGTCTAAAACAAAAAAGAATGATCCATTTTATGGCTGGATCTGTTTTTATCACTTTCTGAATTGGACGTTGAAAATGAGCTTATCTCAGCCAGCAGAGAGGTCAAATCACAGTAATGCAAACTCAGTCAGAGACATAGATTTTCACTTGCAACTTGCTTTAACATGTTTAACAGTGCATGAAATGTTGTCTAAAACAAAAAAGAATTATGCATTTTATAGCTGGATCAGGTTTTATTACATTCTGAATTGGACGTTGAAAATGAGCTTATCTCAGCCAGCAGAGAGGTCAAATCACAGTAATGCAAACTCAGTCAGAGACATAGATTTTCACTTGCAACTTGCTTTAACATGTTTAACAGTGCATGAAATGTTGTCTAAAACAAAAAAGAATGATGCATTTTAAGCTGGATCAGGTTTTATTACATTCTGAATTGGACGTTGAAAATGAGCTTATCTCAGCCAGCAGAGAGGTCAAATCACAGTAATGCAAACTCAGTCAGAGACATAGATTTTCACTTGCAACTTGCTTTAACATGTTTAACAGTGCATGAAATGTTGTCTAAAACAAAAAAGAATGATGCATTTTATGGCTGGATCTGGTTTTATTACATTCTGAATTGGACGTTGAAATTGAGCTTATCTCAGCCAGCAGAGAGGTCAAATCACAGTAATGCAAACTCAGTCAGAGACATAGATTTTCACTTGCAACTTGCTTTAACATGTTTAACGGTGCATGAAATGTTGTCTAAAACAAAAAAGAATGATGCATTTTATGGCTGGATCTAGTTTTATCACTTTCTGAAGTGGACGTTGAAAATGAGCTTATCTCAGCCAGCAGAGAGGTCAAATCACAGTAATGCAAACTCAGTCAGAGACATAGATTTTCACTTGCAACTTGCTTTAACATGTTTAACAGTGCATGAAATGTTGTCTAAAACAAAAAAGAATGATGCATTTTATGGCTGGATCTGGTTTTATTACATTCTGAATTGGACGTTGAAAATGAGCTTATCTCAGCCAGCAGAGAGGTCAAATCACAGTAATGCAAACTCAGTCAGAGACCTAGATTTTCACTTGCAACTTGCTTTAACATGTTTAACAGTGCATGAAATGTTGTCTAAAACAAAAAAGAATGATGCATTTTAAGCTGGATCAGGTTTTATTACATTCTGAATTGGACGTTGAAAATGAGCTTATCTCAGCCAGCAGAGAGGTCAAATCACAGTAATGCAAACTCAGTCAGAGACATAGATTTTCACTTGCAACTTGCTTTAACATGTTTAACAGTGCATGAAATGTTGTCTAAAACAAAAAAGAATGATGCATTTTAAGCTGGATCAGGTTTTATTACATTCTGAATTGGACGTTGAAAATGAGCTTATCTCAGCCAGCAGAGAGGTCAAATCACAGTAATGCAAACTCAGTCAGAGACATAGATTTTCACTTGCAACTTGCCTTAACATGTTTAACAGTGCATGAAATGTTGTCTAAAACAAAAAAGAATGATGCATTTTATGGCTGGATCTGGTTTTATTACATTCTGAATTGGACGTTGAAAATGAGCTTATCTCAGCCAGCAGAGAGGTCAAATCACAGTAATGCAAACTCAGTCAGAGACATAGATTTTCACTTGCAACTTGCCTTAACATGTTTAACAGTGCATGAAATGTTGTCTAAAACAAAAAAGAATGATGCATTTTATAGCTGGATCAGGTTTTATTATATTCTGAATTGGACGTTGAAAATGAGTTTATCTCAGCCAGCAGAGAGGTCAAATCACAGTAATGCAAACTCAGTCAGAGACATAGATTTTCACTTGCAACTTGCTTTAACATGTTTAACAGTGCATGAAATGTTGTCTAAAACAAAAAAGAATGATGCATTTTATAGCTGGATCAGGTTTTATTACATTCTGAATTGGACGTTGAAAATGAGCTTATCTCAGCCAGCAGAGAGGTCAAATCACAGTAATGCAAACTCAGTCAGAGACATAGATTTTCACTTGCAACTTGCTTTAACATGTTTAACACTGCATGAAATGTTGTCTAAAACAAAAAAGAATGATGCATTTTAAGCTGGATCAGGTTTTATTACATTCTGAATTGGACGTTGAAAATGAGCTTATCTCAGCCAGCAGAGAGGTCAAATCACAGTAATGCAAACTCAGTCAGAGACATAGATTTTCACTTGCAACTTGCTTTAACATGTTTAACAGTGCATGAAATGTTGTCTAAAACAAAAAAGAATGATGCATTTTATGGCTGGATCTGGTTTTATTACATTCTGAATTGGACGTTGAAAATGAGCTTATCTCAGCCAGCAGAGAGGTCAAATCACAGTAATGCAAACTCAGTCAGAGACATAGATTTTCACTTGCAACTTGCTTTAACATGTTTAACAGTGCATGAAATGTTGTCTAAAACAAAAAAGAATGATGCATTTTATAGCTGGATCAGGTTTTATTATATTCTGAATTGGACGTTGAAAATGAGCTTATCTCAGCCAGCAGAGAGGTCAAATCACAGTAATGCAAACTCAGTCAGAGACATAGATTTTCACTTGCAACTTGCTTTAACATGTTTAACAGTGCATGAAATGTTGTCTAAAACAAAAAAGAATGATGCATTTTATGGCTGGATCTGGTTTTATTACATTCTGAATTGGACGTTGAAAATGAGCTTATCTCAGCCAGCAGAGAGGTCAAATCACAGTAATGCAAACTCAGTCAGAGACATAGATTTTCACTTGCAACTTGCTTTAACATGTTTAACAGTGCATGAAATGTTGTCTAAAACAAAAAAGAATGATGCATTTTATAGCTGGATCAGGTTTTATTATATTTTGAATTGGACGTTGAAAATGAGCTTATCTCAGCCAGCAGAGAGGTCAAATCACAGTAATGCAAACTCAGTCAGAGACATAGATTTTCACTTGCAACTTGCTTTAACATGTTTAACAGTGCATGAAATGTTGTCTAAAACAAAAAAGAATGATGCATTTTAAGCTGGATCAGGTTTTATTACATTCTGAATTGGACGTTGAAAATGAGCTTATCTCAGCCAGCAGAGAGGTCAAATCACAGTAATGCAAACTCAGTCAGAGACATAGATTTTCACTTGCAACTTGCTTTAACATGTTTAACAGTGCATGAAATGTTGTCTAAAACAAAAAAGAATGATGCATTTTATGGCTGGATCTGGTTTTATTACATTCTGAATTGGACGTTGAAAATGAGCTTATCTCAGCCAGCAGAGAGGTCAAATCACAGTAATGCAAACTCAGTCAGAGACATAGATTTTCACTTGCAACTTGCTTTAACATGTTTAACAGTGCATGAAATGTTGTCTAAAACAAAAAAGAATGATGCATTTTAAGCTGGATCAGGTTTTATTACATTCTGAATTGGACGTTGAAAATGAGCTTATCTCAGCCAGCAGAGAGGTCAAATCACAGTAATGCAAACTCAGTCAGAGACATAGATTTTCACTTGCAACTTGCTTTAACATGTTTAACAGTGCATGAAATGTTGTCTAAAACAAAAAAGAATGATGCATTTTATGGCTGGATCTGGTTTTATTACATTCTGATATGGACGTTGAAAATGAGCTCATCTCAGCCAGCAGAGAGGTCAAATCACAGTAATGCAAACTCAGTCAGAGACATAGATTTTCACTTGCAACTTGCTTTAACATTTTTAACAGTGCATGAAATGTTGTCTAAAACAAAAAAGAATGATGCATTTTATGGCTGGATCTGGTTTTATCACTTTCTGAATTGGATGTTGAAAATGAGCTTATCTCAGCCAGCAGAGAGGTCAAATCACAGTAATGCAAACTCAGTCAGAGACATAGATTTTCACTTGCAACTTGCTTTAACATGTTTACCAGTGCATGAAATGTTGTCTAAAACAAAAAAGAATGATGCATTTTATGGCTGGATCTGGTTTTATTACATTCTGAATTGGACGTTGAAAATGAGCTTATCTCAGCCAGCAGAGAGGTCAAATCACAGTAATGCAAACTCAGTCAGAGACATAGATTTTCACTTGCAACTTGCTTTAACATGTTTAACAGTGCATGAAATGTTGTCTAAAACAAAAAAGAATGATGCATTTTAAGCTGGATCAGGTTTTATTACATTCTGAATTGGACGTTGAAAATGAGCTTATCTCAGCCAGCAGAGAGGTCAAATCACAGTAATGCAAACTCAGTCAGAGACATAGATTTTCACTTGCAACTTGCTTTAACATGTTTAACAGTGCATGAAATGTTGTCTAAAACAAAAAAGAATGATGCATTTTATGGCTGGATCTGGTTTTATTACATTCTGAGTTGGACGTTGAAAATGAGCTTATCTCAGCCAGCAGAGAGGTCAAATCACAGTAATGCAAACTCAGTCAGAGACATAGATTTTCACTTGCAACTTGCTTTAACATGTTTAACAGTGCATGAAATGTTGTCTAAAACAAAAAAGAATGATGCATTTTATAGCTGGATCAGGTTTTATTATATTCTGAATTGGACGTTGAAAATGAGCTCATCTCAGCCAGCAGAGAGGTCAAATCACAGTAATACAAACTCAGTCAGAGACATAGATTTTCACTTGCAACTTGCTTTAACATGTTTAACAGTGCATGAAATGTTGTCTAAAACAAAAAAGAATGATGCATTTTATAGCTGGATCAGGTTTTATTATATTCTGAATTGGACGTTGAAAATGAGCTTATCTCAGCCAGCAGAGAGGTCAAATCACAGTAATGCAAACTCAGTCAGAGACATAGATTTTCACTTGCAACTTGCTTTAACATGTTTAACAGTGCATGAAATGTTGTCTAAAACAAAAAAGAATGATGCATTTTATGGCTGGATCTGGTTTTATCACTTTCTGAATTGGATGTTGAAAATGAGCTTATCTCAGCCAGCAGAGAGGTCAAATCACAGTAATGCAAACTCAGTCAGAGACATAGATTTTCACTTGCAACTTGCTTTAACATGTTTAACAGTGCATGAAATGTTGTCTAAAACAAAAAAGAATGATCCATTTTATGGCTGGATCTGTTTTTATTACATTCTGAATTGGACGTTGAAAATGAGCTTATCTCAGCCAGCAGAGAGGTCAAATCACAGTAATGCAAACTCAGTCAGAGACATAGATTTTCACTTGCAACTTGCTTTAACATGTTTAACAGTGCATGAAATGTTGTCTAAAACAAAAAAGAATGATGCATTTTATGGCTGGATCTGGTTTTATTACATTCTGACTTAGACGTTGAAAATGAGCTTATCTCAGCCAGCAGAGAGGTCAAATCACAGTAATGCAAACTCAGTCAGAGACATAGATTTTCACTTGCAACTTGCTTTAACATGTTTAACAGTGCATGAAATGTTGTCTAAAACAAAAAAGAATGATGCATTTTATGGCTGGATCAGGTTTTATTACATTCTGAATTGGACGTTGAAAATGAGCTTATCTCAGCCAGCAGAGAGGTCAAATCACAGTAATGCAAACTCAGTCAGAGACATAGATTTTCACTTGCAACTTGCTTTAACATGTTTAACAGTGCATGAAATGTTGTCTAAAACAAAAAAGAATGATGCATTTTATAGCTGGATCAGGTTTTATTATATTCTGAATTGGACGTTGAAAATGAGCTTATCTCAGCCAGCAGAGAGGTCAAATCACAGTAATGCAAACTCAGTCAGAGACATAGATTTTCACTTGCAACTTGCTTTAACATGTTTAACAGTGCATGAAATGTTGTCTAAAACAAAAAAGAATGATGCATTTTATGGCTGGATCTGGTTTTATTACATTCTGAATTGGACGTTGAAAATGAGCTTATCTCAGCCAGCAGAGAGGTCAAATCACAGTAATGCAAACTCAGTCAGAGACATAGATTTTCACTTGCAACTTGCTTTAACATGTTTAACAGTGCATGAAATGTTGTCTAAAACAAAAAAGAATGATGCATTTTATAGCTGGATCAGGTTTTATTATATTTTGAATTGGACGTTGAAAATGAGCTTATCTCAGCCAGCAGAGAGGTCAAATCACAGTAATGCAAACTCAGTCAGAGACATAGATTTTCACTTGCAACTTGCTTTAACATGTTTAACAGTGCATGAAATGTTGTCTTAAACAAAAAAGAATGATGCATTTTATAGCTGGATCAGGTTTTATTATATTCTGAATTGGACGTTGAAAATGAGCTTATCTCAGCCAGCAGAGAGGTCAAATCACAGTAATGCAAACTCAGTCAGAGACATAGATTTTCACTTGCAACTTGCTTTAACATGTTTAACAGTGCATGAAATGTTGTCTAAAACAAAAAAGAATGATGCATTTTATGGCTGGATCTGGTTTTATCACTTTCTGAATTGGACGTTGAAAATGAGCTTATCTCAGCCAGCAGAGAGGTCAAATCACAGTAATGCAAACTCAGTCAGAGACATAGATTTTCACTTGCAACTTGCTTTAACATGTTTAACAGTGCATGAAATGTTGTCTAAAACAAAAAAGAATGATGCATTTTATGGCTGGATCTGGTTTTATTACATTCTGAATTGGACGTTGAAAATGAGTTTATCTCAGCCAGCAGAGAGGTCAAATCACAGTAATGCAAACTCAGTCAGAGACATAGATTTTCACTTGCAACTTGCTTTAACATGTTTAACAGTGCATGAAATGTTGTCTAAAACAAAAAAGAATGATGCATTTTATGGCTGGATCTGGTTTTATTACATTCTGAGTTGGACGTTGCAAATGAGCTTATCTCAGCCAGCAGAGAGGTCAAATCACAGTAATGCAAACTCAGTCAGAGACATAGATTTTCACTTGCAACTTGCTTTAACATGTTTAACAGTGCATGAAATGTTGTCTAAAACAAAAAAGAATGATGCATTTTATAGCTGGATCAGGTTTTATTATATTCTGAATTGGACGTTGAAAATGAGCTTATCTCAGCCAGCAGAGAGGTCAAATCACAGTAATGCAAACTCAGTCAGAGACATAGATTTTCACTTGCAACTTGCTTTAACATGTTTAACAGTGCATAAAATGTTGTCTAAAACAAAAAAGAATGATGCATTTTATGGCTGGATCTGGTTTTATTACATTCTGATATGGACGTTGAAAATGAGCTCATCTCAGCCAGCAGAGAGGTCAAATCACAGTAATACAAACTCAGTCAGAGACATAGATTTTCACTTGCAACTTGCTTTAACATGTTTAACAGTGCATGAAATGTTGTCTAAAACAAAAAAGAATGATGCATTTTATAGCTGGATCAGGTTTTATTATATTCTGAATTGGACGTTGAAAATGAGCTTATCTCAGCCAGCAGAGAGGTCAAATCACAGTAATGCAAACTCAGTCAGAGACATAGATTTTCACTTGCAACTTGCTTTAACATGTTTAACAGTGCATGAAATGTTGTCTAAAACAAAAAAGAATGATGCATTTTATGGCTGGATCTGGTTTTATCACTTTCTGAATTGGATGTTGAAAATGAGCTTATCTCAGCCAGCAGAGAGGTCAAATCACAGTAATGCAAACTCAGTCAGAGACATAGATTTTCACTTGCAACTTGCTTTAACATGTTTAACAGTGCATGAAATGTTGTCTAAAACAAAAAAGAATGATGCATTTTATGGCTGGATCTGGTTTTATTACATTCTGAATTGGACGTTGAAAATGAGCTTATCTCAGCCAGCAGAGAGGTCAAATCACAGTAATGCAAACTCAGTCAGAGACATAGATTTTCACTTGCAACTTGCTTTAACATGTTTAACAGTGCATGAAATGTTGTCTAAAACAAAAAAGAATGATGCATTTTAAGCTGGATCAGGTTTTATTACATTCTGAATTGGACGTTGAAAATGAGCTTATCTCAGCCAGCAGAGAGGTCAAATCACAGTAATGCAAACTCAGTCAGAGACATAGATTTTCACTTGCAACTTGCTTTAACATGTTTAACAGTGCATGAAATGTTGTCTAAAACAAAAAAGAATGATGCATTTTATGGCTGGATCTGGTTTTATTACATTCTGATATGGACGTTGAAAATGAGCTCATCTCAGCCAGCAGAGAGGTCAAATCACAGTAATGCAAACTCAGTCAGAGACATAGATTTTCACTTGCAACTTGCTTTAACATGTTTAACAGTGCATGAAATGTTGTCTAAAACAAAAAAGAATGATGCATTTTATGGCTGGATCTGGTTTTATCACTTTCTGAATTGGATGTTGAAAATGAGCTTATCTCAGCCAGCAGAGAGGTCAAATCACAGTAATGCAAACTCAGTCAGAGACATAGATTTTCACTTGCAACTTGCTTTAACATGTTTACCAGTGCATGAAATGTTGTCTAAAACAAAAAAGAATGATGCATTTTATGGCTGGATCTGGTTTTATTACATTCTGAATTGGACGTTGAAAATGAGCTTATCTCAGCCAGCAGAGAGGTCAAATCACAGTAATGCAAACTCAGTCAGAGACATAGATTTTCACTTGCAACTTGCTTTAACATGTTTAACAGTGCATGAAATGTTGTCTAAAACAAAAAAGAATGATGCATTTTAAGCTGGATCAGGTTTTATTACATTCTGAATTGGACGTTGAAAATGAGCTTATCTCAGCCAGCAGAGAGGTCAAATCACAGTAATGCAAACTCAGTCAGAGACATAGATTTTCACTTGCAACTTGCTTTAACATGTTTAACAGTGCATGAAATGTTGTCTAAAACAAAAAAGAATGATGCATTTTATGGCTGGATCTGGTTTTATTACATTCTGAGTTGGACGTTGAAAATGAGCTTATCTCAGCCAGCAGAGAGGTCAAATCACAGTAATGCAAACTCAGTCAGAGACATAGATTTTCACTTGCAACTTGCTTTAACATGTTTAACAGTGCATGAAATGTTGTCTAAAACAAAAAAGAATGATGCATTTTATAGCTGGATCAGGTTTTATTATATTCTGAATTGGACGTTGAAAATGAGCTCATCTCAGCCAGCAGAGAGGTCAAATCACAGTAATACAAACTCAGTCAGAGACATAGATTTTCACTTGCAACTTGCTTTAACATGTTTAACAGTGCATGAAATGTTGTCTAAAACAAAAAAGAATGATGCATTTTATAGCTGGATCAGGTTTTATTATATTCTGAATTGGACGTTGAAAATGAGCTTATCTCAGCCAGCAGAGAGGTCAAATCACAGTAATGCAAACTCAGTCAGAGACATAGATTTTCACTTGCAACTTGCTTTAACATGTTTAACAGTGCATGAAATGTTGTCTAAAACAAAAAAGAATGATGCATTTTATGGCTGGATCTGGTTTTATCACTTTCTGAATTGGATGTTGAAAATGAGCTTATCTCAGCCAGCAGAGAGGTCAAATCACAGTAATGCAAACTCAGTCAGAGACATAGATTTTCACTTGCAACTTGCTTTAACATGTTTAACAGTGCATGAAATGTTGTCTAAAACAAAAAAGAATGATCCATTTTATGGCTGGATCTGTTTTTATTACATTCTGAATTGGACGTTGAAAATGAGCTTATCTCAGCCAGCAGAGAGGTCAAATCACAGTAATGCAAACTCAGTCAGAGACATAGATTTTCACTTGCAACTTGCTTTAACATGTTTAACAGTGCATGAAATGTTGTCTAAAACAAAAAAGAATGATGCATTTTATGGCTGGATCTGGTTTTATTACATTCTGACTTGGACGTTGAAAATGAGCTTATCTCAGCCAGCAGAGAGGTCAAATCACAGTAATGCAAACTCAGTCAGAGACATAGATTTTCACTTGCAACTTGCTTTAACATGTTTAACGGTGCATGAAATGTTGTCTAAAACAAAAAAGAATGATGCATTTTATAGCTGGATCAGGTTGTATTATATTCTGAATTGGACGTTGAAAATGAGCTTATCTCAGCCAGCAGAGAGGTCAAATCACAGTAATGCAAACTCAGTCAGAGACATAGATTTTCACTTGCAACTTGCTTTAACATGTTTAACAGTGCATAAAATGTTGTCTAAAACAAAAAAGAATGATGCATTTTATGGCTGGATCTGGTTTTATTACATTCTGATATGGACGTTGAAAATGAGCTTATCTCAGCCAGCAGAGAGGTCAAATCACAGTAATACAAACTCAGTCAGAGACATAGATTTTCACTTGCAACTTGCTTTAACATGTTTAACAGTGCATGAAATGTTGTCTAAAACAAAAAAGAATGATGCATTTTATAGCTGGATCAGGTTTTATTATATTCTGAATTGGACTTTGAAAATGAGCTTATCTCAGCCAGCAGAGAGGTCAAATCACAGTAATGCAAACTCAGTCAGAGACATAGATTTTCACTTGCAACTTGCTTTAACATGTTTATCTCAGCCAGCAGAGAGGTCAAATCACAGTAATGCAAACTCAGTCAGAGACATAGATTTTCACTTGCAACTTGCTTTAACATGTTTAACAGTGCATGAAATGTTGTCTAAAACAAAAAAGAATGATGCATTTTATGGCTGGATCTGGTTTTATTACATTCTGAGTTGGACGTTGAAAATGAGCTTATCTCAGCCAGCAGAGAGGTCAAATCACAGTAATGCAAACTCAGTCAGAGACATAGATTTTCACTTGCAACTTGCTTTAACATGTTTAACAGTGCATGAAATGTTGTCTAAAACAAAAAAGAATGATGCATTTTATGGCTGGATCTGGTTTTATCACTTTCTGAATTGGATGTTGAAAATGAGCTTATCTCAGCCAGCAGAGAGGTCAAATCACAGTAATGCAAACTCAGTCAGAGACATAGATTTTCACTTGCAACTTGCTTTAACATGTTTAACAGTGCATGAAATGTTGTCTAAAACAAAAAAGAATGATGCATTTTATGGCTGGATCTGGTTTTATTACATTCTGAATTGGACGTTGAAAATGAGCTTATCTCAGCCAGCAGAGAGGTCAAATCACAGTAATGCAAACTCAGTCAGAGACATAGATTTTCACTTGCAACTTGCTTTAACATGTTTAACAGTGCATGAAATGTTGTCTAAAACAAAAAAGAATGATGCATTTTAAGCTGGATCAGGTTTTATTACATTCTGAATTGGACGTTGAAAATGAGCTTATCTCAGCCAGCAGAGAGGTCAAATCACAGTAATGCAAACTCAGTCAGAGACATAGATTTTCACTTGCAACTTGCTTTAACATGTTTAACAGTGCATGAAATGTTGTCTAAAACAAAAAAGAATGATGCATTTTATGGCTGGATCTGGTTTTATTACATTCTGATATGGACGTTGAAAATGAGCTCATCTCAGCCAGCAGAGAGGTCAAATCACAGTAATGCAAACTCAGTCAGAGACATAGATTTTCACTTGCAACTTGCTTTAACATGTTTAACAGTGCATGAAATGTTGTCTAAAACAAAAAAGAATGATGCATTTTATGGCTGGATCTGGTTTTATCACTTTCTGAATTGGATGTTGAAAATGAGCTTATCTCAGCCAGCAGAGAGGTCAAATCACAGTAATGCAAACTCAGTCAGAGACATAGATTTTCACTTGCAACTTGCTTTAACATGTTTACCAGTGCATGAAATGTTGTCTAAAACAAAAAAGAATGATGCATTTTATGGCTGGATCTGGTTTTATTACATTCTGAATTGGACGTTGAAAATGAGCTTATCTCAGCCAGCAGAGAGGTCAAATCACAGTAATGCAAACTCAGTCAGAGACATAGATTTTCACTTGCAACTTGCTTTAACATGTTTAACAGTGCATGAAATGTTGTCTAAAACAAAAAAGAATGATGCATTTTAAGCTGGATCAGGTTTTATTACATTCTGAATTGGACGTTGAAAATGAGCTTATCTCAGCCAGCAGAGAGGTCAAATCACAGTAATGCAAACTCAGTCAGAGACATAGATTTTCACTTGCAACTTGCTTTAACATGTTTAACAGTGCATGAAATGTTGTCTAAAACAAAAAAGAATGATGCATTTTATGGCTGGATCTGGTTTTATTACATTCTGAGTTGGACGTTGAAAATGAGCTTATCTCAGCCAGCAGAGAGGTCAAATCACAGTAATGCAAACTCAGTCAGAGACATAGATTTTCACTTGCAACTTGCTTTAACATGTTTAACAGTGCATGAAATGTTGTCTAAAACAAAAAAGAATGATGCATTTTATAGCTGGATCAGGTTTTATTATATTCTGAATTGGACGTTGAAAATGAGCTCATCTCAGCCAGCAGAGAGGTCAAATCACAGTAATACAAACTCAGTCAGAGACATAGATTTTCACTTGCAACTTGCTTTAACATGTTTAACAGTGCATGAAATGTTGTCTAAAACAAAAAAGAATGATGCATTTTATAGCTGGATCAGGTTTTATTATATTCTGAATTGGACGTTGAAAATGAGCTTATCTCAGCCAGCAGAGAGGTCAAATCACAGTAATGCAAACTCAGTCAGAGACATAGATTTTCACTTGCAACTTGCTTTAACATGTTTAACAGTGCATGAAATGTTGTCTAAAACAAAAAAGAATGATGCATTTTATGGCTGGATCTGGTTTTATCACTTTCTGAATTGGATGTTGAAAATGAGCTTATCTCAGCCAGCAGAGAGGTCAAATCACAGTAATGCAAACTCAGTCAGAGACATAGATTTTCACTTGCAACTTGCTTTAACATGTTTAACAGTGCATGAAATGTTGTCTAAAACAAAAAAGAATGATCCATTTTATGGCTGGATCTGTTTTTATTACATTCTGAATTGGACGTTGAAAATGAGCTTATCTCAGCCAGCAGAGAGGTCAAATCACAGTAATGCAAACTCAGTCAGAGACATAGATTTTCACTTGCAACTTGCTTTAACATGTTTAACAGTGCATGAAATGTTGTCTAAAACAAAAAAGAATGATGCATTTTATGGCTGGATCTGGTTTTATTACATTCTGACTTGGACGTTGAAAATGAGCTTATCTCAGCCAGCAGAGAGGTCAAATCACAGTAATGCAAACTCAGTCAGAGACATAGATTTTCACTTGCAACTTGCTTTAACATGTTTAACGGTGCATGAAATGTTGTCTAAAACAAAAAAGAATGATGCATTTTATAGCTGGATCAGGTTGTATTATATTCTGAATTGGACGTTGAAAATGAGCTTATCTCAGCCAGCAGAGAGGTCAAATCACAGTAATGCAAACTCAGTCAGAGACATAGATTTTCACTTGCAACTTGCTTTAACATGTTTAACAGTGCATAAAATGTTGTCTAAAACAAAAAAGAATGATGCATTTTATGGCTGGATCTGGTTTTATTACATTCTGATATGGACGTTGAAAATGAGCTTATCTCAGCCAGCAGAGAGGTCAAATCACAGTAATACAAACTCAGTCAGAGACATAGATTTTCACTTGCAACTTGCTTTAACATGTTTAACAGTGCATGAAATGTTGTCTAAAACAAAAAAGAATGATGCATTTTATAGCTGGATCAGGTTTTATTATATTCTGAATTGGACTTTGAAAATGAGCTTATCTCAGCCAGCAGAGAGGTCAAATCACAGTAATGCAAACTCAGTCAGAGACATAGATTTTCACTTGCAACTTGCTTTAACATGTTTATCTCAGCCAGCAGAGAGGTCAAATCACAGTAATGCAAACTCAGTCAGAGACATAGATTTTCACTTGCAACTTGCTTTAACATGTTTAACAGTGCATGAAATGTTGTCTAAAACAAAAAAGAATGATGCATTTTATAGCTGGATCAGGTTTTATTACATTCTGAATTGGACGTTGAAAATGAGCTTATCTCAGCCAGCAGAGAGGTCAAATCACAGTAATGCAAACTCAGTCAGAGACATAGATTTTCACTTGCAACTTGCTTTAACATGTTTAACAGTGCATGAAATGTTGTCTAAAACAAAAAAGAACTATGCATTTTATGGCTGGATCAGGTTTTATTACATTCTGAATTGGACGTTGAAAATGAGCTTATCTCAGCCAGCAGAGAGGTCAAATCACAGTAATGCAAACTCAGTCAGAGACATAGATTTTCACTTGCAACTTGCTTTAACATGTTTAACAGTGCATGAAATGTTGTCTAAAACAAAAAAGAATGATGCATTTTATGGCTGGATCTGGTTTTATTACATTCTGAATTGGACGTTGAAAATGAGCTTATCTCAGCCAGCAGAGAGGTCAAATCACAGTAATGCAAACTCAGTCAGAGACATAGATTTTCACTTGCAACTTGCTTTAACATGTTTAACAGTGCATGAAATGTTGTCTAAAACAAAAAAGAATGATGCATTTTATAGCTGGATCAGGTTTTATTATATTCTGAATTGGACGTTGAAAATGAGCTTATCTCAGTCAGCAGAGAGGTCAAATCACAGTAATGCAAACTCAGTCAGAGACATAGATTTTCACTTGCAACTTGCTTTAACATGTTTAACAGTGCATGAAATGTTGTCTAAAACAAAAAAGAACTATGCATTTTATGGCTGGATCAGGTTTTATTACATTCTGAATTGGACGTTGAAAATGAGCTTATCTCAGCCAGCAGAGAGGTCAAATCACAGTAATGCAAACTCAGTCAGAGACATAGATTTTCACTTGCAACTTGCTTTAACATGTTTAACAGTGCATGAAATGTTGTCTAAAACAAAAAAGAATGATGCATTTTATGGCTGGATCTGGTTTTATTACATTCTGAATTGGACGTTGAAAATGAGCTTATCTCAGCCAGCAGAGAGGTCAAATCACAGTAATGCAAACTCAGTCAGAGACATAGATTTTCACTTGCAACTTGCTTTAACATGTTTAACAGTGCATGAAATGTTGTCTAAAACAAAAAAGAATGATGCATTTTATAGCTGGATCAGGTTTTATTATATTCTGAATTGGACGTTGAAAATGAGCTTATCTCAGCCAGCAGAGAGGTCAAATCACAGTAATGCAAACTCAGTCAGAGACATAGATTTTCACTTGCAACTTGCTTTAACATGTTTAACAGTGCATGAAATGTTGTCTAAAACAAAAAAGAATGATGCATTTTAAGCTGGATCAGGTTTTATTATATTCTGAATTGGACGTTGAAAATGAGCTTATCTCAGCCAGCAGAGAGGTCAAATCACAGTAATGCAAACTCAGTCAGAGACATAGATTTTCACTTGCAACTTGCTTTAACATGTTTAACAGTGCATGAAATGTTGTCTAAAACAAAAAAGAATGATGCATTTTATGGCTGGATCTGGTTTTATCACTTTCTGAATTGGATGTTGAAAATGAGCTTATCTCAGCCAGCAGAGAGGTCAAATCACAGTAATGCAAACTCAGTCAGAGACATAGATTTTCACTTGCAACTTGCTTTAACATGTTTACCAGTGCATGAAATGTTGTCTAAAACAAAAAAGAATGATGCATTTTATGGCTGGATCTGGTTTTATCACTTTCTGAATTGGATGTTGAAAATGAGCTTATCTCAGCCAGCAGAGAGGTCAAATCACAGTAATGCAAACTCAGTCAGAGACATAGATTTTCACTTGCAACTTGCTTTAACATGTTTACCAGTGCATGAAATGTTGTCTAAAACAAAAAAGAATGATGCATTTTATGGCTGGATCTGGTTTTATTACATTCTGAATTGGACGTTGAAAATGAGCTTATCTCAGCCAGCAGAGAGGTCAAATCACAGTAATGCAAACTCAGTCAGAGACATAGATTTTCACTTGCAACTTGCTTTAACATGTTTAACAGTGCATGAAATGTTGTCTAAAACAAAAAAGAATGATGCATTTTAAGCTGGATCAGGTTTTATTACATTCTGAATTGGACGTTGAAAATGAGCTTATCTCAGCCAGCAGAGAGGTCAAATCACAGTAATGCAAACTCAGTCAGAGACATAGATTTTCACTTGCAACTTGCTTTAACATGTTTAACAGTGCATGAAATGTTGTCTAAAACAAAAAAGAATGATGCATTTTATGGCTGGATCTGGTTTTATTACATTCTGAGTTGGACGTTGAAAATGAGCTTATCTCAGCCAGCAGAGAGGTCAAATCACAGTAATGCAAACTCAGTCAGAGACATAGATTTTCACTTGCAACTTGCTTTAACATGTTTAACAGTGCATGAAATGTTGTCTAAAACAAAAAAGAATGATGCATTTTATAGCTGGATCAGGTTTTATTATATTCTGAATTGGACGTTGAAAATGAGCTCATCTCAGCCAGCAGAGAGGTCAAATCACAGTAATACAAACTCAGTCAGAGACATAGATTTTCACTTGCAACTTGCTTTAACATGTTTAACAGTGCATGAAATGTTGTCTAAAACAAAAAAGAATGATGCATTTTATAGCTGGATCAGGTTTTATTATATTCTGAATTGGACGTTGAAAATGAGCTTATCTCAGCCAGCAGAGAGGTCAAATCACAGTAATGCAAACTCAGTCAGAGACATAGATTTTCACTTGCAACTTGCTTTAACATGTTTAACAGTGCATGAAATGTTGTCTAAAACAAAAAAGAATGATGCATTTTATGGCTGGATCTGGTTTTATCACTTTCTGAATTGGATGTTGAAAATGAGCTTATCTCAGCCAGCAGAGAGGTCAAATCACAGTAATGCAAACTCAGTCAGAGACATAGATTTTCACTTGCAACTTGCTTTAACATGTTTAACAGTGCATGAAATGTTGTCTAAAACAAAAAAGAATGATCCATTTTATGGCTGGATCTGTTTTTATTACATTCTGAATTGGACGTTGAAAATGAGCTTATCTCAGCCAGCAGAGAGGTCAAATCACAGTAATGCAAACTCAGTCAGAGACATAGATTTTCACTTGCAACTTGCTTTAACATGTTTAACAGTGCATGAAATGTTGTCTAAAACAAAAAAGAATGATGCATTTTATGGCTGGATCTGGTTTTATTACATTCTGACTTGGACGTTGAAAATGAGCTTATCTCAGCCAGCAGAGAGGTCAAATCACAGTAATGCAAACTCAGTCAGAGACATAGATTTTCACTTGCAACTTGCTTTAACATGTTTAACGGTGCATGAAATGTTGTCTAAAACAAAAAAGAATGATGCATTTTATAGCTGGATCAGGTTGTATTATATTCTGAATTGGACGTTGAAAATGAGCTTATCTCAGCCAGCAGAGAGGTCAAATCACAGTAATGCAAACTCAGTCAGAGACATAGATTTTCACTTGCAACTTGCTTTAACATGTTTAACAGTGCATAAAATGTTGTCTAAAACAAAAAAGAATGATGCATTTTATGGCTGGATCTGGTTTTATTACATTCTGATATGGACGTTGAAAATGAGCTTATCTCAGCCAGCAGAGAGGTCAAATCACAGTAATACAAACTCAGTCAGAGACATAGATTTTCACTTGCAACTTGCTTTAACATGTTTAACAGTGCATGAAATGTTGTCTAAAACAAAAAAGAATGATGCATTTTATAGCTGGATCAGGTTTTATTATATTCTGAATTGGACTTCGAAAATGAGCTTATCTCAGCCAGCAGAGAGGTCAAATCACAGTAATGCAAACTCAGTCAGAGACATAGATTTTCACTTGCAACTTGCTTTAACATGTTTATCTCAGCCAGCAGAGAGGTCAAATCACAGTAATGCAAACTCAGTCAGAGACATAGATTTTCACTTGCAACTTGCTTTAACATGTTTAACAGTGCATGAAATGTTGTCTAAAACAAAAAAGAATGATGCATTTTATAGCTGGATCAGGTTTTATTACATTCTGAATTGGACGTTGAAAATGAGCTTATCTCAGCCAGCAGAGAGGTCAAATCACAGTAATGCAAACTCAGTCAGAGACATAGATTTTCACTTGCAACTTGCTTTAACATGTTTAACAGTGCATGAAATGTTGTCTAAAACAAAAAAGAATGATGCATTTTATAGCTGGATCAGGTTTTATTACATTCTGAATTGGACGTTGAAAATGAGCTTATCTCAGCCAGCAGAGAGGTCAAATCACAGTAATGCAAACTCAGTCAGAGACATAGATTTTCACTTGCAACTTGCTTTAACATGTTTAACAGTGCATGAAATGTTGTCTAAAACAAAAAAGAACTATGCATTTTATGGCTGGATCAGGTTTTATTACATTCTGAATTGGACGTTGAAAATGAGCTTATCTCAGCCAGCAGAGAGGTCAAATCACAGTAATGCAAACTCAGTCAGAGACATAGATTTTCACTTGCAACTTGCTTTAACATGTTTAACAGTGCATGAAATGTTGTCTAAAACAAAAAAGAATGATGCATTTTATGGCTGGATCTGGTTTTATTACATTCTGAATTGGACGTTGAAAATGAGCTTATCTCAGCCAGCAGAGAGGTCAAATCACAGTAATGCAAACTCAGTCAGAGACATAGATTTTCACTTGCAACTTGCTTTAACATGTTTAACAGTGCATGAAATGTTGTCTAAAACAAAAAAGAATGATGCATTTTATAGCTGGATCAGGTTTTATTATATTCTGAATTGGACGTTGAAAATGAGCTTATCTCAGTCAGCAGAGAGGTCAAATCACAGTAATGCAAACTCAGTCAGAGACATAGATTTTCACTTGCAACTTGCTTTAACATGTTTAACAGTGCATGAAATGTTGTCTAAAACAAAAAAGAACTATGCATTTTATGGCTGGATCAGGTTTTATTACATTCTGAATTGGACGTTGAAAATGAGCTTATCTCAGCCAGCAGAGAGGTCAAATCACAGTAATGCAAACTCAGTCAGAGACATAGATTTTCACTTGCAACTTGCTTTAACATGTTTAACAGTGCATGAAATGTTGTCTAAAACAAAAAAGAATGATGCATTTTATGGCTGGATCTGGTTTTATTACATTCTGAATTGGACGTTGAAAATGAGCTTATCTCAGCCAGCAGAGAGGTCAAATCACAGTAATGCAAACTCAGTCAGAGACATAGATTTTCACTTGCAACTTGCTTTAACATGTTTAACAGTGCATGAAATGTTGTCTAAAACAAAAAAGAATGATGCATTTTATAGCTGGATCAGGTTTTATTATATTCTGAATTGGACGTTGAAAATGAGCTTATCTCAGCCAGCAGAGAGGTCAAATCACAGTAATGCAAACTCAGTCAGAGACATAGATTTTCACTTGCAACTTGCTTTAACATGTTTAACAGTGCATGAAATGTTGTCTAAAACAAAAAAGAATGATGCATTTTAAGCTGGATCAGGTTTTATTACATTCTGAATTGGACGTTGAAAATGAGCTTATCTCAGCCAGCAGAGAGGTCAAATCACAGTAATGCAAACTCAGTCAGAGACATAGATTTTCACTTGCAACTTGCCTTAACATGTTTAACAGTGCATGAAATGTTGTCTAAAACAAAAAAGAATGATGCATTTTATGGCTGGATCTGGTTTTATTACATTCTGAATTGGACGTTGAAAATGAGCTTATCTCAGCCAGCAGAGAGGTCAAATCACAGTAATGCAAACTCAGTCAGAGACATAGATTTTCACTTGCAACTTGCCTTAACATGTTTATCAGTGCATGAAATGTTGTCTAAAACAAAAAAGAATGATGCATTTTATAGCTGGATCAGGTTTTATTATATTCTGAATTGGACGTTGAAAATGAGTTTATCTCAGCCAGCAGAGAGGTCAAATCACAGTAATGCAAACTCAGTCAGAGACATAGATTTTCACTTGCAACTTGCTTTAACATGTTTAACAGTGCATGAAATGTTGTCTAAAACAAAAAAGAATTATGCATTTTATAGCTGGATCAGGTTTTATTACATTCTGAATTGGACGTTGAAAATGAGCTTATCTCAGCCAGCAGAGAGGTCAAATCACAGTAATGCAAACTCAGTCAGAGACATAGATTTTCACTTGCAACTTGCTTTAACATGTTTAACACTGCATGAAATGTTGTCTAAAACAAAAAAGAATGATGCATTTTAAGCTGGATCAGGTTTTATTACATTCTGAATTGGACGTTGAAAATGAGCTTATCTCAGCCAGCAGAGAGGTCAAATCACAGTAATGCAAACTCAGTCAGAGACATAGATTTTCACTTGCAACTTGCTTTAACATGTTTAACAGTGCATGAAATGTTGTCTAAAACAAAAAAGAATGATGCATTTTATGGCTGGATCTGGTTTTATTACATTCTGAATTGGACGTTGAAAATGAGCTTATCTCAGCCAGCAGAGAGGTCAAATCACAGTAATGCAAACTCAGTCAGAGACATAGATTTTCACTTGCAACTTGCTTTAACATGTTTAACAGTGCATGAAATGTTGTCTAAAACAAAAAAGAATGATGCATTTTATAGCTGGATCAGGTTTTATTATATTCTGAATTGGACGTTGAAAATGAGCTTATCTCAGCCAGCAGAGAGGTCAAATCACAGTAATGCAAACTCAGTCAGAGACATAGATTTTCACTTGCAACTTGCTTTAACATGTTTAACAGTGCATGAAATGTTGTCTAAAACAAAAAAGAATGATGCATTTTATGGCTGGATCTGGTTTTATTACATTCTGAATTGGACGTTGAAAATGAGCTTATCTCAGCCAGCAGAGAGGTCAAATCACAGTAATGCAAACTCAGTCAGAGACATAGATTTTCACTTGCAACTTGCTTTAACATGTTTAACAGTGCATGAAATGTTGTCTAAAACAAAAAAGAATGATGCATTTTATAGCTGGATCAGGTTTTATTATATTTTGAATTGGACGTTGAAAATGAGCTTATCTCAGCCAGCAGAGAGGTCAAATCACAGTAATGCAAACTCAGTCAGAGACATAGATTTTCACTTGCAACTTGCTTTAACATGTTTAACAGTGCATGAAATGTTGTCTAAAACAAAAAAGAATGATGCATTTTAAGCTGGATCAGGTTTTATTACATTCTGAATTGGACGTTGAAAATGAGCTTATCTCAGCCAGCAGAGAGGTCAAATCACAGTAATGCAAACTCAGTCAGAGACATAGATTTTCACTTGCAACTTGCTTTAACATGTTTAACAGTGCATGAAATGTTGTCTAAAACAAAAAAGAATGATGCATTTTAAGCTGGATCAGGTTTTATTACATTCTGAATTGGACGTTGAAAATGAGCTTATTTCAGCCAGCAGAGAGGTCAAATCACAGTAATGCAAACTCAGTCAGAGACATAGATTTTCACTTGCAACTTGCCTTAACATGTTTAACAGTGCATGAAATGTTGTCTAAAACAAAAAAGAATGATGCATTTTATGGCTGGATCTGGTTTTATTACATTCTGAATTGGACGTTGAAAATGAGCTTATCTCAGCCAGCAGAGAGGTCAAATCACAGTAATGCAAACTCAGTCAGAGACATAGATTTTCACTTGCAACTTGCCTTAACATGTTTAACAGTGCATGAAATGTTGTCTAAAACAAAAAAGAATGATGCATTTTATAGCTGGATCAGGTTTTATTATATTCTGAATTGGACGTTGAAAATGAGTTTATCTCAGCCAGCAGAGAGGTCAAATCACAGTAATGCAAACTCAGTCAGAGACATAGATTTTCACTTGCAACTTGCTTTAACATGTTTAACAGTGCATGAAATGTTGTCTAAAACAAAAAAGAATGATCCATTTTATGGCTGGATCTGTTTTTATCACTTTCTGAATTGGACGTTGAAAATGAGCTTATCTCAGCCAGCAGAGAGGTCAAATCACAGTAATGCAAACTCAGTCAGAGACATAGATTTTCACTTGCAACTTGCTTTAACATGTTTAACAGTGCATGAAATGTTGTCTAAAACAAAAAAGAATTATGCATTTTATAGCTGGATCAGGTTTTATTACATTCTGAATTGGACGTTGAAAATGAGCTTATCTCAGCCAGCAGAGAGGTCAAATCACAGTAATGCAAACTCAGTCAGAGACATAGATTTTCACTTGCAACTTGCTTTAACATGTTTAACAGTGCATGAAATGTTGTCTAAAACAAAAAAGAATGATGCATTTTAAGCTGGATCAGGTTTTATTACATTCTGAATTGGACGTTGAAAATGAGCTTATCTCAGCCAGCAGAGAGGTCAAATCACAGTAATGCAAACTCAGTCAGAGACATAGATTTTCACTTGCAACTTGCTTTAACATGTTTAACAGTGCATGAAATGTTGTGTAAAACAAAAAAGAATGATGCATTTTATGGCTGGATCTGGTTTTATTACATTCTGAATTGGACGTTGAAATTGAGCTTATCTCAGCCAGCAGAGAGGTCAAATCACAGTAATGCAAACTCAGTCAGAGACATAGATTTTCACTTGCAACTTGCTTTAACATGTTTAACGGTGCATGAAATGTTGTCTAAAACAAAAAAGAATGATGCATTTTATGGCTGGATCTGGTTTTATCACTTTCTGAAGTGGACGTTGAAAATGAGCTTATCTCAGCCAGCAGAGAGGTCAAATCACAGTAATGCAAACTCAGTCAGAGACATAGATTTTCACTTGCAACTTGCTTTAACATGTTTAACAGTGCATGAAATGTTGTCTAAAACAAAAAAGAATGATGCATTTTATGGCTGGATCTGGTTTTATTACATTCTGAATTGGACGTTGAAAATGAGCTTATCTCAGCCAGCAGAGAGGTCAAATCACAGTAATGCAAACTCAGTCAGAGACCTAGATTTTCACTTGCAACTTGCTTTAACATGTTTAACAGTGCATGAAATGTTGTCTAAAACAAAAAAGAATGATGCATTTTAAGCTGGATCAGGTTTTATTACATTCTGAATTGGACGTTGAAAATGAGCTTATCTCAGCCAGCAGAGAGGTCAAATCACAGTAATGCAAACTCAGTCAGAGACATAGATTTTCACTTGCAACTTGCTTTAACATGTTTAACAGTGCATGAAATGTTGTCTAAAACAAAAAAGAATGATGCATTTTAAGCTGGATCAGGTTTTATTACATTCTGAATTGGACGTTGAAAATGAGCTTATCTCAGCCAGCAGAGAGGTCAAATCACAGTAATGCAAACTCAGTCAGAGACATAGATTTTCACTTGCAACTTGCTTTAACATGTTTAACAGTGCATGAAATGTTGTCTAAAACAAAAAAGAATGATGCATTTTATGGCTGGATCTGGTTTTATTACATTCTGAATTGGACGTTGAAAATGAGCTTATCTCAGCCAGCAGAGAGGTCAAATCAGAGTAATGCAAACTCAGTCAGAGACATAGATTTTCACTTGCAACTTGCTTTAACATGTTTAACAGTGCATGAAATGTTGTCTAAAACAAAAAAGAATGATGCATTTTATGGCTGGATCTGGTTTTATTACATTCTGAATTGGACGTTGAAAATGAGCTTATCTCAGCCAGCAGAGAGGTCAAATCACAGTAATGCAAACTCAGTCAGAGACCTAGATTTTCACTTGCAACTTGCTTTAACATGTTTAACAGTGCATGAAATGTTGTCTAAAACAAAAAAGAATGATGCATTTTAAGCTGGATCAGGTTTTATTACATTCTGAATTGGACGTTGAAAATGAGCTTATCTCAGCCAGCAGAGAGGTCAAATCACAGTAATGCAAACTCAGTCAGAGACATAGATTTTCACTTGCAACTTGCTTTAACATGTTTAACAGTGCATGAAATGTTGTCTAAAACAAAAAAGAATGATGCATTTTAAGCTGGATCAGGTTTTATTACATTCTGAATTGGACGTTGAAAATGAGCTTATCTCAGCCAGCAGAGAGGTCAAATCACAGTAATGCAAACTCAGTCAGAGACATAGATTTTCACTTGCAACTTGCTTTAACATGTTTAACAGTGCATGAAATGTTGTCTAAAACAAAAAAGAATGATGCATTTTATGGCTGGATCTGGTTTTATTACATTCTGAATTGGACGTTGAAAATGAGCTTATCTCAGCCAGCAGAGAGGTCAAATCAGAGTAATGCAAACTCAGTCAGAGACATAGATTTTCACTTGCAACTTGCCTTAACATGTTTAACAGTGCATGAAATGTTGTCTAAAACAAAAAAGAATGATGCATTTTATGGCTGGATCTGGTTTTATTACATTCTGAATTGGACGTTGAAAATGAGCTTATCTCAGCCAGCAGAGAGGTCAAATCACAGTAATGCAAACTCAGTCAGAGTCCTAGATTTTCACTTGCAACTTGCTTTAACATGTTTAACAGTGCATGAAATGTTGTCTAAAACAAAAAAGAATGATGCATTTTAAGCTGGATCAGGTTTTATTACATTCTGAATTGGACGTTGAAAATGAGCTTATCTCAGCCAGCAGAGAGGTCAAATCACAGTAATGCAAACTCAGTCAGAGACATAGATTTTCACTTGCAACTTGCTTTAACATGTTTAACAGTGCATGAAATGTTGTCTAAAACAAAAAAGAATGATGCATTTTAAGCTGGATCAGGTTTTATTACATTCTGAATTGGACGTTGAAAATGAGCTTATCTCAGCCAGCAGAGAGGTCAAATCACAGTAATGCAAACTCAGTCAGACACATAGATTTTCACTTGCAACTTGCCTTAACATGTTTAACAGTGCATGAAATGTTGTCTAAAACAAAAAAGAATGATGCATTTTATGGCTGGATCAGGTTTTATTACATTCTGAATTGGACGTTGAAAATGAGCTTATCTCAGCCAGCAGAGAGGTCAAATCACAGTAATGCAAACTCAGTCAGAGACATAGATTTTCACTTGCAACTTGCCTTAACATGTTTAACAGTGCATGAAATGTTGTCTAAAACAAAAAAGAATGATGCATTTTATAGCTGGATCAGGTTTTATTATATTCTGAATTGGACGTTGAAAATGAGTTTATCTCAGCCAGCAGAGAGGTCAAATCACAGTAATGCAAACTCAGTCAGAGACATAGATTTTCACTTGCAACTTGCTTTAACATGTTTAACAGTGCATGAAATGTTGTCTAAAACAAAAAAGAATGATCCATTTTATGGCTGGATCTGTTTTTATCACTTTCTGAATTGGACGTTGAAAATGAGCTTATCTCAGCCAGCAGAGAGGTCAAATCACAGTAATGCAAACTCAGTCAGAGACATAGATTTTCACTTGCAACTTGCTTTAACATGTTTAACAGTGCATGAAATGTTGTCTAAAACAAAAAAGAATGATGCATTTTAAGCTGGATCAGGTTTTATTACATTCTGAATTGGACGTTGAAAATGAGCTTATCTCAGCCAGCAGAGAGGTCAAATCACAGTAATGCAAACTCAGTCAGAGACATAGATTTTCACTTGCAACTTGCTTTAACATGTTTAACAGTGCATGAAATGTTGTCTAAAACAAAAAAGAATGATGCATTTTATGGCTGGATCTGGTTTTATTACATTCTGAATTGGACGTTGAAATTGAGCTTATCTCAGCCAGCAGAGAGGTCAAATCACAGTAATGCAAACTCAGTCAGAGACATAGATTTTCACTTGCAACTTGCTTTAACATGTTTAACGGTGCATGAAATGTTGTCTAAAACAAAAAAGAATGATGCATTTTATGGCTGGATCTGGTTTTATCACTTTCTGAAGTGGACGTTGAAAATGAGCTTATCTCAGCCAGCAGAGAGGTCAAATCACAGTAATGCAAACTCAGTCAGAGACATAGATTTTCACTTGCAACTTGCTTTAACATGTTTAACAGTGCATGAAATGTTGTCTAAAACAAAAAAGAATGATGCATTTTATGGCTGGATCTGGTTTTATTACATTCTGAATTGGACGTTGAAAATGAGCTTATCTCAGCCAGCAGAGAGGTCAAATCACAGTAATGCAAACTCAGTCAGAGACCTAGATTTTCACTTGCAACTTGCTTTAACATGTTTAACAGTGCATGAAATGTTGTCTAAAACAAAAAAGAATGATGCATTTTAAGCTGGATCAGGTTTTATTACATTCTGAATTGGACGTTGAAAATGAGCTTATCTCAGCCAGCAGAGAGGTCAAATCACAGTAATGCAAACTCAGTCAGAGACCTAGATTTTCACTTGCAACTTGCTTTAACATGTTTAACAGTGCATGAAATGTTGTCTAAAACAAAAAAGAATGATGCATTTTGAGCTGGATCAGGTTTTATTACATTCTGAATTGGACGTTGAAAATGAGCTTATCTCAGCCAGCAGAGAGGTCAAATCACAGTAATGCAAACTCAGTCAGAGACATAGATTTTCACTTGCAACTTGCTTTAACATGTTTAACAGTGCATGAAATGTTGTCTAAAACAAAAAAGAATGATGCATTTTAAGCTGGATCAGGTTTTATTACATTCTGAATTGGACGTTGAAAATGAGCTTATCTCAGCCAGCAGAGAGGTCAAATCACAGTAATGCAAACTCAGTCAGAGACATAGATTTTCACTTGCAACTTGCTTTAACATGTTTAACAGTGCATGAAATGTTGTCTAAAACAAAAAAGAATGATGCATTTTATGGCTGGATCTGGTTTTATTACATTCTGAATTGGACGTTGAAAATGAGCTTATCTCAGCCAGCAGAGAGGTCAAATCACAGTAATGCAAACTCAGTCAGAGACAAAGATTTTCACTTGCAACTTGCCTTAACATGTTTAACAGTGCATGAAATGTTGTCTAAAACAAAAAAGAATGATGCATTTTATGGCTGGATCTGGTTTTATTACATTCTGAATTGGACGTTGAAAATGAGCTTATCTCAGCCAGCAGAGAGGTCAAATCACAGTAATGCAAACTCAGTCAGAGACCTAGATTTTCACTTGCAACTTGCTTTAACATGTTTAACAGTGCATGAAATGTTGTCTAAAACAAAAAAGAATGATGCATTTTAAGCTGGATCAGGTTTTATTACATTCTGAATTGGACGTTGAAAATGAGCTTATCTCAGCCAGCAGAGAGGTCAAATCACAGTAATGCAAACTCAGTCAGAGACATAGATTTTCACTTGCAACTTGCTTTAACATGTTTAACAGTGCATGAAATGTTGTCTAAAACAAAAAAGAATGATGCATTTTAAGCTGGATCAGGTTTTATTACATTCTGAATTGGACGTTGAAAATGAGCTTATCTCAGCCAGCAGAGAGGTCAAATCACAGTAATGCAAACTCAGTCAGAGACATAGATTTTCACTTGCAACTTGCCTTAACATGTTTAACAGTGCATGAAATGTTGTCTAAAACAAAAAAGAATGATGCATTTTATGGCTGGATCAGGTTTTATTACATTCTGAATTGGACGTTGAAAATGAGCTTATCTCAGCCAGCAGAGAGGTCAAATCACAGTAATGCAAACTCAGTCAGAGACATAGATTTTCACTTGCAACTTGCCTTAACATGTTTAACAGTGCATGAAATGTTGTCTAAAACAAAAAAGAATGATGCATTTTATAGCTGGATCAGGTTTTATTATATTCTGAATTGGACTTTGAAAATGAGTTTATCTCAGCCAGCAGAGAGGTCAAATCACAGTAATGCAAACTCAGTCAGAGACATAGATTTTCACTTGCAACTTGCTTTAACATGTTTAACAGTGCATGAAATGTTGTCTAAAACAAAAAAGAATGATCCATTTTATGGCTGGATCTGTTTTTATCACTTTCTGAATTGGACGTTGAAAATGAGCTTATCTCAGCCAGCAGAGAGGTCAAATCACAGTAATGCAAACTCAGTCAGAGACATAGATTTTCACTTGCAACTTGCTTTAACATGTTTAACAGTGCATGAAATGTTGTCTAAAACAAAAAAGAATGATGCATTTTATAGCTGGATCAGGTTTTATTACATTCTGAATTGGACGTTGAAAATGAGCTTATCTCAGCCAGCAGAGAGGTCAAATCACAGTAATGCAAACTCAGTCAGAGACATAGATTTTCACTTGCAACTTGCTTTAACATGTTTAACAGTGCATGAAATGTTGTCTAAAACAAAAAAGAATGATGCATTTTATAGCTGGATCAGGTTTTATTACATTCTGAATTGGACGTTGAAAATGAGCTTATCTCAGCCAGCAGAGAGGTCAAATCACAGTAATGCAAACTCAGTCAGAGACATAGATTTTCACTTGCAACTTGCTTTAACATGTTTAACAGTGCATGAAATGTTGTCTAAAACAAAAAAGAACTATGCATTTTATGGCTGGATCAGGTTTTATTACATTCTGAATTGGACGTTGAAAATGAGCTTATCTCAGCCAGCAGAGAGGTCAAATCACAGTAATGCAAACTCAGTCAGAGACATAGATTTTCACTTGCAACTTGCTTTAACATGTTTAACAGTGCATGAAATGTTGTCTAAAACAAAAAAGAATGATGCATTTTATAGCTGGATCAGGTTTTATTATATTCTGAATTGGACGTTGAAAATGAGCTTATCTCAGCCAGCAGAGAGGTCAAATCACAGTAATGCAAACTCAGTCAGAGACATAGATTTTCACTTGCAACTTGCTTTAACATGTTTAACAGTGCATGAAATGTTGTCTAAAACAAAAAAGAATGATGCATTTTATGGCTGGATCTGGTTTTATTACATTCTGAATTGGACGTTGAAAATGAGCTTATCTCAGCCAGCAGAGAGGTCAAATCACAGTAATGCAAACTCAGTCAGAGACATAGATTTTCACTTGCAACTTGCTTTAACATGTTTAACAGTGCATGAAATGTTGTCTAAAACAAAAAAGAATGATGCATTTTATAGCTGGATCAGGTTTTATTATATTCTGAATTGGACGTTGAAAATGAGCTTATCTCAGCCAGCAGAGAGGTCAAATCACAGTAATGCAAACTCAGTCAGAGACATAGATTTTCACTTGCAACTTGCTTTAACATGTTTAACAGTGCATGAAATGTTGTCTAAAACAAAAAAGAATGATGCATTTTAAGCTGGATCAGGTTTTATTACATTCTGAATTGGACGTTGAAAATGAGCTTATCTCAGCCAGCAGAGAGGTCAAATCACAGTAATGCAAACTCAGTCAGAGACATAGATTTTCACTTGCAACTTGCTTTAACATGTTTAACAGTGCATGAAATGTTGTCTAAAACAAAAAAGAATGATGCATTTTATGGCTGGATCTGGTTTTATTACATTCTGAATTGGACGTTGAAATTGAGCTTATCTCAGCCAGCAGAGAGGTCAAATCACAGTAATGCAAACTCAGTCAGAGACATAGATTTTCACTTGCAACTTGCTTTAACATGTTTAACGGTGCATGAAATGTTGTCTAAAACAAAAAAGAATGATGCATTTTATGGCTGGATCTGGTTTTATCACTTTCTGAAGTGGACGTTGAAAATGAGCTTATCTCAGCCAGCAGAGAGGTCAAATCACAGTAATGCAAACTCAGTCAGAGACATAGATTTTCACTTGCAACTTGCTTTAACATGTTTAACAGTGCATGAAATGTTGTCTAAAACAAAAAAGAATGATGCATTTTATGGCTGGATCTGGTTTTATTACATTCTGAATTGGACGTTGAAAATGAGCTTATCTCAGCCAGCAGAGAGGTCAAATCACAGTAATGCAAACTCAGTCAGAGACCTAGATTTTCACTTGCAACTTGCTTTAACATGTTTAACAGTGCATGAAATGTTGTCTAAAACAAAAAAGAATGATGCATTTTAAGCTGGATCAGATTTTATTACATTCTGAATTGGACGTTGAAAATGAGCTTATCTCAGCCAGCAGAGAGGTCAAATCACAGTAATGCAAACTCAGTCAGAGACCTAGATTTTCACTTGCAACTTGCTTTAACATGTTTAACAGTGCATGAAATGTTGTCTAAAACAAAAAAGAATGATGCATTTTAAGCTGGATCAGGTTTTATTACATTCTGAATTGGACGTTGAAAATGAGCTTATCTCAGCCAGCAGAGAGGTCAAATCACAGTAATGCAAACTCAGTCAGAGACATAGATTTTCACTTGCAACTTGCTTTAACATGTTTAACAGTGCATGAAATGTTGTCTAAAACAAAAAAGAATGATGCATTTTAAGCTGGATCAGGTTTTATTACATTCTGAATTGGACGTTGAAAATGAGCTTATCTCAGCCAGCAGAGAGGTCAAATCACAGTAATGCAAACTCAGTCAGAGACATAGATTTTCACTTGCAACTTGCTTTAACATGTTTAACAGTGCATGAAATGTTGTCTAAAACAAAAAAGAATGATGCATTTTATGGCTGGATCTGGTTTTATTACATTCTGAATTGGACGTTGAAAATGAGCTTATCTCAGCCAGCAGAGAGGTCAAATCACAGTAATGCAAACTCAGTCAGAGACAAAGATTTTCACTTGCAACTTGCCTTAACATGTTTAACAGTGCATGAAATGTTGTCTAAAACAAAAAAGAATGATGCATTTTATGGCTGGATCTGGTTTTATTACATTCTGAATTGGACGTTGAAAATGAGCTTATCTCAGCCAGCAGAGAGGTCAAATCACAGTAATGCAAACTCAGTCAGAGACCTAGATTTTCACTTGCAACTTGCTTTAACATGTTTAACAGTGCATGAAATGTTGTCTAAAACAAAAAAGAATGATGCATTTTAAGCTGGATCAGGTTTTATTACATTCTGAATTGGACGTTGAAAATGAGCTTATCTCAGCCAGCAGAGAGGTCAAATCACAGTAATGCAAACTCAGTCAGAGACATAGATTTTCACTTGCAACTTGCTTTAACATGTTTAACAGTGCATGAAATGTTGTCTAAAACAAAAAAGAATGATGCATTTTAAGCTGGATCAGGTTTTATTACATTCTGAATTGGACGTTGAAAATGAGCTTATCTCAGCCAGCAGAGAGGTCAAATCACAGTAATGCAAACTCAGTCAGAGACATAGATTTTCACTTTCAACTTGCCTTAACATGTTTAACAGTGCATGAAATGTTGTCTAAAACAAAAAAGAATGATGCATTTTATGGCTGGATCAGGTTTTATTACATTCTGAATTGGACGTTGAAAATGAGCTTATCTCAGCCAGCAGAGAGGTCAAATCACAGTAATGCAAACTCAGTCAGAGACATAGATTTTCACTTGCAACTTGCCTTAACATGTTTAACAGTGCATGAAATGTTGTCTAAAACAAAAAAGAATGATGCATTTTATAGCTGGATCAGGTTTTATTATATTCTGAATTGGACGTTGAAAATGAGTTTATCTCAGCCAGCAGAGAGGTCAAATCACAGTAATGCAAACTCAGTCAGAGACATAGATTTTCACTTGCAACTTGCTTTAACATGTTTAACAGTGCATGAAATGTTGTCTAAAACAAAAAAGAATGATCCATTTTATGGCTGGATCTGTTTTTATCACTTTCTGAATTGGACGTTGAAAATGAGCTTATCTCAGCCAGCAGAGAGGTCAAATCACAGTAATGCAAACTCAGTCATAGACATAGATTTTCACTTGCAACTTGCTTTAACATGTTTAACAGTGCATGAAATGTTGTCTAAAACAAAAAAGAATGATGCATTTTATAGCTGGATCAGGTTTTATTACATTCTGAATTGGACGTTGAAAATGAGCTTATCTCAGCCAGCAGAGAGGTCAAATCACAGTAATGCAAACTCAGTCAGAGACATAGATTTTCACTTGCAACTTGCTTTAACATGTTTAACAGTGCATGAAATGTTGTCTAAAACAAAAAAGAATGATGCATTTTATAGCTGGATCAGGTTTTATTACATTCTGAATTGGACGTTGAAAATGAGCTTATCTCAGCCAGCAGAGAGGTCAAATCACAGTAATGCAAACTCAGTCAGAGACATAGATTTTCACTTGCAACTTGCTTTAACATGTTTAACAGTGCATGAAATGTTGTCTAAAACAAAAAAGAACTATGCATTTTATGGCTGGATCAGGTTTTATTACATTCTGAATTGGACGTTGAAAATGAGCTTATCTCAGCCAGCAGAGAGGTCAAATCACAGTAATGCAAACTCAGTCAGAGACATAGATTTTCACTTGCAACTTGCTTTAACATGTTTAACAGTGCATGAAATGTTGTCTAAAACAAAAAAGAATGATGCATTTTATAGCTGGATCAGGTTTTATTATATTCTGAATTGGACGTTGAAAATGAGCTTATCTCAGCCAGCAGAGAGGTCAAATCACAGTAATGCAAACTCAGTCAGAGACATAGATTTTCACTTGCAACTTGCTTTAACATGTTTAACAGTGCATGAAATGTTGTCTAAAACAAAAAAGAATGATGCATTTTATGGCTGGATCTGGTTTTATTACATTCTGAATTGGACGTTGAAAATGAGCTTATCTCAGCCAGCAGAGAGGTCAAATCACAGTAATGCAAACTCAGTCAGAGACATAGATTTTCACTTGCAACTTGCTTTAACATGTTTAACAGTGCATGAAATGTTGTCTAAAACAAAAAAGAATGATGCATTTTATAGCTGGATCAGGTTTTATTATATTCTGAATTGGACGTTGAAAATGAGCTTATCTCAGCCAGCAGAGAGGTCAAATCACAGTAATGCAAACTCAGTCAGAGACATAGATTTTCACTTGCAACTTGCTTTAACATGTTTAACAGTGCATGAAATGTTGTCTAAAACAAAAAAGAATGATGCATTTTAAGCTGGATCAGGTTTTATTACATTCTGAATTGGACGTTGAAAATGAGCTTATCTCAGCCAGCAGAGAGGTCAAATCACAGTAATGCAAACTCAGTCAGAGACATAGATTTTCACTTGCAACTTGCTTTAACATGTTTAACAGTGCATGAAATGTTGTCTAAAACAAAAAAGAATGATGCATTTTATGGCTGGATCTGGTTTTATTACATTCTGAATTGGACGTTGAAATTGAGCTTATCTCAGCCAGCAGAGAGGTCAAATCACAGTAATGCAAACTCAGTCAGAGACATAGATTTTCACTTGCAACTTGCTTTAACATGTTTAACGGTGCATGAAACGTTGTCTAAAACAAAAAAGAATGATGCATTTTATGGCTGGATCTGGTTTTATCACTTTCTGAAGTGGACGTTGAAAATGAGCTTATCTCAGCCAGCAGAGAGGTCAAATCACAGTAATGCAAACTCAGTCAGAGACATAGATTTTCACTTGCAACTTGCTTTAACATGTTTAACAGTGCATGAAATGTTGTCTAAAACAAAAAAGAATGATGCATTTTATGGCTGGATCTGGTTTTATTACATTCTGAATTGGACGTTGAAAATGAGCTTATCTCAGCCAGCAGAGAGGTCAAATCACAGTAATGCAAACTCAGTCAGAGACCTAGATTTTCACTTGCAACTTGCTTTAACATGTTTAACAGTGCATGAAATGTTGTCTAAAACAAAAAAGAATGATGCATTTTAAGCTGGATCAGGTTTTATTACATTCTGAATTGGACGTTGAAAATGAGCTTATCTCAGCCAGCAGAGAGGTCAAATCACAGTAATGCAAACTCAGTCAGAGACATAGATTTTCACTTGCAACTTGCTTTAACATGTTTAACAGTGCATGAAATGTTGTCTAAAACAAAAAAGAATGATGCATTTTATGGCTGGATCTGGTTTTATTACATTCTGAATTGGACGTTGAAAATGAGCTTATCTCAGCCAGCAGAGAGGTCAAATCAGAGTAATGCAAACTCAGTCAGAGACATAGATTTTCACTTGCAACTTGCCTTAACATGTTTAACAGTGCTTGAAATGTTGTCTAAAACAAAAAAGAATGATGCATTTTATGGCTGGATCTGGTTTTATTACATTCTGAATTGGACGTTGAAAATGAGCTTATCTCAGCCAGCAGAGAGGTCAAATCACAGTAATGCAAACTCAGTCAGAGACCTAGATTTTCACTTGCAACTTGCTTTAACATGTTTAACAGTGCATGAAATGTTGTCTAAAACAAAAAAGAATGATGCATTTTAAGCTGGATCAGGTGTTATTACATTCTGAATTGGACGTTGAAAATGAGCTTATCTCAGCCAGCAGAGAGGTCAAATCACAGTAATGCAAACTCAGTCAGAGACATAGATTTTCACTTGCAACTTGCTTTAACATGTTTAACAGTGCATGAAATGTTGTCTAAAACAAAAAAGAATGATGCATTTTAAGCTGGATCAGGTTTTATTACATTCTGAATTGGACGTTGAAAATGAGCTTATCTCAGCCAGCAGAGAGGTCAAATCACAGTAATGCAAACTCAGTCAGACACATAGATTTTCACTTGCAACTTGCCTTAACATGTTTAACAGTGCATGAAATGTTGTCTAAAACAAAAAAGAATGATGCATTTTATGGCTGGATCAGGTTTTATTACATTCTGAATTGGACGTTGAAAATGAGCTTATCTCAGCCAGCAGAGAGGTCAAATCACAGTAATGCAAACTCAGTCAGAGACATAGATTTTCACTTGCAACTTGCCTTAACATGTTTAACAGTGCATGAAATGTTGTCTAAAACAAAAAAGAATGATGCATTTTATAGCTGGATCAGGTTTTATTATATTCTGAATTGGACGTTGAAAATGAGTTTATCTCAGCCAGCAGAGAGGTCAAATCACAGTAATGCAAACTCAGTCAGAGACATAGATTTTCACTTGCAACTTGCTTTAACATGTTTAACAGTGCATGAAATGTTGTCTAAAACAAAAAAGAATGATCCATTTTATGGCTGGATCTGTTTTTATCACTTTCTGAATTGGACGTTGAAAATGAGCTTATCTCAGCCAGCAGAGAGGTCAAATCACAGTAATGCAAACTCAGTCAGAGACATAGATTTTCACTTGCAACTTGCTTTAACATGTTTAACAGTGCATGAAATGTTGTCTAAAACAAAAAAGAATGATGCATTTTAAGCTGGATCAGGTTTTATTACATTCTGAATTGGACGTTGAAAATGAGCTTATCTCAGCCAGCAGAGAGGTCAAATCACAGTAATGCAAACTCAGTCAGAGACATAGATTTTCACTTGCAACTTGCTTTAACATGTTTAACAGTGCATGAAATGTTGTCTAAAACAAAAAAGAATGATGCATTTTATGGCTGGATCTGGTTTTATTACATTCTGAATTGGACGTTGAAATTGAGCTTATCTCAGCCAGCAGAGAGGTCAAATCACAGTAATGCAAACTCAGTCAGAGACATAGATTTTCACTTGCAACTTGCTTTAACATGTTTAACGGTGCATGAAATGTTGTCTAAAACAAAAAAGAATGATGCATTTTATGGCTGGATCTGGTTTTATCACTTTCTGAAGTGGACGTTGAAAATGAGCTTATCTCAGCCAGCAGAGAGGTCAAATCACAGTAATGCAAACTCAGTCAGAGACATAGATTTTCACTTGCAACTTGCTTTAACATGTTTAACAGTGCATGAAATGTTGTCTAAAACAAAAAAGAATGATGCATTTTATGGCTGGATCTGGTTTTATTACATTCTGAATTGGACGTTGAAAATGAGCTTATCTCAGCCAGCAGAGAGGTCAAATCACAGTAATGCAAACTCAGTCAGAGACCTAGATTTTCACTTGCAACTTGCTTTAACATGTTTAACAGTGCATGAAATGTTGTCTAAAACAAAAAAGAATGATGCATTTTAAGCTGGATCAGGTTTTATTACATTCTGAATTGGACGTTGAAAATGAGCTTATCTCAGCCAGCAGAGAGGTCAAATCACAGTAATGCAAACTCAGTCAGAGACCTAGATTTTCACTTGCAACTTGCTTTAACATGTTTAACAGTGCATGAAATGTTGTCTAAAACAAAAAAGAATGATGCATTTTAAGCTGGATCAGGTTTTATTACATTCTGAATTGGACGTTGAAAATGAGCTTATCTCAGCCAGCAGAGAGGTCAAATCACAGTAATGCAAACTCAGTCAGAGACATAGATTTTCACTTGCAACTTGCTTTAACATGTTTAACAGTGCATGAAATGTTGTCTAAAACAAAAAAGAATGATGCATTTTAAGCTGGATCAGGTTTTATTACATTCTGAATTGGACGTTGAAAATGAGCTTATCTCAGCCAGCAGAGAGGTCAAATCACAGTAATGCAAACTCAGTCAGAGACATAGATTTTCACTTGCAACTTGCTTTAACATGTTTAACAGTGCATGAAATGTTGTCTAAAACAAAAAAGAATGATGCATTTTATGGCTGGATCTGGTTTTATTACATTCTGAATTGGACGTTGAAAATGAGCTTATCTCAGCCAGCAGAGAGGTCAAATCACAGTAATGCAAACTCAGTCAGAGACAAAGATTTTCACTTGCAACTTGCCTTAACATGTTTAACAGTGCATGAAATGTTGTCTAAAACAAAAAAGAATGATGCATTTTATGGCTGGATCTGGTTTTATTACATTCTGAATTGGACGTTGAAAATGAGCTTATCTCAGCCAGCAGAGAGGTCAAATCACAGTAATGCAAACTCAGTCAGAGACCTAGATTTTCACTTGCAACTTGCTTTAACATGTTTAACAGTGCATGAAATGTTGTCTAAAACAAAAAAGAATGATGCATTTTAAGCTGGATCAGGTTTTATTACATTCTGAATTGGACGTTGAAAATGAGCTTATCTCAGCCAGCAGAGAGGTCAAATCACAGTAATGCAAACTCAGTCAGAGACATAGATTTTCACTTGCAACTTGCTTTAACATGTTTAACAGTGCATGAAATGTTGTCTAAAACAAAAAAGAATGATGCATTTTAAGCTGGATCAGGTTTTATTACATTCTGAATTGGACGTTGAAAATGAGCTTATCTCAGCCAGCAGAGAGGTCAAATCACAGTAATGCAAACTCAGTCAGAGACATAGATTTTCACTTGCAACTTGCCTAAACATGTTTAACAGTGCATGAAATGTTGTCTAAAACAAAAAAGAATGATGCATTTTATGGCTGGATCAGGTTTTATTACATTCTGAATTGGACGTTGAAAATGAGCTTATCTCAGCCAGCAGAGAGGTCAAATCACAGTAATGCAAACTCAGTCAGAGACATAGATTTTCACTTGCAACTTGCCTTAACATGTTTAACAGTGCATGAAATGTTGTCTAAAACAAAAAAGAATGATGCATTTTATAGCTGGATCAGGTTTTATTATATTCTGAATTGGACGTTGAAAATGAGTTTATCTCAGCCAGCAGAGAGGTCAAATCACAGTAATGCAAACTCAGTCAGAGACATAGATTTTCACTTGCAACTTGCTTTAACATGTTTAACAGTGCATGAAATGTTGTCTAAAACAAAAAAGAATGATCCATTTTATGGCTGGATCTTGTTTTTATCACTTTCTGAATTGGACGTTGAAAATGAGCTTATCTCAGCCAGCAGAGAGGTCAAATCACAGTAATGCAAACTCAGTCAGAGACATAGATTTTCACTTGCAACTTGCTTTAACATGTTTAACAGTGCATGAAATGTTGTCTAAAACAAAAAAGAATGATGCATTTTATAGCTGGATCAGGTTTTATTACATTCTGAATTGGACGTTGAAAATGAGCTTATCTCAGCCAGCAGAGAGGTCAAATCACAGTAATGCAAACTCAGTCAGAGACATAGATTTTCACTTGCAACTTGCTTTAACATGTTTAACAGTGCATGAAATGTTGTCTAAAACAAAAAAGAATGATGCATTTTATAGCTGGATCAGGTTTTATTACATTCTGAATTGGACGTTGAAAATGAGCTTATCTCAGCCAGCAGAGAGGTCAAATCACAGTAATGCAAACTCAGTCAGAGACATAGATTTTCACTTGCAACTTGCTTTAACATGTTTAACAGTGCATGAAATGTTGTCTAAAACAAAAAAGAACTATGCATTTTATGGCTGGATCAGGTTTTATTACATTCTGAATTGGACGTTGAAAATGAGCTTATCTCAGCCAGCAGAGAGGTCAAATCACAGTAATGCAAACTCAGTCAGAGACATAGATTTTCACTTGCAACTTGCTTTAACATGTTTAACAGTGCATGAAATGTTGTCTAAAACAAAAAAGAATGATGCATTTTATGGCTGGATCTGGTTTTATCACTTTCTGAAGTGGACGTTGAAAATGAGCTTATCTCAGCCAGCAGAGAGGTCAAATCACAGTAATGCAAACTCAGTCAGAGACCTAGATTTTCACTTGCAACTTGCTTTAACATGTTTAACAGTGCATGAAATGTTGTCTAAAACAAAAAAGAATGATGCATTTTAAGCTGGATCAGGTTTTATTACATTCTGAATTGGACGTTGAAAATGAGCTTATCTCAGCCAGCAGAGAGGTCAAATCACAGTAATGCAAACTCAGTCAGAGACCTAGATTTTCACTTGCAACTTGCTTTAACATGTTTAACAGTGCATGAAATGTTGTCTAAAACAAAAAAGAATGATGCATTTTAAGCTGGATCAGGTTTTATTACATTCTGAATTGGACGTTGAAAATGAGCTTATCTCAGCCAGCAGAGAGGTCAAATCACAGTAATGCAAACTCAGTCAGAGACATAGATTTTCACTTGCAACTTGCTTTAACATGTTTAACAGTGCATGAAATGTTGTCTAAAACAAAAAAGAATGATGCATTTTAAGCTGGATCAGGTTTTATTACATTCTGAATTGGACGTTGAAAATGAGCTTATCTCAGCCAGCAGAGAGGTCAAATCACAGTAATGCAAACTCAGTCAGAGACATAGATTTTCACTTGCAACTTGCTTTAACATGTTTAACAGTGCATGAAATGTTGTCTAAAACAAAAAAGAATGATGCATTTTATGGCTGGATCTGGTTTTATTACATTCTGAATTGGACGTTGAAAATGAGCTTATCTCAGCCAGCAGAGAGGTCAAATCACAGTAATGCAAACTCAGTCAGAGACAAAGATTTTCACTTGCAACTTGCCTTAACATGTTTAACAGTGCATGAAATGTTGTCTAAAACAAAAAAGAATGATGCATTTTATGGCTGGATCTGGTTTTATTACATTCTGAATTGGACGTTGAAAATGAGCTTATCTCAGCCAGCAGAGAGGTCAAATCACAGTAATGCAAACTCAGTCAGAGACCTAGATTTTCACTTGCAACTTGCTTTAACATGTTTAACAGTGCATGAAATGTTGTCTAAAACAAAAAAGAATGATGCATTTTAAGCTGGATCAGGTTTTATTACATTCTGAATTGGACGTTGAAAATGAGCTTATCTCAGCCAGCAGAGAGGTCAAATCACAGTAATGCAAACTCAGTCAGAGACATAGATTTTCACTTGCAACTTGCTTTAACATGTTTAACAGTGCATGAAATGTTGTCTAAAACAAAAAAGAATGATGCATTTTAAGCTGGATCAGGTTTTATTACATTCTGAATTGGACGTTGAAAATGAGCTTATCTCAGCCAGCAGAGAGGTCAAATCACAGTAATGCAAACTCAGTCAGAGACATAGATTTTCACTTTCAACTTGCCTTAACATGTTTAACAGTGCATGAAATGTTGTCTAAAACAAAAAAGAATGATGCATTTTATGGCTGGATCAGGTTTTATTACATTCTGAATTGGACGTTGAAAATGAGCTTATCTCAGCCAGCAGAGAGGTCAAATCACAGTAATGCAAACTCAGTCAGAGACATAGATTTTCACTTGCAACTTGCCTTAACATGTTTAACAGTGCATGAAATGTTGTCTAAAACAAAAAAGAATGATGCATTTTATAGCTGGATCAGGTTTTATTATATTCTGAATTGGACGTTGAAAATGAGTTTATCTCAGCCAGCAGAGAGGTCAAATCACAGTAATGCAAACTCAGTCAGAGACATAGATTTTCACTTGCAACTTGCTTTAACATGTTTAACAGTGCATGAAATGTTGTCTAAAACAAAAAAGAATGATCCATTTTATGGCTGGATCTGTTTTTATCACTTTCTGAATTGGACGTTGAAAATGAGCTTATCTCAGCCAGCAGAGAGGTCAAATCACAGTAATGCAAACTCAGTCAGAGACATAGATTTTCACTTGCAACTTGCTTTAACATGTTTAACAGTGCATGAAATGTTGTCTAAAACAAAAAAGAATGATGCATTTTATAGCTGGATCAGGTTTTATTACATTCTGAATTGGACGTTGAAAATGAGCTTATCTCAGCCAGCAGAGAGGTCAAATCACAGTAATGCAAACTCAGTCAGAGACATAGATTTTCACTTGCAACTTGCTTTAACATGTTTAACAGTGCATGAAATGTTGTCTAAAACAAAAAAGAATGATGCATTTTATAGCTGGATCAGGTTTTATTACATTCTGAATTGGACGTTGAAAATGAGCTTATCTCAGCCAGCAGAGAGGTCAAATCACAGTAATGCAAACTCAGTCAGAGACATAGATTTTCACTTGCAACTTGCTTTAACATGTTTAACAGTGCATGAAATGTTGTCTAAAACAAAAAAGAACTATGCATTTTATGGCTGGATCAGGTTTTATTACATTCTGAATTGGACGTTGAAAATGAGCTTATCTCAGCCAGCAGAGAGGTCAAATCACAGTAATGCAAACTCAGTCAGAGACATAGATTTTCACTTGCAACTTGCTTTAACATGTTTAACAGTGCATGAAATGTTGTCTAAAACAAAAAAGAATGATGCATTTTATAGCTGGATCAGGTTTTATTATATTCTGAATTGGACGTTGAAAATGAGCTTATCTCAGCCAGCAGAGAGGTCAAATCACAGTAATGCAAACTCAGTCAGAGACATAGATTTTCACTTGCAACTTGCTTTAACATGTTTAACAGTGCATGAAATGTTGTCTAAAACAAAAAAGAATGATGCATTTTATGGCTGGATCTGGTTTTATTACATTCTGAGTTGGACGTTGAAAATGAGCTTATCTCAGCCAGCAGAGAGGTCAAATCACAGTAATGCAAACTCAGTCAGAGACATAGATTTTCACTTGCAACTTGCTTTAACATGTTTAACAGTGCATGAAATGTTGTCTAAAACAAAAAAGAATGATGCATTTTATAGCTGGATCAGGTTTTATTATATTCTGAATTGGACGTTGAAAATGAGCTTATCTCAGCCAGCAGAGAGGTCAAATCACAGTAATGCAAACTCAGTCAGAGACATAGATTTTCACTTGCAACTTGCTTTAACATGTTTAACAGTGCATGAAATGTTGTCTAAAACAAAAAAGAATGATGCATTTTAAGCTGGATCAGGTTTTATTACATTCTGAATTGGACGTTGAAAATGAGCTTATCTCAGCCAGCAGAGAGGTCAAATCACAGTAATGCAAACTCAGTCAGAGACATAGATTTTCACTTGCAACTTGCTTTAACATGTTTAACAGTGCATGAAATGTTGTCTAAAACAAAAAAGAATGATGCATTTTATGGCTGGATCTGGTTTTATTACATTCTGAATTGGACGTTGAAAATGAGCTTATCTCAGCCAGCAGAGAGGTCAAATCACAGTAATGCAAACTCAGTCAGAGACAAAGATTTTCACTTGCAACTTGCCTTAACATGTTTAACAGTGCATGAAATGTTGTCTAAAACAAAAAAGAATGATGCATTTTATGGCTGGATCTGGTTTTATTACATTCTGAATTGGACGTTGAAAATGAGCTTATCTCAGCCAGCAGAGAGGTCAAATCACAGTAATGCAAACTCAGTCAGAGACCTAGATTTTCACTTGCAACTTGCTTTAACATGTTTAACAGTGCATGAAATGTTGTCTAAAACAAAAAAGAATGATGCATTTTAAGCTGGATCAGGTTTTATTACATTCTGAATTGGACGTTGAAAATGAGCTTATCTCAGCCAGCAGAGAGGTCAAATCACAGTAATGCAAACTCAGTCAGAGACATAGATTTTCACTTGCAACTTGCCTTAACATGTTTAACAGTGCATGAAATGTTGTCTAAAACAAAAAAGAATGATGCATTTTATGGCTGGATCAGGTTTTATTACATTCTGAATTGGACGTTGAAAATGAGCTTATCTCAGCCAGCAGAGAGGTCAAATCACAGTAATGCAAACTCAGTCAGAGACATAGATTTTCACTTGCAACTTGCCTTAACATGTTTAACAGTGCATGAAATGTTGTCTAAAACAAAAAAGAATGATGCATTTTATAGCTGGATCAGGTTTTATTATATTCTGAATTGGACGTTGAAAATGAGTTTATCTCAGCCAGCAGAGAGGTCAAATCACAGTAATGCAAACTCAGTCAGAGACATAGATTTTCACTTGCAACTTGCTTTAACATGTTTAACAGTGCATGAAATGTTGTCTAAAACAAAAAAGAATGATCCATTTTATGGCTGGATCTGTTTTTATCACTTTCTGAATTGGACGTTGAAAATGAGCTTATCTCAGCCAGCAGAGAGGTCAAATCACAGTAATGCAAACTCAGTCAGAGACATAGATTTTCACTTGCAACTTGCTTTAACATGTTTAACAGTGCATGAAATGTTGTCTAAAACAAAAAAGAATGATGCATTTTATAGCTGGATCAGGTTTTATTACATTCTGAATTGGACGTTGAAAATGAGCTTATCTCAGCCAGCAGAGAGGTCAAATCACAGTAATGCAAACTCAGTCAGAGACATAGATTTTCACTTGCAACTTGCTTTAACATGTTTAACAGTGCATGAAATGTTGTCTAAAACAAAAAAGAATGATGCATTTTATAGCTGGATCAGGTTTTATTACATTCTGAATTGGACGTTGAAAATGAGCTTATCTCAGCCAGCAGAGAGGTCAAATCACAGTAATGCAAACTCAGTCAGAGACATAGATTTTCACTTGCAACTTGCTTTAACATGTTTAACAGTGCATGAAATGTTGTCTAAAACAAAAAAGAACTATGCATTTTATGGCTGGATCAGGTTTTATTACATTCTGAATTGGACGTTGAAAATGAGCTTATCTCAGCCAGCAGAGAGGTCAAATCACAGTAATGCAAACTCAGTCAGAGACATAGATTTTCACTTGCAACTTGCTTTAACATGTTTAACAGTGCATGAAATGTTGTCTAAAACAAAAAAGAATGATGCATTTTATAGCTGGATCAGGTTTTATTATATTCTGAATTGGACGTTGAAAATGAGCTTATCTCAGCCAGCAGAGAGGTCAAATCACAGTAATGCAAACTCAGTCAGAGACATAGATTTTCACTTGCAACTTGCTTTAACATGTTTAACAGTGCATGAAATGTTGTCTAAAACAAAAAAGAATGATGCATTTTATGGCTGGATCTGGTTTTATTACATTCTGAATTGGACGTTGAAAATGAGCTTATCTCAGCCAGCAGAGAGGTCAAATCACAGTAATGCAAACTCAGTCAGAGACATAGATTTTCACTTGCAACTTGCTTTAACATGTTTAACAGTGCATGAAATGTTGTCTAAAAAAAAAAGAATGATGCATTTTATAGCTGGATCAGGTTTTATTATATTCTGAATTGGACGTTGAAAATGAGCTTATCTCAGCCAGCAGAGAGGTCAAATCACCGTAATGCAAACTCAGTCAGAGACATAGATTTTCACTTGCAACTTGCTTTAACATGTTTAACAGTGCATGAAATGTTGTCTAAAACAAAAAAGAATGATGCATTTTAAGCTGGATCAGGTTTTATTACATTCTGAATTGGACGTTGAAAATGAGCTTATCTCAGCCAGCAGAGAGGTCAAATCACAGTAATGCAAACTCAGTCAGAGACATAGATTTTCACTTGCAACTTGCCTTAACATGTTTAACAGTGCATGAAATGTTGTCTAAAACAAAAAAGAATGATGCATTTTATAGCTGGATCAGGTTTTATTATATTCTGAATTGGACGTTGAAAATGAGCTTATCTCAGCCAGCAGAGAGGTCAAATCACAGTAATGCAAACTCAGTCAGAGACATAGATTTTCACTTGCAACTTGCTTTAACATGTTTAACAGTGCATGAAATGTTGTCTAAAACAAAAAGAATGATCCATTTTATGGCTGGATCTGTTTTTATCACTTTCTGAATTGGACGTTGAAAATGAGCTTATCTCAGCCAGCAGAGAGGTCAAATCACAGTAATGCAAACTCAGTCAGAGACATAGATTTTCACTTGCAACTTGCTTTAACATGTTTAACAGTGCATGAAATGTTGTCTAAAACAAAAAAGAATGATGCATTTTATAGCTGGATCAGGTTTTATTACATTCTGAATAGGACGTTGAAAATGAGCTTATCTCAGCCAGCAGAGAGGTCAAATCACAGTAATGCAAACTCAGTCAGAGACATAGATTTTCACTTGCAACTTGCTTTAACATGTTTAACAGTGCATGAAATGTTGTCTAAAACAAAAAAGAACTATGCATTTTATGGCTGGATCAGGTTTTATTACATTCTGAATTGGACGTTGAAAATGAGCTTATCTCAGCCAGCAGAGAGGTCAAATCACAGTAATGCAAACTCAGTCAGAGACATAGATTTTCACTTGCAACTTGCTTTAACATGTTTAACAGTGCATGAAATGTTGTCTAAAACAAAAAAGAATGATGCATTTTAAGCTGGATCAGGTTTTATTACATTCTGAATTGGACGTTGAAAATGAGCTTATCTCAGCCAGCAGAGAGGTCAAATCACAGTAATGCAAACTCAGTCAGAGACATAGATTTTCACTTGCAACTTGCTTTAACATGTTTAACAGTGCATGAAATGTTGTCTAAAACAAAAAAGAATGATGCATTTTATAGCTGGATCAGGTTTTATTATATTCTGAATTGGACGTTGAAAATGAGCTTATCTCAGCCAGCAGAGAGGTCAAATCACAGTAATGCAAACTCAGTCAGAGACATAGATTTTCACTTGCAACTTGCTTTAACATGTTTAACAGTGCATGAAATGTTGTCTAAAACGAAAAAGAATGATGCATTTTAAGCTGGATCAGGTTTTATTACATTCTGAATTGGACGTTGAAAATGAGCTTATCTCAGCCAGCAGAGAGGTCAAATCACAGTAATGCAAACTCAGTCAGAGACATAGATTTTCACTTGCAACTTGCTTTAACATGTTTAACAGTGCATGAAATGTTGTCTAAAACAAAAAAGAATGATGCATTTTATGGCTGGATCTGGTTTTATTACATTCTGAATTGGACGTTGAAATTGAGCTTATCTCAGCCAGCAGAGAGGTCAAATCACAGTAATGCAAACTCAGTCAGAGACATAGATTTTCACTTGCAACTTGCTTTAACATGTTTAACGGTGCATGAAATGTTGTCTAAAACAAAAAAGAATGATGCATTTTATGGCTGGATCTGGTTTTATCACTTTCTGAAGTGGACGTTGAAAATGAGCTTATCTCAGCCAGCAGAGAGGTCAAATCACAGTAATGCAAACTCAGTCAGAGACATAGATTTTCACTTGCAACTTGCTTTAACATGTTTAACAGTGCATGAAATGTTGTCTAAAACAAAAAAGAATGATGCATTTTATGGCTGGATCTGGTTTTATTACATTCTGAATTGGACGTTGAAAATGAGCTTATCTCAGCCAGCAGAGAGGTCAAATCACAGTAATGCAAACTCAGTCAGAGACCTAGATTTTCACTTGCAACTTGCTTTAACATGTTTAACAGTGCATGAAATGTTGTCTAAAACAAAAAAGAATGATGCATTTTAAGCTGGATCAGGTTTTATTACATTCTGAATTGGACGTTGAAAATGAGCTTATCTCAGCCAGCAGAGAGGTCAAATCACAGTAATGCAAACTCAGTCAGAGACCTAGATTTTCACTTGCAACTTGCTTTAACATGTTTAACAGTGCATGAAATGTTGTCTAAAACAAAAAAGAATGATGCATTTTAAGCTGGATCAGGTTTTATTACATTCTGAATTGGACGTTGAAAATGAGCTTATCTCAGCCAGCAGAGAGGTCAAATCACAGTAATGCAAACTCAGTCAGAGACATAGATTTTCACTTGCAACTTGCTTTAACATGTTTAACAGTGCATGAAATGTTGTCTAAAACAAAAAAGAATGATGCATTTTAAGCTGGATCAGGTTTTATTACATTCTGAATTGGACGTTGAAAATGAGCTTATCTCAGCCAGCAGAGAGGTCAAATCACAGTAATGCAAACTCAGTCAGAGACATAGATTTTCACTTGCAACTTGCTTTAACATGTTTAACAGTGCATGAAATGTTGTCTAAAACAAAAAAGAATGATGCATTTTATGGCTGGATCTGGTTTTATTACATTCTGAATTGGACGTTGAAAATGAGCTTATCTCAGCCAGCAGAGAGGTCAAATCACAGTAATGCAAACTCAGTCAGAGACAAAGATTTTCACTTGCAACTTGCCTTAACATGTTTAACAGTGCATGAAATGTTGTCTAAAACAAAAAAGAATGATGCATTTTAAGCTGGATCAGGTTTTATTACATTCTGAATTGGACGTTGAAAATGAGCTTATCTCAGCCAGCAGAGAGGTCAAATCACAGTAATGCAAACTCAGTCAGAGACATAGATTTTCACTTGCAACTTGCTTTAACATGTTTAACAGTGCATGAAATGTTGTCTAAAACAAAAAAGAATGATGCATTTTAAGCTGGATCAGGTTTTATTACATTCTGAATTGGACGTTGAAAATGAGCTTATCTCAGCCAGCAAAGAGGTCAAATCACAGTAATGCAAACTCAGTCAGAGACCTAGATTTTCACTTTCAACTTGCCTTAACATGTTTAACAGTGCATGAAATGTTGTCTAAAACAAAAAAGAATGATGCATTTTATGGCTGGATCAGGTTTTATTACATTATGAATTGGACGTTGAAAATGAGCTTATCTCAGCCAGCAGAGAGGTCAAATCACAGTAATGCAAACTCAGTCAGAGACATAGATTTTCACTTGCAACTTGCCTTAACATGTTTAACAGTGCATGAAATGTTGTCTAAAACAAAAAAGAATGATGCATTTTATAGCTGGATCAGGTTTTATTATATTCTGAATTGGACGTTGAAAATGAGTTTATCTCAGCCAGCAGAGAGGTCAAATCACAGTAATGCAAACTCAGTCAGAGACATAGATTTTCACTTGCAACTTGCTTTAACATGTTTAACAGTGCATGAAATGTTGTCTAAAACAAAAAAGAATGATCCATTTTATGGCTGGATCTGTTTTTATAACTTTCTGAATTGGACGTTGAAAATGAGCTTATCTCAGCCAGCAGAGAGGTCAAATCACAGTAATGCAAACTCAGTCAGAGACATAGATTTTCACTTGCAACTTGCTTTAACATGTTTAACAGTGCATGAAATGTTGTCTAAAACAAAAAAGAATGATGCATTTTATAGCTGGATCAGGTTTTATTACATTCTGAATTGGACGTTGAAAATGAGCTTATCTCAGCCAGCAGAGAGGTCAAATCACAGTAATGCAAACTCAGTCAGAGACATAGATTTTCACTTGCAACTTGCTTTAACATGTTTAACAGTGCATGAAATGTTGTCTAAAACAAAAAAGAATGATGCATTTTATAGCTGGATCAGGTTTTATTACATTCTGAATTGGACGTTGAAAATGAGCTTATCTCAGCCAGCAGAGAGGTCAAATCACAGTAATGCAAACTCAGTCAGAGACATAGATTTTCACTTGCAACTTGCTTTAACATGTTTAACAGTGCATGAAATGTTGTCTAAAACAAAAAAGAACTATGCATTTTATGGCTGGATCAGGTTTTATTACATTCTGAATTGGACGTTGAAAATGAGCTTATCTCAGCCAGCAGAGAGGTCAAATCACAGTAATGCAAACTCAGTCAGAGACATAGATTTTCACTTGCAACTTGCTTTAACATGTTTAACAGTGCATGAAATGTTGTCTAAAACAAAAAAGAATGATGCATTTTATAGCTGGATCAGGTTTTATTATATTCTGAATTGGACGTTGAAAATGAGCTTATCTCAGCCAGCAGAGAGGTCAAATCACAGTAATGCAAACTCAGTCAGAGACATAGATTTTCACTTGCAACTTGCTTTAACATGTTTAACAGTGCATGAAATGTTGTCTAAAACAAAAAAGAATGATGCATTTTATGGCTGGATCTGGTTTTATTACATTCTGAGTTGGACGTTGAAAATGAGCTTATCTCAGCCAGCAGAGAGGTCAAATCACAGTAATGCAAACTCAGTCAGAGACATAGATTTTCACTTGCAACTTGCTTTAACATGTTTAACAGTGCATGAAATGTTGTCTAAAACAAAAAAGAATGATGCATTTTATAGCTGGATCAGGTTTTATTATATTCTGAATTGGACGTTGAAAATGAGCTTATCTCAGCCAGCAGAGAGGTCAAATCACAGTAATGCAAACTCAGTCAGAGACATAGATTTTCACTTGCAACTTGCTTTAACATGTTTAACAGTGCATGAAATGTTGTCTAAAACAAAAAAGAATGATGCATTTTAAGCTGGATCAGGTTTTATTACATTCTGAATTGGACGTTGAAAATGAGCTTATCTCAGCCAGCAGAGAGGTCAAATCACAGTAATGCAAACTCAGTCAGAGACATAGATTTTCACTTGCAACTTGCTTTAACATGTTTAACAGTGCATGAAATGTTGTCTAAAACAAAAAAGAATGATGCATTTTATGGCTGGATCTGGTTTTATTACATTCTGAATTGGACGTTGAAAATGAGCTTATCTCAGCCAGCAGAGAGGTCAAATCACAGTAATGCAAACTCAGTCAGAGACAAAGATTTTCACTTGCAACTTGCCTTAACATGTTTAACAGTGCATGAAATGTTGTCTAAAACAAAAAAGAATGATGCATTTTATGGCTGGATCTGGTTTTATTACATTCTGAATTGGACGTTGAAAATGAGCTTATCTCAGCCAGCAGAGAGGTCAAATCACAGTAATGCAAACTCAGTCAGAGACCTAGATTTTCACTTGCAACTTGCTTTAACATGTTTAACAGTGCATGAAATGTTGTCTAAAACAAAAAAGAATGATGCATTTTAAGCTGGATCAGGTTTTATTACATTCTGAATTGGACGTTGAAAATGAGCTTATCTCAGCCAGCAGAGAGGTCAAATCACAGTAATGCAAACTCAGTCAGAGACATAGATTTTCACTTGCAACTTGCTTTAACATGTTTAACAGTGCATGAAATGTTGTCTAAAACAAAAAAGAATGATGCATTTTAAGCTGGATCAGGTTTTATTACATTCTGAATTGGACGTTGAAAATGAGCTTATCTCAGCCAGCAGAGAGGTCAAATCACAGTAATGCAAACTCAGTCAGAGACATAGATTTTCACTTGCAACTTGCCTTAACATGTTTAACAGTGCATGAAATGTTGTCTAAAACAAAAAAGAATGATGCATTTTATGGCTGGATCAGGTTTTATTACATTCTGAATTGGACGTTGAAAATGAGCTTATCTCAGCCAGCAGAGAGGTCAAATCACAGTAATGCAAACTCAGTCAGAGACATAGATTTTCACTTGCAACTTGCCTTAACATGTTTAACAGTGCATGAAATGTTGTCTAAAACAAAAAAGAATGATGCATTTTATAGCTGGATCAGGTTTTATTATATTCTGAATTGGACGTTGAAAATGAGTTTATCTCAGCCAGCAGAGAGGTCAAATCACAGTAATGCAAACTCAGTCAGAGACATAGATTTTCACTTGCAACTTGCTTTAACATGTTTAACAGTGCATGAAATGTTGTCTAAAACAAAAAAGAATTATCCATTTTATGGCTGGATCTGTTTTTATCACTTTCTGAATTGGACGTTGAAAATGAGCTTATCTCAGCCAGCAGAGAGGTCAAATCACAGTAATGCAAACTCAGTCAGAGACATAGATTTTCACTTGCAACTTGCTTTAACATGTTTAACAGTGCATGAAATGTTGTCTAAAACAAAAAAGAATGATGCATTTTATAGCTGGATCAGGTTTTATTACATTCTGAATTGGACGTTGAAAATGAGCTTATCTCAGCCAGCAGAGAGGTCAAATCACAGTAATGCAAACTCAGTCAGAGACATAGATTTTCACTTGCAACTTGCTTTAACATGTTTAACAGTGCATGAAATGTTGTCTAAAACAAAAAAGAATGATGCATTTTATAGCTGGATCAGGTTTTATTACATTCTGAATTGGACGTTGAAAATGAGCTTATCTCAGCCAGCAGAGAGGTCAAATCACAGTAATGCAAACTCAGTCAGAGACATAGATTTTCACTTGCAACTTGCTTTAACATGTTTAACAGTGCATGAAATGTTGTCTAAAACAAAAAAGAACTATGCATTTTATGGCTGGATCAGGTTTTATTACATTCTGAATTGGACGTTGAAAATGAGCTTATCTCAGCCAGCAGAGGTCAAATCACAGTAATGCAAACTCAGTCAGAGACATAGATTTTCACTTGCAACTTGCTTTAACATGTTTAACAGTGCATGAAATGTTGTCTAAAACAAAAAAGAATGATGCATTTTATAGCTGGATCAGGTTTTATTATATTCTGAATTGGACGTTGAAAATGAGCTTATCTCAGCCAGCAGAGAGGTCAAATCACAGTAATGCAAACTCAGTCAGAGACATAGATTTTCACTTGCAACTTGCTTTAACATGTTTAACAGTGCATGAAATGTTGTCTAAAACAAAAAAGAATGATGCATTTTATGGCTGGATCTGGTTTTATTACATTCTGAATTGGACGTTGAAAATGAGCTTATCTCAGCCAGCAGAGAGGTCAAATCACAGTAATGCAAACTCAGTCAGAGACATAGATTTTCACTTGCAACTTGCTTTAACATGTTTAACAGTGCATGAAATGTTGTCTAAAAAAAAAAGAATGATGCATTTTATAGCTGGATCAGGTTTTATTATATTCTGAATTGGACGTTGAAAATGAGCTTATCTCAGCCAGCAGAGAGGTCAAATCACAGTAATGCAAACTCAGTCAGAGACATAGATTTTCACTTGCAACTTGCTTTAACATGTTTAACAGTGCATGAAATGTTGTCTAAAACAAAAAAGAATGATGCATTTTAAGCTGGATCAGGTTTTATTACATTCTGAATTGGACGTTGAAAATGAGCTTATCTCAGCCAGCAGAGAGGTCAAATCACAGTAATGCAAACTCAGTCAGAGACATAGATTTTCACTTGCAACTTGCTTTAACATGTTTAACAGTGCATGAAATGTTGTCTAAAAAAAAAAGAATGATGCATTTTATAGCTGGATCAGGTTTTATTATATTCTGAATTGGACGTTGAAAATGAGCTTATCTCAGCCAGCAGAGAGGTCAAATCACAGTAATGCAAACTCAGTCAGAGACATAGATTTTCACTTGCAACTTGCTTTAACATGTTTAACAGTGCATGAAATGTTGTCTAAAACAAAAAAGAATGATGCATTTTAAGCTGGATCAGGTTTTATTACATTCTGAATTGGACGTTGAAAATGAGCTTATCTCAGCCAGCAGAGAGGTCAAATCACAGTAATGCAAACTCAGTCAGAGACATAGATTTTCACTTGCAACTTGCCTTAACATGTTTAACAGTGCATGAAATGTTGTCTAAAACAAAAAAGAATGATGCATTTTATAGCTGGATCAGGTTTTATTATATTCTGAATTGGACGTTGAAAATGAGCTTATCTCAGCCAGCAGAGAGGTCAAATCACAGTAATGCAAACTCAGTCAGAGACATAGATTTTCACTTGCAACTTGCCTTAACATGTTTAACAGTGCATGAAATGTTGTCTAAAACAAAAAAGAATGATGCATTTTATAGCTGGATCAGGTTTTATTATATTCTGAATTGGACGTTGAAAATGAGTTTATCTCAGCCAGCAGAGAGGTCAAATCACAGTAATGCAAACTCAGTCAGAGACATAGATTTTCACTTGCAACTTGCTTTAACATGTTTAACAGTGCATGAAATGTTGTCTAAAACAAAAAAGAATGATCCATTTTATGGCTTGATCTGTTTTTATCACTTTCTGAATTGGACGTTGAAAATGAGCTTATCTCAGCCAGCAGAGAGGTCAAATCACAGTAATGCAAACTCAGTCAGAGACATAGATTTTCACTTGCAACTTGCTTTAACATGTTTAACAGTGCATGAAATGTTGTCTAAAACAAAAAAGAATAATGCATTTTATAGCTGGATCAGGTTTTATTACATTCTGAATTGGACGTTGAAAATGAGCTTATCTCAGCCAGCAGAGAGGTCAAATCACAGTAATGCAAACTCAGTCAGAGACATAGATTTTCACTTGCAACTTGCTTTAACATGTTTAACAGTGCATGAAATGTTGTCTAAAACAAAAAAGAATGATGCATTTTATAGCTGGATCAGGTTTTATTACATTCTGAATTGGACGTTGAAATTGAGCTTATCTCAGCCAGCAGAGAGGTCAAATCACAGTAATGCAAACTCAGTCAGAGACATAGATTTTCACTTGCAACTTGCTTTAACATGTTTAACAGTGCATGAAATGTTGTCTAAAACAAAAAAGAACTATGCATTTTATGGCTGGATCAGGTTTTATTACATTCTGAATTGGACGTTGAAAATGAGCTTATCTCAGCCAGCAGAGAGGTCAAATCACAGTAATGCAAACTCAGTCAGAGACATAGATTTTCACTTGCAACTTGCTTTAACATGTTTAACAGTGCATGAAATGTTGTCTAAAACAAAAAAGAATGATGCATTTTATAGCTGGATCAGGTTTTATTATATTCTGAATTGGACGTTGAAAATGAGCTTATCTCAGCCAGCAGAGAGGTCAAATCACAGTAATGCAAACTCAGTCAGAGACATAGATTTTCACTTGCAACTTGCTTTAACATGTTTAACAGTGCATGAAATGTTGTCTAAAACAAAAAAGAATGATGCATTTTATGGCTGGATCTGGTTTTATTACATTCTGAATTGGACGTTGAAAATGAGCTTATCTCAGCCAGCAGAGAGGTCAAATCACAGTAATGCAAACTCAGTCAGAGACATAGATTTTCACTTGCAACTTGCTTTAACATGTTTAACAGTGCATGAAATGTTGTCTAAAACAAAAAAGAATGATGCATTTTATAGCTGGATCAGGTTTTATTATATTCTGAATTGGACGTTGAAAATGAGCTTATCTCAGCCAGCAGAGAGGTCAAATCACAGTAATGCAAACTCAGTCAGAGACATAGATTTTCACTTGCAACTTGCTTTAACATGTTTAACAGTGCATGAAATGTTGTCTAAAACAAAAAAGAATGATGCATTTTAAGCTGGATCAGGTTTTATTACATTCTGAATTGGACGTTGAAAATGAGCTTATCTCAGCCAGCAGAGAGGTCAAATCACAGTAATGCAAACTCAGTCAGAGACATAGATTTTCACTTGCAACTTGCCTTAACATGTTTAACAGTGCATGAAATGTTGTCTAAAACAAAAAAGAATAATGCATTTTATGGCTGGATCTGGTTTTATTACATTCTGAATTGGACGTTGAAAATGAGCTTATCTCAGCCAGCAGAGAGGTCAAATCACAGTAATGCAAACTCAGTCAGAGACATAGATTTTCACTTGCAACTTGCTTTAACATGTTTAACAGTGCATGAAATGTTGTCTAAAACAAAAAAGAATGATGCATTTTATGGCTGGATCTGGTTTTATTACATTCTGAATTGGACGTTGAAAATGAGCTTATCTCAGCCAGCAGAGAGGTCAAATCACAGTAATGCAAACTCAGTCAGAGACATAGATTTTCACTTGCAACTTGCTTTAACATGTTTAACAGTGCATGAAATGTTGTCTAAAACAAAAAAGAATGATGCATTTTATAGCTGGATCAGGTTTTATTATATTCTGAATTGGACGTTGAAAATGAGCTTATCTCAGCCAGCAGAGAGGTCAAATCACAGTAATGCAAACTCAGTCAGAGACATAGATTTTCACTTGCAACTTGCTTTAACATGTTTAACAGTGCATGAAATGTTGTCTAAAACAAAAAAGAATGATGCATTTTATAGCTGGATCAGGTTTTATTACATTCTGAATTGGACGTTGAAAATGAGCTTATCTCAGCCAGCAGAGAGGTCAAATCACAGTAATGCAAACTCAGTCAGAGACATAGATTTTCACTTGCAACTTGCTTTAACATGTTTAACAGTGCATGAAATGTCTAAAACAAAAAAGAATGATGCATTTTATAGCTGGATCAGGTTTTATTACATTCTGAATTGGACGTTGAAAATGAGCTTATCTCAGCCAGCAGAGAGGTCAAATCACAGTAATGCAAACTCAGTCAGAGACATAGATTTTCACTTGCAACTTGCTTTAACATGTTTAACAGTGCATGAAATGTTGTCTAAAACAAAAAAGAATGATGCATTTTATAGCTGGATCAGGTTTTATTATATTCTGAATTGGACGTTGAAAATGAGCTTATCTCAGCCAGCAGAGAGGTCAAATCACAGTAATGCAAACTCAGTCAGAGACATAGATTTTCACTTGCAACTTGCCTTAACATGTTTAACAGTGCATGAAATGTTGTCTAAAACAAAAAAGAATGATGCATTTTATAGCTGGATCAGGTTTTATTATATTCTGAATTGGACGTTGAAAATGAGTTTATCTCAGCCAGCAGAGAGGTCAAATCACAGTAATGCAAACTCAGTCAGAGACATAGATTTTCACTTGCAACTTGCTTTAACATGTTTAACAGTGCATGAAATGTTGTCTAAAACAAAAAAGAATGATCCATTTTATGGCTGGATCTGTTTTTATCACTTTCTGAATTGGACGTTGAAAATGAGCTTATCTCAGCCAGCAGAGAGGTCAAATCACAGTAATGCAAACTCAGTCAGAGACATAGATTTTCACTTGCAACTTGCTTTAACATGTTTAACAGTGCATGAAATGTTGTCTAAAACAAAAAAGAATGATGCATTTTATAGCTGGATCAGGTTTTATTACATTCTGAATTGGACGTTGAAAATGAGCTTATCTCAGCCAGCAGAGAGGTCAAATCACAGTAATGCAAACTCAGTCAGAGACATAGATTTTCACTTGCAACTTGCTTTAACATGTTTAACAGTGCATGAAATGTTGTCTAAAACAAAAAAGAATGATGCATTTTATAGCTGGATCAGGTTTTATTACATTCTGAATTGGACGTTGAAAATGAGCTTATCTCAGCCAGCAGAGAGGTCAAATCACAGTAATGCAAACTCAGTCAGAGACATAGATTTTCACTTGCAACTTGCTTTAACATGTTTAACAGTGCATGAAATGTTGTCTAAAACAAAAAAGAACTATGCATTTTATGGCTGGATCAGGTTTTATTACATTCTGAATTGGACGTTGAAAATGAGCTTATCTCAGCCAGCAGAGAGGTCAAATCACAGTAATGCAAACTCAGTCAGAGACATAGATTTTCACTTGCAACTTGCTTTAACATGTTTAACAGTGCATGAAATGTTGTCTAAAACAAAAAAGAATGATGCATTTTATAGCTGGATCAGGTTTTATTATATTCTGAATTGGACGTTGAAAATGAGCTTATCTCAGCCAGCAGAGAGGTCAAATCACAGTAATGCAAACTCAGTCAGAGACATAGATTTTCACTTGCAACTTGCTTTAACATGTTTAACAGTGCATGAAATGTTGTCTAAAACAAAAAAGAATGATGCATTTTATGGCTGGATCTGGTTTTATTACATTCTGAATTGGACGTTGAAAATGAGCTTATCTCAGCCAGCAGAGAGGTCAAATCACAGTAATGCAAACTCAGTCAGAGACATAGATTTTCACTTGCAACTTGCTTTAACATGTTTAACAGTGCATGAAATGTTGTCTAAAAAAAAAAGAATGATGCATTTTATAGCTGGATCAGGTTTTATTATATTCTGAATTGGACGTTGAAAATGAGCTTATCTCAGCCAGCAGAGAGGTCAAATCACAGTAATGCAAACTCAGTCAGAGACATAGATTTTCACTTGCAACTTGCTTTAACATGTTTAACAGTGCATGAAATGTTGTCTAAAACAAAAAAGAATGATGCATTTTAAGCTGGATCAGGTTTTATTACATTCTGAATTGGACGTTGAAAATGAGCTTATCTCAGCCAGCAGAGAGGTCAAATCACAGTAATGCAAACTCAGTCAGAGACATAGATTTTCACTTGCAACTTGCCTTAACATGTTTAACAGTGCATGAAATGTTGTCTAAAACAAAAAAGAATGATGCATTTTATAGCTGGATCAGGTTTTATTATATTCTGAATTGGACGTTGAAAATGAGCTTATCTCAGCCAGCAGAGAGGTCAAATCACAGTAATGCAAACTCAGTCAGAGACATAGATTTTCACTTGCAACTTGCTTTAACATGTTTAACAGTGCATGAAATGTTGTCTAAAACAAAAAGAATGATCCATTTTATGGCTGGATCTGTTTTTATCACTTTCTGAATTGGACGTTGAAAATGAGCTTATCTCAGCCAGCAGAGAGGTCAAATCACAGTAATGCAAACTCAGTCAGAGACATAGATTTTCACTTGCAACTTGCTTTAACATGTTTAACAGTGCATGAAATGTTGTCTAAAACAAAAAAGAATGATGCATTTTATAGCTGGATCAGGTTTTATTACATTCTGAATTGGACGTTGAAAATGAGCTTATCTCAGCCAGCAGAGAGGTCAAATCACAGTAATGCAAACTCAGTCAGAGACATAGATTTTCACTTGCAACTTGCTTTAACATGTTTAACAGTGCATGAAATGTTGTCTAAAACAAAAAAGAATGATGCATTTTAAGCTGGATCAGGTTTTATTACATTCTGAATTGGACGTTGAAAATGAGCTTATCTCAGCCAGCAGAGAGGTCAAATCACAGTAATGCAAACTCAGTCAGAGACAGATTTTCACTTGCAACTTGCTTTAACATGTTTAACAGTGCATGAAATGTTGTCTAAAACAAAAAAGAATGATGCATTTTATAGCTGGATCAGGTTTTATTACATTCTGAATTGGACGTTGAAAATGAGCTTATCTCAGCCAGCAGAGAGGTCAAATCACAGTAATGCAAACTCAGTCAGAGACATAGATTTTCACTTGCAACTTGCTTTAACATGTTTAACAGTGCATGAAATGTTGTCTAAAACAAAAAAGAATGATGCATTTTATGGCTGGATCTGGTTTTATTACATTCTGAATTGGACGTTGAAAATGAGCTTATCTCAGCCAGCAGAGAGGTCAAATCACAGTAATGCAAACTCAGTCAGAGACATAGATTTTCACTTGCAACTTGCTTTAACATGTTTAACAGTGCATGAAATGTTGTCTAAAACAAAAAAGAATGATGCATTTTATAGCTGGATCAGGTTTTATTATATTCTGAATTGGACGTTGAAAATGAGCTTATCTCAGCCAGCAGAGAGGTCAAATCACAGTAATGCAAACTCAGTCAGAGACATAGATTTTCACTTGCAACTTGCTTTAACATGTTTAACAGTGCATGAAATGTTGTCTAAAACAAAAAAGAATGATGCATTTTAAGCTGGATCAGGTTTTATTACATTCTGAATTGGACGTTGAAAATGAGCTTATCTCAGCCAGCAGAGAGGTCAAATCACAGTAATGCAAACTCAGTCAGAGACATAGATTTTCACTTGCAACTTGCCTTAACATGTTTAACAGTGCATAAAATGTTGTCTAAAACAAAAAAGAATGATGCATTTTATGGCTGGATCTGGTTTTATTACATTCTGAATTGGACGTTGAAAATGAGCTTATCTCAGCCAGCAGAGAGGTCAAATCACAGTAATGCAAACTCAGTCAGAGACATAGATTTTCACTTGCAACTTGCCTTAACATGTTTAACAGTGCATGAAATGTTGTCTAAAACAAAAAAGAATGATGCATTTTATAGCTGGATCAGGTTTTATTATATTCTGAATTGGACGTTGAAAATGAGTTTATCTCAGCCAGCAGAGAGGTCAAATCACAGTAATGCAAACTCAGTCAGAGACATAGATTTTCACTTGCAACTTGCTTTAACATGTTTAACAGTGCATGAAATGTTGTCTAAAACAAAAAAGAATGATCCATTTTATGGCTTGATCTGTTTTTATCACTTTCTGAATTGGACGTTGAAAATGAGCTTATCTCAGCCAGCAGAGAGGTCAAATCACAGTAATGCAAACTCAGTCAGAGACATAGATTTTCACTTGCAACTTGCTTTAACATGTTTAACAGTGCATGAAATGTTGTCTAAAACAAAAAAGAATAATGCATTTTATAGCTGGATCAGGTTTTATTACATTCTGAATTGGACGTTGAAAATGAGCTTATCTCAGCCAGCAGAGAGGTCAAATCACAGTAATGCAAACTCAGTCAGAGACATAGATTTTCACTTGCAACTTGCTTTAACATGTTTAACAGTGCATGAAATGTTGTCTAAAACAAAAAAGAATGATGCATTTTATAGCTGGATCAGGTTTTATTACATTCTGAATTGGACGTTGAAATTGAGCTTATCTCAGCCAGCAGAGAGGTCAAATCACAGTAATGCAAACTCAGTCAGAGACATAGATTTTCACTTGCAACTTGCTTTAACATGTTTAACAGTGCATGAAATGTTGTCTAAAACAAAAAAGAACTATGCATTTTATGGCTGGATCAGGTTTTATTACATTCTGAATTGGACGTTGAAAATGAGCTTATCTCAGCCAGCAGAGAGGTCAAATCACAGTAATGCAAACTCAGTCAGAGACATAGATTTTCACTTGCAACTTGCTTTAACATGTTTAACAGTGCATGAAATGTTGTCTAAAACAAAAAAGAATGATGCATTTTATAGCTGGATCAGGTTTTATTATATTCTGAATTGGACGTTGAAAATGAGCTTATCTCAGCCAGCAGAGAGGTCAAATCACAGTAATGCAAACTCAGTCAGAGACATAGATTTTCACTTGCAACTTGCTTTAACATGTTTAACAGTGCATGAAATGTTGTCTAAAACAAAAAAGAATGATGCATTTTATGGCTGGATCTGGTTTTATTACATTCTGAATTGGACGTTGAAAATGAGCTTATCTCAGCCAGCAGAGAGGTCAAATCACAGTAATGCAAACTCAGTCAGAGACATAGATTTTCACTTGCAACTTGCTTTAACATGTTTAACAGTGCATGAAATGTTGTCTAAAACAAAAAAGAATGATGCATTTTATAGCTGGATCAGGTTTTATTATATTCTGAATTGGACGTTGAAAATGAGCTTATCTCAGCCAGCAGAGAGGTCAAATCACAGTAATGCAAACTCAGTCAGAGACATAGATTTTCACTTGCAACTTGCTTTAACATGTTTAACAGTGCATGAAATGTTGTCTAAAACAAAAAAGAATGATGCATTTTAAGCTGGATCAGGTTTTATTACATTCTGAATTGGACGTTGAAAATGAGCTTATCTCAGCCAGCAGAGAGGTCAAATCACAGTAATGCAAACTCAGTCAGAGACATAGATTTTCACTTGCAACTTGCCTTAACATGTTTAACAGTGCATGAAATGTTGTCTAAAACAAAAAAGAATAATGCATTTTATGGCTGGATCTGGTTTTATTACATTCTGAATTGGACGTTGAAAATGAGCTTATCTCAGCCAGCAGAGAGGTCAAATCACAGTAATGCAAACTCAGTCAGAGACATAGATTTTCACTTGCAACTTGCTTTAACATGTTTAACAGTGCATGAAATGTTGTCTAAAACAAAAAAAGAATGATGCATTTTATGGCTGGATCTGGTTTTATTACATTCTGAATTGGACGTTGAAAATGAGCTTATCTCAGCCAGCAGAGAGGTCAAATCACAGTAATGCAAACTCAGTCAGAGACATAGATTTTCACTTGCAACTTGCTTTAACATGTTTAACAGTGCATGAAATGTTGTCTAAAACAAAAAAGAATGATGCATTTTATAGCTGGATCAGGTTTTATTATATTCTGAATTGGACGTTGAAAATGAGCTTATCTCAGCCAGCAGAGAGGTCAAATCACAGTAATGCAAACTCAGTCAGAGACATAGATTTTCACTTGCAACTTGCTTTAACATGTTTAACAGTGCATGAAATGTTGTCTAAAACAAAAAAGAATGATGCATTTTAAGCTGGATCAGGTTTTATTACATTCTGAATTGGACGTTGAAAATGAGCTTATCTCAGCCAGCAGAGAGGTCAAATCACAGTAATGCAAACTCAGTCAGAGACAGATTTTCACTTGCAACTTGCTTTAACATGTTTAACAGTGCATGAAATGTTGTCTAAAACAAAAAAGAATGATGCATTTTATAGCTGGATCAGGTTTTATTACATTCTGAATTGGACGTTGAAAATGAGCTTATCTCAGCCAGCAGAGAGGTCAAATCACAGTAATGCAAACTCAGTCAGAGACATAGATTTTCACTTGCAACTTGCTTTAACATGTTTAACAGTGCATGAAATGTTGTCTAAAACAAAAAAGAATGATGCATTTTATGGCTGGATCTGGTTTTATTACATTCTGAATTGGACGTTGAAAATGAGCTTATCTCAGCCAGCAGAGAGGTCAAATCACAGTAATGCAAACTCAGTCAGAGACATAGATTTTCACTTGCAACTTGCTTTAACATGTTTAACAGTGCATGAAATGTTGTCTAAAACAAAAAAGAATGATGCATTTTATAGCTGGATCAGGTTTTATTATATTCTGAATTGGACGTTGAAAATGAGCTTATCTCAGCCAGCAGAGAGGTCAAATCACAGTAATGCAAACTCAGTCAGAGACATAGATTTTCACTTGCAACTTGCTTTAACATGTTTAACAGTGCATGAAATGTTGTCTAAAACAAAAAAGAATGATGCATTTTAAGCTGGATCAGGTTTTATTACATTCTGAATTGGACGTTGAAAATGAGCTTATCTCAGCCAGCAGAGAGGTCAAATCACAGTAATGCAAACTCAGTCAGAGACATAGATTTTCACTTGCAACTTGCCTTAACATGTTTAACAGTGCATAAAATGTTGTCTAAAACAAAAAAGAATGATGCATTTTATGGCTGGATCTGGTTTTATTACATTCTGAATTGGACGTTGAAAATGAGCTTATCTCAGCCAGCAGAGAGGTCAAATCACAGTAATGCAAACTCAGTCAGAGACATAGATTTTCACTTGCAACTTGCCTTAACATGTTTAACAGTGCATGAAATGTTGTCTAAAACAAAAAAGAATGATGCATTTTATAGCTGGATCAGGTTTTATTATATTCTGAATTGGACGTTGAAAATGAGTTTATCTCAGCCAGCAGAGAGGTCAAATCACAGTAATGCAAACTCAGTCAGAGACATAGATTTTCACTTGCAACTTGCTTTAACATGTTTAACAGTGCATGAAATGTTGTCTAAAACAAAAAAGAATGATCCATTTTATGGCTTGATCTGTTTTTATCACTTTCTGAATTGGACGTTGAAAATGAGCTTATCTCAGCCAGCAGAGAGGTCAAATCACAGTAATGCAAACTCAGTCAGAGACATAGATTTTCACTTGCAACTTGCTTTAACATGTTTAACAGTGCATGAAATGTTGTCTAAAACAAAAAAGAATAATGCATTTTATAGCTGGATCAGGTTTTATTACATTCTGAATTGGACGTTGAAAATGAGCTTATCTCAGCCAGCAGAGAGGTCAAATCACAGTAATGCAAACTCAGTCAGAGACATAGATTTTCACTTGCAACTTGCTTTAACATGTTTAACAGTGCATGAAATGTTGTCTAAAACAAAAAAGAATGATGCATTTTATAGCTGGATCAGGTTTTATTACATTCTGAATTGGACGTTGAAATTGAGCTTATCTCAGCCAGCAGAGAGGTCAAATCACAGTAATGCAAACTCAGTCAGAGACATAGATTTTCACTTGCAACTTGCTTTAACATGTTTAACAGTGCATGAAATGTTGTCTAAAACAAAAAAGAACTATGCATTTTATGGCTGGATCAGGTTTTATTACATTCTGAATTGGACGTTGAAAATGAGCTTATCTCAGCCAGCAGAGAGGTCAAATCACAGTAATGCAAACTCAGTCAGAGACATAGATTTTCACTTGCAACTTGCTTTAACATGTTTAACAGTGCATGAAATGTTGTCTAAAACAAAAAAGAATGATGCATTTTATAGCTGGATCAGGTTTTATTATATTCTGAATTGGACGTTGAAAATGAGCTTATCTCAGCCAGCAGAGAGGTCAAATCACAGTAATGCAAACTCAGTCAGAGACATAGATTTTCACTTGCAACTTGCTTTAACATGTTTAACAGTGCATGAAATGTTGTCTAAAACAAAAAAGAATGATGCATTTTATGGCTGGATCTGGTTTTATTACATTCTGAATTGGACGTTGAAAATGAGCTTATCTCAGCCAGCAGAGAGGTCAAATCACAGTAATGCAAACTCAGTCAGAGACATAGATTTTCACTTGCAACTTGCTTTAACATGTTTAACAGTGCATGAAATGTTGTCTAAAACAAAAAAGAATGATGCATTTTATAGCTGGATCAGGTTTTATTATATTCTGAATTGGACGTTGAAAATGAGCTTATCTCAGCCAGCAGAGAGGTCAAATCACAGTAATGCAAACTCAGTCAGAGACATAGATTTTCACTTGCAACTTGCTTTAACATGTTTAACAGTGCATGAAATGTTGTCTAAAACAAAAAAGAATGATGCATTTTAAGCTGGATCAGGTTTTATTACATTCTGAATTGGACGTTGAAAATGAGCTTATCTCAGCCAGCAGAGAGGTCAAATCACAGTAATGCAAACTCAGTCAGAGACATAGATTTTCACTTGCAACTTGCCTTAACATGTTTAACAGTGCATGAAATGTTGTCTAAAACAAAAAAGAATAATGCATTTTATGGCTGGATCTGGTTTTATTACATTCTGAATTGGACGTTGAAAATGAGCTTATCTCAGCCAGCAGAGAGGTCAAATCACAGTAATGCAAACTCAGTCAGAGACATAGATTTTCACTTGCAACTTGCTTTAACATGTTTAACAGTGCATGAAATGTTGTCTAAAACAAAAAAGAATGATGCATTTTATGGCTGGATCTGGTTTTATTACATTCTGAATTGGACGTTGAAAATGAGCTTATCTCAGCCAGCAGAGAGGTCAAATCACAGTAATGCAAACTCAGTCAGAGACATAGATTTTCACTTGCAACTTGCTTTAACATGTTTAACAGTGCATGAAATGTTGTCTAAAACAAAAAAGAATGATGCATTTTATAGCTGGATCAGGTTTTATTATATTCTGAATTGGACGTTGAAAATGAGCTTATCTCAGCCAGCAGAGAGGTCAAATCACAGTAATGCAAACTCAGTCAGAGACATAGATTTTCACTTGCAACTTGCTTTAACATGTTTAACAGTGCATGAAATGTTGTCTAAAACAAAAAAGAATGATGCATTTTAAGCTGGATCAGGTTTTATTACATTCTGAATTGGACGTTGAAAATGAGCTTATCTCAGCCAGCAGAGAGGTCAAATCACAGTAATGCAAACTCAGTCAGAGACATAGATTTTCACTTGCAACTTGCCTTAACATGTTTAACAGTGCATGAAATGTTGTCTAAAACAAAAAAGAATAATGCATTTTATGGCTGGATCTGGTTTTATTACATTCTGAATTGGACGTTGAAAATGAGCTTATCTCAGCCAGCAGAGAGGTCAAATCACAGTAATGCAAACTCAGTCAGAGACATAGATTTTCACTTGCAACTTGCCTTAACATGTTTAACAGTGCATGAAATGTTGTCTAAAACAAAAAAGAATGATGCATTTTATAGCTGGATCAGGTTTTATTATATTCTGAATTGGACGTTGAAAATGAGTTTATCTCAGCCAGCAGAGAGGTCAAATCACAGTAATGCAAACTCAGTCAGAGACATAGATTTTCACTTGCAACTTGCTTTAACATGTTTAACAGTGCATGAAATGTTGTCTAAAACAAAAAAGAATGATGCATTTTATAGCTGGATCAGGTTTTATTACATTCTGAATTGGACGTTGAAAATGAGCTTATCTCAGCCAGCAGAGAGGTCAAATCACAGTAATGCAAACTCAGTCAGAGACATAGATTTTCACTTGCAACTTGCTTTAACATGTTTAACAGTGCATGAAATGTTGTCTAAAACAAAAAAGAATGATGCATTTTATGGCTGGATCTGGTTTTATTACATTCTGAATTGGACGTTGAAAATGAGCTTATCTCAGCCAGCAGAGAGGTCAAATCACAGTAATGCAAACTCAGTCAGAGACATAGATTTTCACTTGCAACTTGCTTTAACATGTTTAACAGTGCATGAAATGTTGTCTAAAACAAAAAAGAATGATGCATTTTATAGCTGGATCAGGTTTTATTATATTCTGAATTGGACGTTGAAAATGAGCTTATCTCAGCCAGCAGAGAGGTCAAATCACAGTAATGCAAACTCAGTCAGAGACATAGATTTTCACTTGCAACTTGCTTTAACATGTTTAACAGTGCATGAAATGTTGTCTAAAACAAAAAAGAACTATGCATTTTATGGCTGGATCAGGTTTTATTACATTCTGAATTGGACGTTGAAAATGAGCTTATCTCAGCCAGCAGAGAGGTCAAATCACAGTAATGCAAACTCAGTCAGAGACATAGATTTTCACTTGCAACTTGCTTTAACATGTTTAACAGTGCATGAAATGTTGTCTAAAACAAAAAAGAATGATGCATTTTAAGCTGGATCAGGTTTTATTACATTCTGAATTGGACGTTGAAAATGAGCTTATCTCAGCCAGCAGAGAGGTCAAATCACAGTAATGCAAACTCAGTCAGAGACATAGATTTTCACTTGCAACTTGCTTTAACATGTTTAACAGTGCATGAAATGTTGTCTAAAACAAAAAAGAATGATGCATTTTATGGCTGGATCTGGTTTTATTACATTCTGAATTGGACGTTGAAAATGAGCTTATCTCAGCCAGCAGAGAGGTCAAATCACAGTAATGCAAACTCAGTCAGAGACATAGATTTTCACTTGCAACTTGCTTTAACATGTTTAACAGTGCATGAAATGTTGTCTAAAACAAAAAAGAATGATGCATTTTATAGCTGGATCAGGTTTTATTACATTCTGAATTGGACGTTGAAAATGAGCTTATCTCAGCCAGCAGAGAGGTCAAATCACAGTAATGCAAACTCAGTCAGAGACATAGATTTTCACTTGCAACTTGCTTTAACATGTTTAACAGTGCATGAAATGTTGTCTAAAACAAAAAAGAATGATGCATTTTATAGCTGGATCAGGTTTTATTACATTCTGAATTGGACGTTGAAAATGAGCTTATCTCAGCCAGCAGAGAGGTCAAATCACAGTAATGCAAACTCAGTCAGAGACATAGATTTTCACTTGCAACTTGCTTTAACATGTTTAACAGTGCATGAAATGTTGTCTAAAACAAAAAAGAACTATGCATTTTATGGCTGGATCAGGTTTTATTACATTCTGAATTGGACGTTGAAAATGAGCTTATCTCAGCCAGCAGAGAGGTCAAATCACAGTAATGCAAACTCAGTCAGAGACATAGATTTTCACTTGCAACTTGCTTTAACATGTTTAACAGTGCATGAAATGTTGTCTAAAACAAAAAAGAATGATGCATTTTAAGCTGGATCAGGTTTTATTACATTCTGAATTGGACGTTGAAAATGAGCTTATCTCAGCCAGCAGAGAGGTCAAATCACAGTAATGCAAACTCAGTCAGAGACATAGATTTTCACTTGCAACTTGCTTTAACATGTTTAACAGTGCATGAAATGTTGTCTAAAACAAAAAAGAATGATGCATTTTATAGCTGGATCAGGTTTTATTACATTCTGAATTGGACGTTGAAAATGAGCTTATCTCAGCCAGCAGAGAGGTCAAATCACAGTAATGCAAACTCAGTCAGAGACATAGATTTTCACTTGCAACTTGCCTTAACATGTTTAACAGTGCATGAAATGTTGTCTAAAACAAAAAAGAATGATGCATTTTATGGCTGGATCTGGTTTTATTACATTCTGAATTGGACGTTGAAAATGAGCTTATCTCAGCCAGCAGAGAGGTCAAATCACAGTAATGCAAACTCAGTCAGAGACATAGATTTTCACTTGCAACTTGCCTTAACATGTTTAACAGTGCATGAAATGTTGTCTAAAACAAAAAAGAATGATGCATTTTATAGCTGGATCAGGTTTTATTATATTCTGAATTGGACGTTGAAAATGAGTTTATCTCAGCCAGCAGAGAGGTCAAATCACAGTAATGCAAACTCAGTCAGAGACATAGATTTTCACTTGCAACTTGCTTTAACATGTTTAACAGTGCATGAAATGTTGTCTAAAACAAAAAAGAATGATGCATTTTATAGCTGGATCAGGTTTTATTATATTCTGAATTGGACGTTGAAAATGAGCTTATCTCAGCCAGCAGAGAGGTCAAATCACAGTAATGCAAACTCAGTCAGAGACATAGATTTTCACTTGCAACTTGCTTTAACATGTTTAACAGTGCATGAAATGTTGTCTAAAACAAAAAAGAATGATGCATTTTAAGCTGGATCAGGTTTTATTACATTCTGAATTGGACGTTGAAAATGAGCTTATCTCAGCCAGCAGAGAGGTCAAATCACAGTAATGCAAACTCAGTCAGAGACATAGATTTTCACTTGCAACTTGCTTTAACATGTTTAACAGTGCATGAAATGTTGTCTAAAACAAAAAAGAATGATGCATTTTATAGCTGGATCAGGTTTTATTACATTCTGAATTGGACGTTGAAAATGAGCTTATCTCAGCCAGCAGAGAGGTCAAATCACAGTAATGCAAACTCAGTCAGAGACATAGATTTTCACTTGCAACTTGCTTTAACATGTTTAACAGTGCATGAAATGTTGTCTAAAACAAAAAAGAATGATGCATTTTATGGCTGGATCTGGTTTTATTACATTCTGAATTGGACGTTGAAAATGAGCTTATCTCAGCCAGCAGAGAGGTCAAATCACAGTAATGCAAACTCAGTCAGAGACATAGATTTTCACTTGCAACTTGCTTTAACATGTTTAACAGTGCATGAAATGTTGTCTAAAACAAAAAAGAATGATGCATTTTATAGCTGGATCAGGTTTTATTATATTCTGAATTGGACGTTGAAAATGAGCTTATCTCAGCCAGCAGAGAGGTCAAATCACAGTAATGCAAACTCAGTCAGAGACATAGATTTTCACTTGCAACTTGCTTTAACATGTTTAACAGTGCATGAAATGTTGTCTAAAACAAAAAAGAACTATGCATTTTATGGCTGGATCAGGTTTTATTACATTCTGAATTGGACGTTGAAAATGAGCTTATCTCAGCCAGCAGAGAGGTCAAATCACAGTAATGCAAACTCAGTCAGAGACATAGATTTTCACTTGCAACTTGCTTTAACATGTTTAACAGTGCATGAAATGTTGTCTAAAACAAAAAAGAATGATGCATTTTAAGCTGGATCAGGTTTTATTACATTCTGAATTGGACGTTGAAAATGAGCTTATCTCAGCCAGCAGAGAGGTCAAATCACAGTAATGCAAACTCAGTCAGAGACATAGATTTTCACTTGCAACTTGCTTTAACATGTTTAACAGTGCATGAAATGTTGTCTAAAACAAAAAAGAATGATGCATTTTATGGCTGGATCTGGTTTTATTACATTCTGAATTGGACGTTGAAAATGAGCTTATCTCAGCCAGCAGAGAGGTCAAATCACAGTAATGCAAACTCAGTCAGAGACATAGATTTTCACTTGCAACTTGCTTTAACATGTTTAACAGTGCATGAAATGTTGTCTAAAACAAAAAAGAATGATGCATTTTATAGCTGGATCAGGTTTTATTATATTCTGAATTGGACGTTGAAAATGAGCTTATCTCAGCCAGCAGAGAGGTCAAATCACAGTAATGCAAACTCAGTCAGAGACATAGATTTTCACTTGCAACTTGCTTTAACATGTTTAACAGTGCATGAAATGTTGTCTAAAACAAAAAAGAATGATGCATTTTATAGCTGGATCAGGTTTTATTACATTCTGAATTGGACGTTGAAAATGAGCTTATCTCAGCCAGCAGAGAGGTCAAATCACAGTAATGCAAACTCAGTCAGAGACATAGATTTTCACTTGCAACTTGCTTTAACATGTTTAACAGTGCATGAAATGTTGTCTAAAACAAAAAAGAATGATGCATTTTATGGCTGGATCTGGTTTTATTACATTCTGAATTGGACGTTGAAAATGAGCTTATCTCAGCCAGCAGAGAGGTCAAATCACAGTAATGCAAACTCAGTCAGAGACATAGATTTTCACTTGCAACTTGCTTTAACATGTTTAACAGTGCATGAAATGTTGTCTAAAACAAAAAAGAATGATGCATTTTATAGCTGGATCAGGTTTTATTATATTCTGAATTGGACGTTGAAAATGAGCTTATCTCAGCCAGCAGAGAGGTCAAATCACAGTAATGCAAACTCAGTCAGAGACATAGATTTTCACTTGCAACTTGCTTTAACATGTTTAACAGTGCATGAAATGTTGTCTAAAACAAAAAAGAATGATGCATTTTAAGCTGGATCAGGTTTTATTACATTCTGAATTGGACGTTGAAAATGAGCTTATCTCAGCCAGCAGAGAGGTCAAATCACAGTAATGCAAACTCAGTCAGAGACAGATTTTCACTTGCAACTTGCTTTAACATGTTTAACAGTGCATGAAATGTTGTCTAAAACAAAAAAGAATGATGCATTTTATAGCTGGATCAGGTTTTATTACATTCTGAATTGGACGTTGAAAATGAGCTTATCTCAGCCAGCAGAGAGGTCAAATCACAGTAATGCAAACTCAGTCAGAGACATAGATTTTCACTTGCAACTTGCTTTAACATGTTTAACAGTGCATGAAATGTTGTCTAAAACAAAAAAGAATGATGCATTTTATGGCTGGATCTGGTTTTATTACATTCTGAATTGGACGTTGAAAATGAGCTTATCTCAGCCAGCAGAGAGGTCAAATCACAGTAATGCAAACTCAGTCAGAGACATAGATTTTCACTTGCAACTTGCTTTAACATGTTTAACAGTGCATGAAATGTTGTCTAAAACAAAAAAGAATGATGCATTTTATAGCTGGATCAGGTTTTATTATATTCTGAATTGGACGTTGAAAATGAGCTTATCTCAGCCAGCAGAGAGGTCAAATCACAGTAATGCAAACTCAGTCAGAGACATAGATTTTCACTTGCAACTTGCTTTAACATGTTTAACAGTGCATGAAATGTTGTCTAAAACAAAAAAGAATGATGCATTTTAAGCTGGATCAGGTTTTATTACATTCTGAATTGGACGTTGAAAATGAGCTTATCTCAGCCAGCAGAGAGGTCAAATCACAGTAATGCAAACTCAGTCAGAGACATAGATTTTCACTTGCAACTTGCCTTAACATGTTTAACAGTGCATAAAATGTTGTCTAAAACAAAAAAGAATGATGCATTTTATGGCTGGATCTGGTTTTATTACATTCTGAATTGGACGTTGAAAATGAGCTTATCTCAGCCAGCAGAGAGGTCAAATCACAGTAATGCAAACTCAGTCAGAGACATAGATTTTCACTTGCAACTTGCCTTAACATGTTTAACAGTGCATGAAATGTTGTCTAAAACAAAAAAGAATGATGCATTTTATAGCTGGATCAGGTTTTATTATATTCTGAATTGGACGTTGAAAATGAGTTTATCTCAGCCAGCAGAGAGGTCAAATCACAGTAATGCAAACTCAGTCAGAGACATAGATTTTCACTTGCAACTTGCTTTAACATGTTTAACAGTGCATGAAATGTTGTCTAAAACAAAAAAGAATGATCCATTTTATGGCTTGATCTGTTTTTATCACTTTCTGAATTGGACGTTGAAAATGAGCTTATCTCAGCCAGCAGAGAGGTCAAATCACAGTAATGCAAACTCAGTCAGAGACATAGATTTTCACTTGCAACTTGCTTTAACATGTTTAACAGTGCATGAAATGTTGTCTAAAACAAAAAAGAATAATGCATTTTATAGCTGGATCAGGTTTTATTACATTCTGAATTGGACGTTGAAAATGAGCTTATCTCAGCCAGCAGAGAGGTCAAATCACAGTAATGCAAACTCAGTCAGAGACATAGATTTTCACTTGCAACTTGCTTTAACATGTTTAACAGTGCATGAAATGTTGTCTAAAACAAAAAAGAATGATGCATTTTATAGCTGGATCAGGTTTTATTACATTCTGAATTGGACGTTGAAATTGAGCTTATCTCAGCCAGCAGAGAGGTCAAATCACAGTAATGCAAACTCAGTCAGAGACATAGATTTTCACTTGCAACTTGCTTTAACATGTTTAACAGTGCATGAAATGTTGTCTAAAACAAAAAAGAACTATGCATTTTATGGCTGGATCAGGTTTTATTACATTCTGAATTGGACGTTGAAAATGAGCTTATCTCAGCCAGCAGAGAGGTCAAATCACAGTAATGCAAACTCAGTCAGAGACATAGATTTTCACTTGCAACTTGCTTTAACATGTTTAACAGTGCATGAAATGTTGTCTAAAACAAAAAAGAATGATGCATTTTATAGCTGGATCAGGTTTTATTATATTCTGAATTGGACGTTGAAAATGAGCTTATCTCAGCCAGCAGAGAGGTCAAATCACAGTAATGCAAACTCAGTCAGAGACATAGATTTTCACTTGCAACTTGCTTTAACATGTTTAACAGTGCATGAAATGTTGTCTAAAACAAAAAAGAATGATGCATTTTATGGCTGGATCTGGTTTTATTACATTCTGAATTGGACGTTGAAAATGAGCTTATCTCAGCCAGCAGAGAGGTCAAATCACAGTAATGCAAACTCAGTCAGAGACATAGATTTTCACTTGCAACTTGCTTTAACATGTTTAACAGTGCATGAAATGTTGTCTAAAACAAAAAAGAATGATGCATTTTATAGCTGGATCAGGTTTTATTATATTCTGAATTGGACGTTGAAAATGAGCTTATCTCAGCCAGCAGAGAGGTCAAATCACAGTAATGCAAACTCAGTCAGAGACATAGATTTTCACTTGCAACTTGCTTTAACATGTTTAACAGTGCATGAAATGTTGTCTAAAACAAAAAAGAATGATGCATTTTAAGCTGGATCAGGTTTTATTACATTCTGAATTGGACGTTGAAAATGAGCTTATCTCAGCCAGCAGAGAGGTCAAATCACAGTAATGCAAACTCAGTCAGAGACATAGATTTTCACTTGCAACTTGCCTTAACATGTTTAACAGTGCATGAAATGTTGTCTAAAACAAAAAAGAATAATGCATTTTATGGCTGGATCTGGTTTTATTACATTCTGAATTGGACGTTGAAAATGAGCTTATCTCAGCCAGCAGAGAGGTCAAATCACAGTAATGCAAACTCAGTCAGAGACATAGATTTTCACTTGCAACTTGCTTTAACATGTTTAACAGTGCATGAAATGTTGTCTAAAACAAAAAAGAATGATGCATTTTATGGCTGGATCTGGTTTTATTACATTCTGAATTGGACGTTGAAAATGAGCTTATCTCAGCCAGCAGAGAGGTCAAATCACAGTAATGCAAACTCAGTCAGAGACATAGATTTTCACTTGCAACTTGCTTTAACATGTTTAACAGTGCATGAAATGTTGTCTAAAACAAAAAAGAATGATGCATTTTATAGCTGGATCAGGTTTTATTATATTCTGAATTGGACGTTGAAAATGAGCTTATCTCAGCCAGCAGAGAGGTCAAATCACAGTAATGCAAACTCAGTCAGAGACATAGATTTTCACTTGCAACTTGCTTTAACATGTTTAACAGTGCATGAAATGTTGTCTAAAACAAAAAAGAATGATGCATTTTAAGCTGGATCAGGTTTTATTACATTCTGAATTGGACGTTGAAAATGAGCTTATCTCAGCCAGCAGAGAGGTCAAATCACAGTAATGCAAACTCAGTCAGAGACATAGATTTTCACTTGCAACTTGCCTTAACATGTTTAACAGTGCATGAAATGTTGTCTAAAACAAAAAAGAATAATGCATTTTATGGCTGGATCTGGTTTTATTACATTCTGAATTGGACGTTGAAAATGAGCTTATCTCAGCCAGCAGAGAGGTCAAATCACAGTAATGCAAACTCAGTCAGAGACATAGATTTTCACTTGCAACTTGCCTTAACATGTTTAACAGTGCATGAAATGTTGTCTAAAACAAAAAAGAATGATGCATTTTATAGCTGGATCAGGTTTTATTATATTCTGAATTGGACGTTGAAAATGAGTTTATCTCAGCCAGCAGAGAGGTCAAATCACAGTAATGCAAACTCAGTCAGAGACATAGATTTTCACTTGCAACTTGCTTTAACATGTTTAACAGTGCATGAAATGTTGTCTAAAACAAAAAAGAATGATGCATTTTATAGCTGGATCAGGTTTTATTACATTCTGAATTGGACGTTGAAAATGAGCTTATCTCAGCCAGCAGAGAGGTCAAATCACAGTAATGCAAACTCAGTCAGAGACATAGATTTTCACTTGCAACTTGCTTTAACATGTTTAACAGTGCATGAAATGTTGTCTAAAACAAAAAAGAATGATGCATTTTATGGCTGGATCTGGTTTTATTACATTCTGAATTGGACGTTGAAAATGAGCTTATCTCAGCCAGCAGAGAGGTCAAATCACAGTAATGCAAACTCAGTCAGAGACATAGATTTTCACTTGCAACTTGCTTTAACATGTTTAACAGTGCATGAAATGTTGTCTAAAACAAAAAAGAATGATGCATTTTATAGCTGGATCAGGTTTTATTATATTCTGAATTGGACGTTGAAAATGAGCTTATCTCAGCCAGCAGAGAGGTCAAATCACAGTAATGCAAACTCAGTCAGAGACATAGATTTTCACTTGCAACTTGCTTTAACATGTTTAACAGTGCATGAAATGTTGTCTAAAACAAAAAAGAACTATGCATTTTATGGCTGGATCAGGTTTTATTACATTCTGAATTGGACGTTGAAAATGAGCTTATCTCAGCCAGCAGAGAGGTCAAATCACAGTAATGCAAACTCAGTCAGAGACATAGATTTTCACTTGCAACTTGCTTTAACATGTTTAACAGTGCATGAAATGTTGTCTAAAACAAAAAAGAATGATGCATTTTAAGCTGGATCAGGTTTTATTACATTCTGAATTGGACGTTGAAAATGAGCTTATCTCAGCCAGCAGAGAGGTCAAATCACAGTAATGCAAACTCAGTCAGAGACATAGATTTTCACTTGCAACTTGCTTTAACATGTTTAACAGTGCATGAAATGTTGTCTAAAACAAAAAAGAATGATGCATTTTATGGCTGGATCTGGTTTTATTACATTCTGAATTGGACGTTGAAAATGAGCTTATCTCAGCCAGCAGAGAGGTCAAATCACAGTAATGCAAACTCAGTCAGAGACATAGATTTTCACTTGCAACTTGCTTTAACATGTTTAACAGTGCATGAAATGTTGTCTAAAACAAAAAAGAATGATGCATTTTATAGCTGGATCAGGTTTTATTACATTCTGAATTGGACGTTGAAAATGAGCTTATCTCAGCCAGCAGAGAGGTCAAATCACAGTAATGCAAACTCAGTCAGAGACATAGATTTTCACTTGCAACTTGCTTTAACATGTTTAACAGTGCATGAAATGTTGTCTAAAACAAAAAAGAATGATGCATTTTATAGCTGGATCAGGTTTTATTACATTCTGAATTGGACGTTGAAAATGAGCTTATCTCAGCCAGCAGAGAGGTCAAATCACAGTAATGCAAACTCAGTCAGAGACATAGATTTTCACTTGCAACTTGCTTTAACATGTTTAACAGTGCATGAAATGTTGTCTAAAACAAAAAAGAACTATGCATTTTATGGCTGGATCAGGTTTTATTACATTCTGAATTGGACGTTGAAAATGAGCTTATCTCAGCCAGCAGAGAGGTCAAATCACAGTAATGCAAACTCAGTCAGAGACATAGATTTTCACTTGCAACTTGCTTTAACATGTTTAACAGTGCATGAAATGTTGTCTAAAACAAAAAAGAATGATGCATTTTAAGCTGGATCAGGTTTTATTACATTCTGAATTGGACGTTGAAAATGAGCTTATCTCAGCCAGCAGAGAGGTCAAATCACAGTAATGCAAACTCAGTCAGAGACATAGATTTTCACTTGCAACTTGCTTTAACATGTTTAACAGTGCATGAAATGTTGTCTAAAACAAAAAAGAATGATGCATTTTATAGCTGGATCAGGTTTTATTACATTCTGAATTGGACGTTGAAAATGAGCTTATCTCAGCCAGCAGAGAGGTCAAATCACAGTAATGCAAACTCAGTCAGAGACATAGATTTTCACTTGCAACTTGCCTTAACATGTTTAACAGTGCATGAAATGTTGTCTAAAACAAAAAAGAATGATGCATTTTATGGCTGGATCTGGTTTTATTACATTCTGAATTGGACGTTGAAAATGAGCTTATCTCAGCCAGCAGAGAGGTCAAATCACAGTAATGCAAACTCAGTCAGAGACATAGATTTTCACTTGCAACTTGCCTTAACATGTTTAACAGTGCATGAAATGTTGTCTAAAACAAAAAAGAATGATGCATTTTATAGCTGGATCAGGTTTTATTATATTCTGAATTGGACGTTGAAAATGAGTTTATCTCAGCCAGCAGAGAGGTCAAATCACAGTAATGCAAACTCAGTCAGAGACATAGATTTTCACTTGCAACTTGCTTTAACATGTTTAACAGTGCATGAAATGTTGTCTAAAACAAAAAAGAATGATGCATTTTATAGCTGGATCAGGTTTTATTATATTCTGAATTGGACGTTGAAAATGAGCTTATCTCAGCCAGCAGAGAGGTCAAATCACAGTAATGCAAACTCAGTCAGAGACATAGATTTTCACTTGCAACTTGCTTTAACATGTTTAACAGTGCATGAAATGTTGTCTAAAACAAAAAAGAATGATGCATTTTAAGCTGGATCAGGTTTTATTACATTCTGAATTGGACGTTGAAAATGAGCTTATCTCAGCCAGCAGAGAGGTCAAATCACAGTAATGCAAACTCAGTCAGAGACATAGATTTTCACTTGCAACTTGCTTTAACATGTTTAACAGTGCATGAAATGTTGTCTAAAACAAAAAAGAATGATGCATTTTATAGCTGGATCAGGTTTTATTACATTCTGAATTGGACGTTGAAAATGAGCTTATCTCAGCCAGCAGAGAGGTCAAATCACAGTAATGCAAACTCAGTCAGAGACATAGATTTTCACTTGCAACTTGCTTTAACATGTTTAACAGTGCATGAAATGTTGTCTAAAACAAAAAAGAATGATGCATTTTATGGCTGGATCTGGTTTTATTACATTCTGAATTGGACGTTGAAAATGAGCTTATCTCAGCCAGCAGAGAGGTCAAATCACAGTAATGCAAACTCAGTCAGAGACATAGATTTTCACTTGCAACTTGCTTTAACATGTTTAACAGTGCATGAAATGTTGTCTAAAACAAAAAAGAATGATGCATTTTATAGCTGGATCAGGTTTTATTATATTCTGAATTGGACGTTGAAAATGAGCTTATCTCAGCCAGCAGAGAGGTCAAATCACAGTAATGCAAACTCAGTCAGAGACATAGATTTTCACTTGCAACTTGCTTTAACATGTTTAACAGTGCATGAAATGTTGTCTAAAACAAAAAAGAACTATGCATTTTATGGCTGGATCAGGTTTTATTACATTCTGAATTGGACGTTGAAAATGAGCTTATCTCAGCCAGCAGAGAGGTCAAATCACAGTAATGCAAACTCAGTCAGAGACATAGATTTTCACTTGCAACTTGCTTTAACATGTTTAACAGTGCATGAAATGTTGTCTAAAACAAAAAAGAATGATGCATTTTAAGCTGGATCAGGTTTTATTACATTCTGAATTGGACGTTGAAAATGAGCTTATCTCAGCCAGCAGAGAGGTCAAATCACAGTAATGCAAACTCAGTCAGAGACATAGATTTTCACTTGCAACTTGCTTTAACATGTTTAACAGTGCATGAAATGTTGTCTAAAACAAAAAAGAATGATGCATTTTATGGCTGGATCTGGTTTTATTACATTCTGAATTGGACGTTGAAAATGAGCTTATCTCAGCCAGCAGAGAGGTCAAATCACAGTAATGCAAACTCAGTCAGAGACATAGATTTTCACTTGCAACTTGCTTTAACATGTTTAACAGTGCATGAAATGTTGTCTAAAACAAAAAAGAATGATGCATTTTATAGCTGGATCAGGTTTTATTATATTCTGAATTGGACGTTGAAAATGAGCTTATCTCAGCCAGCAGAGAGGTCAAATCACAGTAATGCAAACTCAGTCAGAGACATAGATTTTCACTTGCAACTTGCTTTAACATGTTTAACAGTGCATGAAATGTTGTCTAAAACAAAAAAGAATGATGCATTTTATAGCTGGATCAGGTTTTATTACATTCTGAATTGGACGTTGAAAATGAGCTTATCTCAGCCAGCAGAGAGGTCAAATCACAGTAATGCAAACTCAGTCAGAGACATAGATTTTCACTTGCAACTTGCTTTAACATGTTTAACAGTGCATGAAATGTTGTCTAAAACAAAAAAGAATGATGCATTTTATGGCTGGATCTGGTTTTATTACATTCTGAATTGGACGTTGAAAATGAGCTTATCTCAGCCAGCAGAGAGGTCAAATCACAGTAATGCAAACTCAGTCAGAGACATAGATTTTCACTTGCAACTTGCTTTAACATGTTTAACAGTGCATGAAATGTTGTCTAAAACAAAAAAGAATGATGCATTTTATAGCTGGATCAGGTTTTATTATATTCTGAATTGGACGTTGAAAATGAGCTTATCTCAGCCAGCAGAGAGGTCAAATCACAGTAATGCAAACTCAGTCAGAGACATAGATTTTCACTTGCAACTTGCTTTAACATGTTTAACAGTGCATGAAATGTTGTCTAAAACAAAAAAGAATGATGCATTTTATGGCTGGATCTGGTTTTATTACATTCTGAATTAGACGTTGAAAATGAGCTTATCTCAGCCAGCAGAGAGGTCAAATCACAGTAATGCAAACTCAGTCAGAGACATAGATTTTCACTTGCAACTTGCTTTAACATGTTTAACAGTGCATGAAATGTTGTCTAAAACAAAAAAGAATGATGCATTTTAAGCTGGATCAGGTTTTATTACATTCTGAATTGGACGTTGAAAATGAGCTTATCTCAGCCAGCAGAGAGGTCAAATCACAGTAATGCAAACTCAGTCAGAGACATAGATTTTCACTTGCAACTTGCCTTAACATGTTTAACAGTGCATGAAATGTTGTCTAAAACAAAAAAGAATGATGCATTTTATGGCTGGATCTGGTTTTATTACATTCTGAATTGGACGTTGAAAATGAGCTTATCTCAGCCAGCAGAGAGGTCAAATCACAGTAATGCAAACTCAGTCAGAGACATAGATTTTCACTTGCAACTTGCTTTAACATGTTTAACAGTGCATGAAATGTTGTCTAAAACAAAAAAGAATGATGCATTTTATAGCTGGATCAGGTTTTATTATATTCTGAATTGGACGTTGAAAATGAGCTTATCTCAGCCAGCAGAGAGGTCAAATCACAGTAATGCAAACTCAGTCAGAGACATAGATTTTCACTTGCAACTTGCTTTAACATGTTTAACAGTGCATGAAATGTTGTCTAAAACAAAAAAGAACTATGCATTTTATGGCTGGATCAGGTTTTATTACATTCTGAATTGGACGTTGAAAATGAGCTTATCTCAGCCAGCAGAGAGGTCAAATCACAGTAATGCAAACTCAGTCAGAGACATAGATTTTCACTTGCAACTTGCTTTAACATGTTTAACAGTGCATGAAATGTTGTCTAAAACAAAAAAGAATGATGCATTTTAAGCTGGATCAGGTTTTATTACATTCTGAATTGGACGTTGAAAATGAGCTTATCTCAGCCAGCAGAGAGGTCAAATCACAGTAATGCAAACTCAGTCAGAGACATAGATTTTCACTTGCAACTTGCTTTAACATGTTTAACAGTGCATGAAATGTTGTCTAAAACAAAAAAGAATGATGCATTTTATGGCTGGATCTGGTTTTATTACATTCTGAATTGGACGTTGAAAATGAGCTTATCTCAGCCAGCAGAGAGGTCAAATCACAGTAATGCAAACTCAGTCAGAGACATAGATTTTCACTTGCAACTTGCTTTAACATGTTTAACAGTGCATGAAATGTTGTCTAAAACAAAAAAGAATGATGCATTTTATAGCTGGATCAGGTTTTATTATATTCTGAATTGGACGTTGAAAATGAGCTTATCTCAGCCAGCAGAGAGGTCAAATCACAGTAATGCAAACTCAGTCAGAGACATAGATTTTCACTTGCAACTTGCTTTAACATGTTTAACAGTGCATGAAATGTTGTCTAAAACAAAAAAGAATGATGCATTTTATAGCTGGATCAGGTTTTATTACATTCTGAATTGGACGTTGAAAATGAGCTTATCTCAGCCAGCAGAGAGGTCAAATCACAGTAATGCAAACTCAGTCAGAGACATAGATTTTCACTTGCAACTTGCTTTAACATGTTTAACAGTGCATGAAATGTTGTCTAAAACAAAAAAGAATGATGCATTTTATGGCTGGATCTGGTTTTATTACATTCTGAATTGGACGTTGAAAATGAGCTTATCTCAGCCAGCAGAGAGGTCAAATCACAGTAATGCAAACTCAGTCAGAGACATAGATTTTCACTTGCAACTTGCTTTAACATGTTTAACAGTGCATGAAATGTTGTCTAAAACAAAAAAGAATGATGCATTTTATAGCTGGATCAGGTTTTATTATATTCTGAATTGGACGTTGAAAATGAGCTTATCTCAGCCAGCAGAGAGGTCAAATCACAGTAATGCAAACTCAGTCAGAGACATAGATTTTCACTTGCAACTTGCTTTAACATGTTTAACAGTGCATGAAATGTTGTCTAAAACAAAAAAGAATGATGCATTTTATGGCTGGATCTGGTTTTATTACATTCTGAATTAGACGTTGAAAATGAGCTTATCTCAGCCAGCAGAGAGGTCAAATCACAGTAATGCAAACTCAGTCAGAGACATAGATTTTCACTTGCAACTTGCTTTAACATGTTTAACAGTGCATGAAATGTTGTCTAAAACAAAAAAGAATGATGCATTTTAAGCTGGATCAGGTTTTATTACATTCTGAATTGGACGTTGAAAATGAGCTTATCTCAGCCAGCAGAGAGGTCAAATCACAGTAATGCAAACTCAGTCAGAGACATAGATTTTCACTTGCAACTTGCCTTAACATGTTTAACAGTGCATGAAATGTTGTCTAAAACAAAAAAGAATGATGCATTTTATGGCTGGATCTGGTTTTATTACATTCTGAATTGGACGTTGAAAATGAGCTTATCTCAGCCAGCAGAGAGGTCAAATCACAGTAATGCAAACTCAGTCAGAGACATAGATTTTCACTTGCAACTTGCTTTAACATGTTTAACAGTGCATGAAATGTTGTCTAAAACAAAAAAGAATGATGCATTTTATAGCTGGATCAGGTTTTATTATATTCTGAATTGGACGTTGAAAATGAGCTTATCTCAGCCAGCAGAGAGGTCAAATCACAGTAATGCAAACTCAGTCAGAGACATAGATTTTCACTTGCAACTTGCTTTAACATGTTTAACAGTGCATGAAATGTTGTCTAAAACAAAAAAGAATGATGCATTTTATGGCTGGATCAGGTTTTATTACATTCTGAATTGGACGTTGAAAATGAGCTTATCTCAGCCAGCAGAGAGGTCAAATCACAGTAATACAAACTCAGTCAGAGACATAGATTTTCACTTGCAACTTGCTTTAACATGTTTAACAGTGCATGAAATGTTGTCTAAAACAAAAAAGAATGATGCATTTCATAGCTGGATCAGGTTTTATTATATTCTGAATTGGACGTTGAAAATGAGCTTATCTCAGCCAGCAGAGAGGTCAAATCACAGTAATGCAAACTCAGTCAGAGACATAGATTTTCACTTGCAACTTGCTTTAACATGTTTAACAGTGCATGAAATGTTGTCTAAAACAAAAAAGAATGATGCATTTTATGGCTGGATCTGGTTTTATCACTTTCTGAATTGGACGTTGAAAATGAGCTTATCTCAGCCAGCAGAGAGGTCAAATCACAGTAATGCAAACTCAGTCAGAGACATAGATTTTCACTTGCAACTTGCTTTAACATGTTTAACAGTGCATGAAATGTTGTCTAAAACAAAAAAGAATGATGCATTTTATGGCTGGATCTGGTTTTATTACATTCTGAGTTGGACGTTGAAAATGAGCTTATCTCAGCCAGCAGAGAGGTCAAATCACAGTAATACAAACTCAGTCAGAGACATAGATTTTCACTTGCAACTTGCTTTAACATGTTTAACAGTGCATGAAATGTTGTCTAAAACAAAAAAGAATGATGCACTTTATAGCTGGATCAGGTTTTATTATATTCTGAATTGGACGTTGAAAATGAGCTTATCTCAGCCAGCAGAGAGGTCAAATCACAGTAATGCAAACTCAGTCAGAGACATAGATTTTCACTTGCAACTTGCTTTAACATGTTTAACAGTGCATGAAATGTTGTCTAAAACAAAAAAGAATGATGCATTTTATGGCTGGATCTGGTTTTATCACTTTCTGAATTGGATGTTGAAAATGAGCTTATCTCAGCCAGCAGAGAGGTCAAATCACAGTAATGCAAACTCAGTCAGAGACATAGATTTTCACTTGCAACTTGCTTTAACATGTTTACCAGTGCATGAAATGTTGTCTAAAACAAAAAAGAATGATGCATTTTATGGCTGGATCTGGTTTTATTACATTCTGAATTGGACGTTGAAAATGAGCTTATCTCAGCCAGCAGAGAGGTCAAATCACAGTAATGCAAACTCAGTCAGAGACATAGATTTTCACTTGCAACTTGCTTTAACATGTTTAACAGTGCATGAAATGTTGTCTAAAACAAAAAAGAATGATGCATTTTAAGCTGGATCAGGTTTTATTACATTCTGAATTGGACGTTGAAAATGAGCTTATCTCAGCCAGCAGAGAGGTCAAATCACAGTAATGCAAACTCAGTCAGAGACATAGATTTTCACTTGCAACTTGCTTTAACATGTTTAACAGTGCATGAAATGTTGTCTAAAACAAAAAAGAATGATGCATTTTATGGCTGGATCTGGTTTTATTACATTCTGAGTTGGACGTTGAAAATGAGCTTATCTCAGCCAGCAGAGAGGTCAAATCACAGTAATGCAAACTCAGTCAGAGACATAGATTTTCACTTGCAACTTGCTTTAACATGTTTAACAGTGCATGAAATGTTGTCTAAAACAAAAAAGAATGATGCATTTTATAGCTGGATCAGGTTTTATTATATTCTGAATTGGACGTTGAAAATGAGCTCATCTCAGCCAGCAGAGAGGTCAAATCACAGTAATACAAACTCAGTCAGAGACATAGATTTTCACTTGCAACTTGCTTTAACATGTTTAACAGTGCATGAAATGTTGTCTAAAACAAAAAAGAATGATGCATTTTATAGCTGGATCAGGTTTTATTATATTCTGAATTGGACGTTGAAAATGAGCTTATCTCAGCCAGCAGAGAGGTCAAATCACAGTAATGCAAACTCAGTCAGAGACATAGATTTTCACTTGCAACTTGCTTTAACATGTTTAACAGTGCATGAAATGTTGTCTAAAACAAAAAAGAATGATGCATTTTATAGCTGGATCAGGTTTTATTATATTCTGAATTGGACGTTGAAAATGAGCTTATCTCAGCCAGCAGAGAGGTCAAATCACAGTAATGCAAACTCAGTCAGAGACATAGATTTTCACTTGCAACTTGCTTTAACATGTTTAACAGTGCATGAAATGTTGTCTAAAACAAAAAAGAATGATGCATTTTAAGCTGGATCAGGTTTTATCACTTTCTGAATTGGACGTTGAAAATGAGCTTATCTCAGCCAGCAGAGAGGTCAAATCACAGTAATGCAAACTCAGTCAGAGACATAGATTTTCACTTGCAACTTGCTTTAACATGTTTAACAGTGCATGAAATGTTGTCTAAAACAAAAAAGAATGATGCATTTTATAGCTGGATCAGGTTTTATTACATTCTGAATTGGACGTTGAAAATGAGCTTATCTCAGCCAGCAGAGAGGTCAAATCACAGTAATGCAAACTCAGTCAGAGACATAGATTTTCACTTGCAACTTGCTTTAACATGTTTACCAGTGCATGAAATGTTGTCTAAAACAAAAAAGAACTATGCATTTTATGGCTGGATCAGGTTTTATTACATTCTGAATTGGACGTTGAAAATGAGCTTATCTCAGCCAGCAGAGAGGTCAAATCACAGTAATGCAAACTCAGTCAGAGACATAGATTTTCACTTGCAACTTGCTTTAACATGTTTAACAGTGCATGAAATGTTGTCTAAAACAAAAAAGAATGATGCATTTTAAGCTGGATCAGGTTTTATTACATTCTGAATTGGACGTTGAAAATGAGCTTATCTCAGCCAGCAGAGAGGTCAAATCACAGTAATGCAAACTCAGTCAGAGACATAGATTTTCACTTGCAACTTGCTTTAACATGTTTAACAGTGCATGAAATGTTGTCTAAAACAAAAAAGAATGATGCATTTTATAGCTGGATCAGGTTTTATTACATTCTGAATTGGACGTTGAAAATGAGCTTATCTCAGCCAGCAGAGAGGTCAAATCACAGTAATGCAAACTCAGTCAGAGACATAGATTTTCACTTGCAACTTGCTTTAACATGTTTAACAGTGCATGAAATGTTGTCTAAAACAAAAAAGAATGATGCATTTTATGGCTGGATCTGGTTTTATTACATTCTGAATTGGACGTTGAAAATGAGCTTATCTCAGCCAGCAGAGAGGTCAAATCACAGTAATGCAAACTCAGTCAGAGACATAGATTTTCACTTGCAACTTGCTTTAACATGTTTAACAGTGCATGAAATGTTGTCTAAAACAAAAAAGAATGATGCATTTTATAGCTGGATCAGGTTTTATTATATTCTGAATTGGACGTTGAAAATGAGCTTATCTCAGCCAGCAGAGAGGTCAAATCACAGTAATGCAAACTCAGTCAGAGACATAGATTTTCACTTGCAACTTGCTTTAACATGTTTAACAGTGCATGAAATGTTGTCTAAAACAAAAAAGAACTATGCATTTTATGGCTGGATCAGGTTTTATTACATTCTGAATTGGACGTTGAAAATGAGCTTATCTCAGCCAGCAGAGAGGTCAAATCACAGTAATGCAAACTCAGTCAGAGACATAGATTTTCACTTGCAACTTGCTTTAACATGTTTAACAGTGCATGAAATGTTGTCTAAAACAAAAAAGAATGATGCATTTTATAGCTGGATCAGGTTTTATTATATTCTGAATTGGACGTTGAAAATGAGCTTATCTCAGCCAGCAGAGAGGTCAAATCACAGTAATGCAAACTCAGTCAGAGACATAGATTTTCACTTGCAACTTGCTTTAACATGTTTAACAGTGCATGAAATGTTGTCTAAAACAAAAAAGAATGATGCATTTTATGGCTGGATCTGGTTTTATTACATTCTGAATTGGACGTTGAAAATGAGCTTATCTCAGCCAGCAGAGAGGTCAAATCACAGTAATGCAAACTCAGTCAGAGACATAGATTTTCACTTGCAACTTGCTTTAACATGTTTAACAGTGCATGAAATGTTGTCTAAAACAAAAAAGAATGATGCATTTTATAGCTGGATCAGGTTTTATTATATTCTGAATTGGACGTTGAAAATGAGCTTATCTCAGCCAGCAGAGAGGTCAAATCACAGTAATGCAAACTCAGTCAGAGACATAGATTTTCACTTGCAACTTGCTTTAACATGTTTAACAGTGCATGAAATGTTGTCTAAAACAAAAAAGAATGATGCATTTTAAGCTGGATCAGGTTTTATTACCTTCTGAATTGGACGTTGAAAATGAGCTTATCTCAGCCAGCAGAGAGGTCAAATCACAGTAATGCAAACTCAGTCAGAGACATAGATTTTCACTTGCAACTTGCTTTAACATGTTTAACAGTGCATGAAATGTTGTCTAAAACAAAAAAGAATGATGCATTTTATGGCTGGATCTGGTTTTATTACATTCTGAGTTGGACGTTGAAAATGAGCTTATCTCAGCCAGCAGAGAGGTCAAATCACAGTAATGCAAACTCAGTCAGAGACATAGATTTTCACTTGCAACTTGCTTTAACATGTTTAACAGTGCATGAAATGTTGTCTAAAACAAAAAAGAATGATGCATTTTATAGCTGGATCAGGTTTTATTATATTCTGAATTGGACGTTGAAAATGAGCTTATCTCAGCCAGCAGAGAGGTCAAATCACAGTAATGCAAACTCAGTCAGAGACATAGATTTTCACTTGCAACTTGCTTTAACATGTTTAACAGTGCATAAAATGTTGTCTAAAACAAAAAAGAATGATGCATTTTATGGCTGGATCTGGTTTTATTACATTCTGATATGGACGTTGAAAATGAGCTCATCTCAGCCAGCAGAGAGGTCAAATCACAGTAATACAAACTCAGTCAGAGACATAGATTTTCACTTGCAACTTGCTTTAACATGTTTAACAGTGCATGAAATGTTGTCTAAAACAAAAAAGAATGATGCATTTTATAGCTGGATCAGGTTTTATTATATTCTGAATTGGACGTTGAAAATGAGCTTATCTCAGCCAGCAGAGAGGTCAAATCACAGTAATGCAAACTCAGTCAGAGACATAGATTTTCACTTGCAACTTGCTTTAACATGTTTAACAGTGCATGAAATGTTGTCTAAAACAAAAAAGAATGATGCATTTTATGGCTGGATCTGGTTTTATCACTTTCTGAATTGGATGTTGAAAATGAGCTTATCTCAGCCAGCAGAGAGGTCAAATCACAGTAATGCAAACTCAGTCAGAGACATAGATTTTCACTTGCAACTTGCTTTAACATGTTTACCAGTGCATGAAATGTTGTCTAAAACAAAAAAGAATGATGCATTTTATGGCTGGATCTGGTTTTATTACATTCTGAATTGGACGTTGAAAATGAGCTTATCTCAGCCAGCAGAGAGGTCAAATCACAGTAATGCAAACTCAGTCAGAGACATAGATTTTCACTTGCAACTTGCTTTAACATGTTTAACAGTGCATGAAATGTTGTCTAAAACAAAAAAGAATGATGCATTTTAAGCTGGATCAGGTTTTATTACATTCTGAATTGGACGTTGAAAATGAGCTTATCTCAGCCAGCAGAGAGGTCAAATCACAGTAATGCAAACTCAGTCAGAGACATAGATTTTCACTTGCAACTTGCTTTAACATGTTTAACAGTGCATGAAATGTTGTCTAAAACAAAAAAGAATGATGCATTTTATGGCTGGATCTGGTTTTATTACATTCTGAGTTGGACGTTGAAAATGAGCTTATCTCAGCCAGCAGAGAGGTCAAATCACAGTAATGCAAACTCAGTCAGAGACATAGATTTTCACTTGCAACTTGCTTTAACATGTTTAACAGTGCATGAAATGTTGTCTAAAACAAAAAAGAATGATGCATTTTATAGCTGGATCAGGTTTTATTATATTCTGAATTGGACGTTGAAAATGAGCTTATCTCAGCCAGCAGAGAGGTCAAATCACAGTAATGCAAACTCAGTCAGAGACATAGATTTTCACTTGCAACTTGCTTTAACATGTTTAACAGTGCATAAAATGTTGTCTAAAACAAAAAAGAATGATGCATTTTATGGCTGGATCTGGTTTTATTACATTCTGATATGGACGTTGAAAATGAGCTTATCTCAGCCAGCAGAGAGGTCAAATCACAGTAATACAAACTCAGTCAGAGACATAGATTTTCACTTGCAACTTGCTTTAACATGTTTAACAGTGCATGAAATGTTGTCTAAAACAAAAAAGAATGATGCATTTTATAGCTGGATCAGGTTTTATTATATTCTGAATTGGACGTTGAAAATGAGCTTATCTCAGCCAGCAGAGAGGTCAAATCACAGTAATGCAAACTCAGTCAGAGACATAGATTTTCACTTGCAACTTGCTTTAACATGTTTAACAGTGCATGAAATGTTGTCTAAAACAAAAAAGAATGATCCATTTTATGGCTGGATCTGTTTTTATCACTTTCTGAATTGGACGTTGAAAATGAGCTTATCTCAGCCAGCAGAGAGGTCAAATCACAGTAATGCAAACTCAGTCAGAGACATAGATTTTCACTTGCAACTTGCTTTAACATGTTTAACAGTGCATGAAATGTTGTCTAAAACAAAAAAGAATGATGCATTTTATAGCTGGATCAGGTTTTATTACATTCTGAATTGGACGTTGAAAATGAGCTTATCTCAGCCAGCAGAGAGGTCAAATCACAGTAATGCAAACTCAGTCAGAGACATAGATTTTCACTTGCAACTTGCTTTAACATGTTTAACAGTGCATGAAATGTTGTCTAAAACAAAAAAGAATGATGCATTTTATAGCTGGATCAGGTTTTATTATATTCTGAATTGGACGTTGAAAATGAGCTTATCTCAGCCAGCAGAGAGGTCAAATCACAGTAATGCAAACTCAGTCAGAGACATAGATTTTCACTTGCAACTTGCTTTAACATGTTTAACAGTGCATGAAATGTTGTCTAAAACAAAAAAGAATGATGCATTTTATGGCTGGATCTGGTTTTATTACATTCTGAATTGGACGTTGAAAATGAGCTTATCTCAGCCAGCAGAGAGGTCAAATCACAGTAATGCAAACTCAGTCAGAGACATAGATTTTCACTTGCAACTTGCTTTAACATGTTTAACAGTGCATGAAATGTTGTCTAAAACAAAAAAGAATGATGCATTTTAAGCTGGATCAGGTTTTATTACATTCTGAATTGGACGTTGAAAATGAGCTTATCTCAGCCAGCAGAGAGGTCAAATCACAGTAATGCAAACTCAGTCAGAGACATAGATTTTCACTTGCAACTTGCCTTAACATGTTTAACAGTGCATGAAATGTTGTCTAAAACAAAAAAGAATGATGCATTTTATGGCTGGATCTGGTTTTATTACATTCTGAATTGGACGTTGAAAATGAGCTTATCTCAGCCAGCAGAGAGGTCAAATCACAGTAATGCAAACTCAGTCAGAGACATAGATTTTCACTTGCAACTTGCCTTAACATGTTTAACAGTGCATGAAATGTTGTCTAAAACAAAAAAGAATGATGCATTTTATAGCTGGATAAGGTTTTATTATATTCTGAATTGGACGTTGAAAATGAGTTTATCTCAGCCAGCAGAGAGGTCAAATCACAGTAATGCAAACTCAGTCAGAGACATAGATTTTCACTTGCAACTTGCTTTAACATGTTTAACAGTGCATGAAATGTTGTCTAAAACAAAAAAGAATGATGCATTTTAAGCTGGATCAGGTTTTATTACATTCTGAATTGGACGTTGAAAATGAGCTTATCTCAGCCAGCAGAGAGGTCAAATCACAGTAATGCAAACTCAGTCAGAGACAGATTTTCACTTGCAACTTGCTTTAACATGTTTAACAGTGCATGAAATGTTGTCTAAAACAAAAAAGAATGATGCATTTTATAGCTGGATCAGGTTTTATTACATTCTGAATTGGACGTTGAAAATGAGCTTATCTCAGCCAGCAGAGAGGTCAAATCACAGTAATGCAAACTCAGTCAGAGACATAGATTTTCACTTGCAACTTGCTTTAACATGTTTAACAGTGCATGAAATGTTGTCTAAAACAAAAAAGAATGATGCATTTTATGGCTGGATCTGGTTTTATTACATTCTGAATTGGACGTTGAAAATGAGCTTATCTCAGCCAGCAGAGAGGTCAAATCACAGTAATGCAAACTCAGTCAGAGACATAGATTTTCACTTGCAACTTGCTTTAACATGTTTAACAGTGCATGAAATGTCTAAAACAAAAAAGAATGATGCATTTTATAGCTGGATCAGGTTTTATTATATTCTGAATTGGACGTTGAAAATGAGTTTATCTCAGCCAGCAGAGAGGTCAAATCACAGTAATGCAAACTCAGTCAGAGACATAGATTTTCACTTGCAACTTGCTTTAACATGTTTAACAGTGCATGAAATGTTGTCTAAAACAAAAAAGAATGATGCATTTTATAGCTGGATCAGGTTTTATTACATTCTGAATTGGACGTTGAAAATGAGCTTATCTCAGCCAGCAGAGAGGTCAAATCACAGTAATGCAAACTCAGTCAGAGACATAGATTTTCACTTGCAACTTGCTTTAACATGTTTAACACTGCATGAAATGTTGTCTAAAACAAAAAAGAATGATGCATTTTAAGCTGGATCAGGTTTTATTACATTCTGAATTGGACGTTGAAAATGAGCTTATCTCAGCCAGCAGAGAGGTCAAATCACAGTAAGGCAAACTCAGTCAGAGACATAGATTTTCACTTGCAACTTGCTTTAACATGTTTAACAGTGCATGAAATGTTGTCTAAAACAAAAAAGAATGATGCATTTTATGGCTGGATCTGGTTTTATTACATTCTGAATTGGACGTTGAAAATGAGCTTATCTCAGCCAGCAGAGAGGTCAAATCACAGTAATGCAAACTCAGTCAGAGACATAGATTTTCACTTGCAACTTGCTTTAACATGTTTAACAGTGCATGAAATGTTGTCTAAAACAAAAAAGAATGATGCATTTTATAGCTGGATCAGGTTTTATTATATTCTGAATTGGACGTTGAAAATGAGCTTATCTCAGCCAGCAGAGAGGTCAAATCACAGTAATGCAAACTCAGTCAGAGACATAGATTTTCACTTGCAACTTGCTTTAACATGTTTAACAGTGCATGAAATGTTGTCTAAAACAAAAAAGAATGATCCATTTTATGGCTGGATCTGTTTTTATTACATTCTGAATTGGACGTTGAAAATGAGCTTATCTCAGCCAGCAGAGAGGTCAAATCACAGTAATGCAAACTCAGTCAGAGACATAGATTTTCACTTGCAACTTGCTTTAACATGTTTAACAGTGCATGAAATGTTGTCTAAAACAAAAAAGAATGATGCATTTTATGGCTGGATCTGGTTTTATTACATTCTGACTTGGACGTTGAAAATGAGCTTATCTCAGCCAGCAGAGAGGTCAAATCACAGTAATGCAAACTCAGTCAGAGACATAGATTTTCACTTGCAACTTGCTTTAACATGTTTAACGGTGCATGAAATGTTGTCTAAAACAAAAAAGAATGATGCATTTTATAGCTGGATCAGGTTGTATTATATTCTGAATTGGACGTTGAAAATGAGCTTATCTCAGCCAGCAGAGAGGTCAAATCACAGTAATGCAAACTCAGTCAGAGACATAGATTTTCACTTGCAACTTGCTTTAACATGTTTAACAGTGCATAAAATGTTGTCTAAAACAAAAAAGAATGATGCATTTTATGGCTGGATCTGGTTTTATTACATTCTGATATGGACGTTGAAAATGAGCTTATCTCAGCCAGCAGAGAGGTCAAATCACAGTAATACAAACTCAGTCAGAGACATAGATTTTCACTTGCAACTTGCTTTAACATGTTTAACAGTGCATGAAATGTTGTCTAAAACAAAAAAGAATGATGCATTTTATAGCTGGATCAGGTTTTATTATATTCTGAATTGGACGTTGAAAATGAGCTTATCTCAGCCAGCAGAGAGGTCAAATCACAGTAATGCAAACTCAGTCAGAGACATAGATTTTCACTTGCAACTTGCTTTAACATGTTTAACAGTGCATAAAATGTTGTCTAAAACAAAAAAGAATGATGCATTTTATGGCTGGATCTGGTTTTATTACATTCTGATATGGACGTTGAAAATGAGCTTATCTCAGCCAGCAGAGAGGTCAAATCACAGTAATACAAACTCAGTCAGAGACATAGATTTTCACTTGCAACTTGCTTTAACATGTTTAACAGTGCATGAAATGTTGTCTAAAACAAAAAAGAATGATGCATTTTATAGCTGGATCAGGTTTTATTATATTCTGAATTGGACGTTGAAAATGAGCTTATCTCAGCCAGCAGAGAGGTCAAATCACAGTAATGCAAACTCAGTCAGAGACATAGATTTTCACTTGCAACTTGCTTTAACATGTTTAACAGTGCATGAAATGTTGTCTAAAACAAAAAAGAATGATGCATTTTAAGCTGGATCAGGTTTTATCACTTTCTGAATTGGACGTTGAAAATGAGCTTATCTCAGCCAGCAGAGAGGTCAAATCACAGTAATGCAAACTCAGTCAGAGACATAGATTTTCACTTGCAACTTGCTTTAACATGTTTAACAGTGCATGAAATGTTGTCTAAAACAAAAAAGAATGATGCATTTTATAGCTGGATCAGGTTTTATTACATTCTGAATTGGACGTTGAAAATGAGCTTATCTCAGCCAGCAGAGAGGTCAAATCACAGTAATGCAAACTCAGTCAGAGACATAGATTTTCACTTGCAACTTGCTTTAACATGTTTACCAGTGCATGAAATGTTGTCTAAAACAAAAAAGAACTATGCATTTTATGGCTGGATCAGGTTTTATTACATTCTGAATTGGACGTTGAAAATGAGCTTATCTCAGCCAGCAGAGAGGTCAAATCACAGTAATGCAAACTCAGTCAGAGACATAGATTTTCACTTGCAACTTGCTTTAACATGTTTAACAGTGCATGAAATGTTGTCTAAAACAAAAAAGAATGATGCATTTTAAGCTGGATCAGGTTTTATTACATTCTGAATTGGACGTTGAAAATGAGCTTATCTCAGCCAGCAGAGAGGTCAAATCACAGTAATGCAAACTCAGTCAGAGACATAGATTTTCACTTGCAACTTGCTTTAACATGTTTAACAGTGCATGAAATGTTGTCTAAAACAAAAAAGAATGATGCATTTTATAGCTGGATCAGGTTTTATTACATTCTGAATTGGACGTTGAAAATGAGCTTATCTCAGCCAGCAGAGAGGTCAAATCACAGTAATGCAAACTCAGTCAGAGACATAGATTTTCACTTGCAACTTGCTTTAACATGTTTAACAGTGCATGAAATGTTGTCTAAAACAAAAAAGAATGATGCATTTTATGGCTGGATCTGGTTTTATTACATTCTGAATTGGACGTTGAAAATGAGCTTATCTCAGCCAGCAGAGAGGTCAAATCACAGTAATGCAAACTCAGTCAGAGACATAGATTTTCACTTGCAACTTGCTTTAACATGTTTAACAGTGCATGAAATGTTGTCTAAAACAAAAAAGAATGATGCATTTTATAGCTGGATCAGGTTTTATTATATTCTGAATTGGACGTTGAAAATGAGCTTATCTCAGCCAGCAGAGAGGTCAAATCACAGTAATGCAAACTCAGTCAGAGACATAGATTTTCACTTGCAACTTGCTTTAACATGTTTAACAGTGCATGAAATGTTGTCTAAAACAAAAAAGAACTATGCATTTTATGGCTGGATCAGGTTTTATTACATTCTGAATTGGACGTTGAAAATGAGCTTATCTCAGCCAGCAGAGAGGTCAAATCACAGTAATGCAAACTCAGTCAGAGACATAGATTTTCACTTGCAACTTGCTTTAACATGTTTAACAGTGCATGAAATGTTGTCTAAAACAAAAAAGAATGATGCATTTTATAGCTGGATCAGGTTTTATTATATTCTGAATTGGACGTTGAAAATGAGCTTATCTCAGCCAGCAGAGAGGTCAAATCACAGTAATGCAAACTCAGTCAGAGACATAGATTTTCACTTGCAACTTGCTTTAACATGTTTAACAGTGCATGAAATGTTGTCTAAAACAAAAAAGAATGATGCATTTTAAGCTGGATCAGGTTTTATTACCTTCTGAATTGGACGTTGAAAATGAGCTTATCTCAGCCAGCAGAGAGGTCAAATCACAGTAATGCAAACTCAGTCAGAGACATAGATTTTCACTTGCAACTTGCTTTAACATGTTTAACAGTGCATGAAATGTTGTCTAAAACAAAAAAGAATGATGCATTTTATGGCGGGATCTGGTTTTATTACATTCTGAGTTGGACGTTGAAAATGAGCTTATCTCAGCCAGCAGAGAGGTCAAATCACAGTAATGCAAACTCAGTCAGAGACATAGATTTTCACTTGCAACTTGCTTTAACATGTTTAACAGTGCATGAAATGTTGTCTAAAACAAAAAAGAATGATGCATTTTATAGCTGGATCAGGTTTTATTATATTCTGAATTGGACGTTGAAAATGAGCTTATCTCAGCCAGCAGAGAGGTCAAATCACAGTAATGCAAACTCAGTCAGAGACATAGATTTTCACTTGCAACTTGCTTTAACATGTTTAACAGTGCATAAAATGTTGTCTAAAACAAAAAAGAATGATGCATTTTATGGCTGGATCTGGTTTTATTACATTCTGATATGGACGTTGAAAATGAGCTCATCTCAGCCAGCAGAGAGGTCAAATCACAGTAATACAAACTCAGTCAGAGACATAGATTTTCACTTGCAACTTGCTTTAACATGTTTAACAGTGCATGAAATGTTGTCTAAAACAAAAAAGAATGATGCGTTTTATAGCTGGATCAGGTTTTATTATATTCTGAATTGGACGTTGAAAATGAGCTTATCTCAGCCAGCAGAGAGGTCAAATCACAGTAATGCAAACTCAGTCAGAGACATAGATTTTCACTTGCAACTTGCTTTAACATGTTTAACAGTGCATGAAATGTTGTCTAAAACAAAAAAGAATGATGCATTTTATGGCTGGATCTGGTTTTATCACTTTCTGAATTGGATGTTGAAAATGAGCTTATTTCAGCCAGCAGAGAGGTCAAATCACAGTAATGCAAACTCAGTCAGAGACATAGATTTTCACTTGCAACTTGCTTTAACATGTTTACCAGTGCATGAAATGTTGTCTAAAACAAAAAAGAATGATGCATTTTATGGCTGGATCTGGTTTTATTACATTCTGAATTGGACGTTGAAAATGAGCTTATCTCAGCCAGCAGAGAGGTCAAATCACAGTAATGCAAACTCAGTCAGAGACATAGATTTTCACTTGCAACTTGCTTTAACATGTTTAACAGTGCATGAAATGTTGTCTAAAACAAAAAAGAATGATGCATTTTAAGCTGGATCAGGTTTTATTACATTCTGAATTGGACGTTGAAAATGAGCTTATCTCAGCCAGCAGAGAGGTCAAATCACAGTAATGCAAACTCAGTCAGAGACATAGATTTTCACTTGCAACTTGCTTTAACATGTTTAACAGTGCATGAAATGTTGTCTAAAACAAAAAAGAATGATGCATTTTATGGCTGGATCTGGTTTTATTACATTCTGAGTTGGACGTTGAAAATGAGCTTATCTCAGCCAGCAGAGAGGTCAAATCACAGTAATGCAAACTCAGTCAGAGACATAGATTTTCACTTGCAACTTGCTTTAACATGTTTAACAGTGCATGAAATGTTGTCTAAAACAAAAAAGAATGATGCATTTTATAGCTGGATCAGGTTTTATTATATTCTGAATTGGACGTTGAAAATGAGCTTATCTCAGCCAGCAGAGAGGTCAAATCACAGTAATGCAAACTCAGTCAGAGACATAGATTTTCACTTGCAACTTGCTTTAACATGTTTAACAGTGCATAAAATGTTGTCTAAAACAAAAAAGAATGATGCATTTTATGGCTGGATCTGGTTTTATTACATTCTGATATGGACGTTGAAAATGAGCTTATCTCAGCCAGCAGAGAGGTCAAATCACAGTAATACAAACTCAGTCAGAGACATAGATTTTCACTTGCAACTTGCTTTAACATGTTTAACAGTGCATGAAATGTTGTCTAAAACAAAAAAGAATGATGCATTTTATAGCTGGATCAGGTTTTATTATATTCTGAATTGGACGTTGAAAATGAGCTTATCTCAGCCAGCAGAGAGGTCAAATCACAGTAATGCAAACTCAGTCAGAGACATAGATTTTCACTTGCAACTTGCTTTAACATGTTTAACAGTGCATGAAATGTTGTCTAAAACAAAAAAGAATGATCCATTTTATGGCTGGATCTGTTTTTATCACTTTCTGAATTGGACGTTGAAAATGAGCTTATCTCAGCCAGCAGAGAGGTCAAATCACAGTAATGCAAACTCAGTCAGAGACATAGATTTTCACTTGCAACTTGCTTTAACATGTTTAACAGTGCATGAAATGTTGTCTAAAACAAAAAAGAATGATGCATTTTATAGCTGGATCAGGTTTTATTACATTCTGAATTGGACGTTGAAAATGAGCTTATCTCAGCCAGCAGAGAGGTCAAATCACAGTAATGCAAACTCAGTCAGAGACATAGATTTTCACTTGCAACTTGCTTTAACATGTTTAACAGTGCATGAAATGTTGTCTAAAACAAAAAAGAATGATGCATTTTAAGCTGGATCAGGTTTTATTACATTCTGAATTGGACGTTGAAAATGAGCTTATCTCAGCCAGCAGAGAGGTCAAATCACAGTAATGCAAACTCAGTCAGAGACATAGATTTTCACTTGCAACTTGCTTTAACATGTTTAACAGTGCATGAAATGTTGTCTAAAACAAAAAAGAATGATGCATTTTATGGCTGGATCTGGTTTTATTACATTCTGAATTGGACGTTGAAAATGAGCTTATCTCAGCCAGCAGAGAGGTCAAATCACAGTAATGCAAACTCAGTCAGAGACATAGATTTTCACTTGCAACTTGCTTTAACATGTTTAACAGTGCATGAAATGTTGTCTAAAACAAAAAAGAATGATGCATTTTAAGCTGGATCAGGTTTTATTACATTCTGAATTGGACGTTGAAAATGAGCTTATCTCAGCCAGCAGAGAGGTCAAATCACAGTAATGCAAACTCAGTCAGAGACATAGATTTTCACTTGCAACTTGCTTTAACATGTTTAACAGTGCATGAAATGTTGTCTAAAACAAAAAAGAATGATGCATTTTATGGCTGGATCTGGTTTTATTACATTCTGAATTGGACGTTGAAAATGAGCTTATCTCAGCCAGCAGAGAGGTCAAATCACAGTAATGCAAACTCAGTCAGAGACATAGATTTTCACTTGCAACTTGCTTTAACATGTTTAACAGTGCATGAAATGTTGTCTAAAACAAAAAAGAATGATGCATTTTATAGCTGGATCAGGTTTTATTACATTCTGAATTGGACGTTGAAAATGAGCTTATCTCAGCCAGCAGAGAGGTCAAATCACAGTAATGCAAACTCAGTCAGAGACATAGATTTTCACTTGCAACTTGCTTTAACATGTTTAACAGTGCATGAAATGTTGTCTAAAACAAAAAAGAATGATGCATTTTATGGCTGGATCAGGTTTTATTACATTCTGAATTGGACGTTGAAAATGAGCTTATCTCAGCCAGCAGAGAGGTCAAATCACAGTAATGCAAACTCAGTCAGAGACATAGATTTTCACTTGCAACTTGCTTTAACATGTTTAACAGTGCATGAAATGTTGTCTAAAACAAAAAAGAATGATGCATTTTATAGCTGGATCAGGTTTTATTATATTCTGAATTGGACGTTGAAAATGAGCTTATCTCAGCCAGCAGAGAGGTCAAATCACAGTAATGCAAACTCAGTCAGAGACATAGATTTTCACTTGCAACTTGCTTTAACATGTTTAACAGTGCATGAAATGTTGTCTAAAACAAAAAAGAATGATGCATTTTATGGCTGGATCTGGTTTTATTACATTCTGAATTGGACGTTGAAAATGAGCTTATCTCAGCCAGCAGAGAGGTCAAATCACAGTAATGCAAACTCAGTCAGAGACATAGATTTTCACTTGCAACTTGCTTTAACATGTTTAACAGTGCATGAAATGTTGTCTAAAACAAAAAAGAATGATGCATTTTATAGCTGGATCAGGTTTTATTATATTCTGAATTGGACGATGAAAATGAGCTTATCTCAGCCAGCAGAGAGGTCAAATCACAGTAATGCAAACTCAGTCAGAGACATAGATTTTCACTTGCAACTTGCTTTAACATGTTTAACAGTGCATGAAATGTTGTCTAAAACAAAAAAGAATGATGCATTTTATGGCTGGATCTGGTTTTATTACATTCTGAATTGGACGTTGAAAATGAGCTTATCTCAGCCAGCAGAGAGGTCAAATCACAGTAATGCAAACTCAGTCAGAGACATAGATTTTCACTTGCAACTTGCTTTAACATGTTTAACAGTGCATGAAATGTTGTCTAAAACAAAAAAGAATGATGCATTTTATAGCTGGATCAGGTTTTATTATATTCTGAATTGGACGTTGAAAATGAGCTTATCTCAGCCAGCAGAGAGGTCAAATCACAGTAATGCAAACTCAGTCAGAGACATAGATTTTCACTTGCAACTTGCTTTAACATGTTTAACAGTGCATGAAATGTTGTCTAAAACAAAAAAGAATGATGCATTTTATAGCTGGATCAGGTTTTATTATATTCTGAATTGGACGTTGAAAATGAGCTTATCTCAGCCAGCAGAGAGGTCAAATCACAGTAATGCAAACTCAGTCAGAGACATAGATTTTCACTTGCAACTTGCTTTAACATGTTTAACAGTGCATGAAATGTTGTCTAAAACAAAAAAGAATGATGCATTTTATGGCTGGATCTGGTTTTATTACATTCTGAATTGGACGTTGAAAATGAGCTTATCTCAGCCAGCAGAGAGGTCAAATCACAGTAATGCAAACTCAGTCAGAGACATAGATTTTCACTTGCAACTTGCTTTAACATGTTTAACAGTGCATGAAATGTTGTCTAAAACAAAAAAGAATGATGCATTTTATAGCTGGATCAGGTTTTATTATATTCTGAATTGGACGTTGAAAATGAGCTTATCTCAGCCAGCAGAGAGGTCAAATCACAGTAATGCAAACTCAGTCAGAGACATAGATTTTCACTTGCAACTTGCTTTAACATGTTTAACAGTGCATGAAATGTTGTCTAAAACAAAAAAGAATGATGCATTTTATGGCTGGATCTGGTTTTATTACATTCTGAATTGGACGTTGAAAATGAGCTTATCTCAGCCAGCAGAGAGGTCAAATCACAGTAATGCAAACTCAGTCAGAGACATAGATTTTCACTTGCAACTTGCTTTAACATGTTTAACAGTGCATGAAATGTTGTCTAAAACAAAAAAGAATGATGCATTTTATAGCTGGATCAGGTTTTATTATATTCTGAATTGGACGTTGAAAATGAGCTTATCTCAGCCAGCAGAGAGGTCAAATCACAGTAATGCAAACTCAGTCAGAGACATAGATTTTCACTTGCAACTTGCTTTAACATGTTTAACAGTGCATGAAATGTTGTCTAAAACAAAAAAGAATGATGCATTTTAAGCTGGATCAGGTTTTATTACATTCTGAATTGGACGTTGAAAATGAGCTTATCTCAGCCAGCAGAGAGGTCAAATCACAGTAATGCAAACTCAGTCAGAGACATAGATTTTCACTTGCAACTTGCCTTAACATGTTTAACAGTGCATGAAATGTTGTCTAAAACAAAAAAGAATGATGCATTTTATGGCTGGATCTGGTTTTATTACATTCTGAATTGGACGTTGAAAATGAGCTTATCTCAGCCAGCAGAGAGGTCAAATCACAGTAATGCAAACTCAGTCAGAGACATAGATTTTCACTTGCAACTTGCCTTAACATGTTTAACAGTGCATGAAATGTTGTCTAAAACAAAAAAGAATGATGCATTTTATAGCTGGATCAGGTTTTATTATATTCTGAATTGGACGTTGAAAATGAGTTTATCTCAGCCAGCAGAGAGGTCAAATCACAGTAATGCAAACTCAGTCAGAGACATAGATTTTCACTTGCAACTTGCTTTAACATGTTTAACAGTGCATGAAATGTTGTCTAAAACAAAAAAGAATGATGCATTTTATAGCTGGATCAGGTTTTATTACATTCTGAATTGGACGTTGAAAATGAGCTTATCTCAGCCAGCAGAGAGGTCAAATCACAGTAATGCAAACTCAGTCAGAGACATAGATTTTCACTTGCAACTTGCTTTAACATGTTTAACACTGCATGAAATGTTGTCTAAAACAAAAAAGAATGATGCATTTTAAGCTGGATCAGGTTTTATTACATTCTGAATTGGACGTTGAAAATGAGCTTATCTCAGCCAGCAGAGAGGTCAAATCACAGTAAGGCAAACTCAGTCAGAGACATAGATTTTCACTTGCAACTTGCTTTAACATGTTTAACAGTGCATGAAATGTTGTCTAAAACAAAAAAGAATGATGCATTTTATGGCTGGATCTGGTTTTATTACATTCTGAATTGGACGTTGAAAATGAGCTTATCTCAGCCAGCAGAGAGGTCAAATCACAGTAATGCAAACTCAGTCAGAGACATAGATTTTCACTTGCAACTTGCTTTAACATGTTTAACAGTGCATGAAATGTTGTCTAAAACAAAAAAGAATGATGCATTTTATAGCTGGATCAGGTTTTATTATATTCTGAATTGGACGTTGAAAATGAGCTTATCTCAGCCAGCAGAGAGGTCAAATCACAGTAATGCAAACTCAGTCAGAGACATAGATTTTCACTTGCAACTTGCTTTAACATGTTTAACAGTGCATGAAATGTTGTCTAAAACAAAAAAGAATGATGCATTTTATGGCTGGATCTGGTTTTATTACATTCTGAATTGGACGTTGAAAATGAGCTTATCTCAGCCAGCAGAGAGGTCAAATCACAGTAATGCAAACTCAGTCAGAGACATAGATTTTCACTTGCAACTTGCTTTAACATGTTTAACAGTGCATGAAATGTTGTCTAAAACAAAAAAGAATGATGCATTTTATGGCTGGATCAGGTTTTATTACATTCTGAATTGGACGTTGAAAATGAGCTTATCTCAGCCAGCAGAGAGGTCAAATCACAGTAATGCAAACTCAGTCAGAGACATAGATTTTCACTTGCAACTTGCTTTAACATGTTTAACAGTGCATGAAATGTTGTCTAAAACAAAAAAGAATGATGCATTTTATAGCTGGATCAGGTTTTATTATATTCTGAATTGGACGTTGAAAATGAGCTTATCTCAGCCAGCAGAGAGGTCAAATCACAGTAATGCAAACTCAGTCAGAGACATAGATTTTCACTTGCAACTTGCTTTAACATGTTTAACAGTGCATGAAATGTTGTCTAAAACAAAAAAGAATGATGCATTTTATGGCTGGATCTGGTTTTATTACATTCTGAATTGGACGTTGAAAATGAGCTTATCTCAGCCAGCAGAGAGGTCAAATCACAGTAATGCAAACTCAGTCAGAGACATAGATTTTCACTTGCAACTTGCTTTAACATGTTTAACAGTGCATGAAATGTTGTCTAAAACAAAAAAGAATGATGCATTTTATAGCTGGATCAGGTTTTATTATATTCTGAATTGGACGTTGAAAATGAGCTTATCTCAGCCAGCAGAGAGGTCAAATCACAGTAATGCAAACTCAGTCAGAGACATAGATTTTCACTTGCAACTTGCTTTAACATGTTTAACAGTGCATGAAATGTTGTCTAAAACAAAAAAGAATGATGCATTTTATGGCTGGATCTGGTTTTATTACATTCTGAATTGGACGTTGAAAATGAGCTTATCTCAGCCAGCAGAGAGGTCAAATCACAGTAATGCAAACTCAGTCAGAGACATAGATTTTCACTTGCAACTTGCTTTAACATGTTTAACAGTGCATGAAATGTTGTCTAAAACAAAAAAGAATGATGCATTTTATAGCTGGATCAGGTTTTATTATATTCTGAATTGGACGTTGAAAATGAGCTTATCTCAGCCAGCAGAGAGGTCAAATCACAGTAATGCAAACTCAGTCAGAGACATAGATTTTCACTTGCAACTTGCTTTAACATGTTTAACAGTGCATGAAATGTTGTCTAAAACAAAAAAGAATGATGCATTTTATAGCTGGATCAGGTTTTATTATATTCTGAATTGGACGTTGAAAATGAGCTTATCTCAGCCAGCAGAGAGGTCAAATCACAGTAATGCAAACTCAGTCAGAGACATAGATTTTCACTTGCAACTTGCTTTAACATGTTTAACAGTGCATGAAATGTTGTCTAAAACAAAAAAGAACTATGCATTTTATGGCTGGATCAGGTTTTATTACATTCTGAATTGGACGTTGAAAATGAGCTTATCTCAGCCAGCAGAGAGGTCAAATCACAGTAATGCAAACTCAGTCAGAGACATAGATTTTCACTTGCAACTTGCTTTAACATGTTTAACAGTGCATGAAATGTTGTCTAAAACAAAAAAGAATGATGCATTTTAAGCTGGATCAGGTTTTATTATATTCTGAATTGGACGTTGAAAATGAGCTTATCTCAGCCAGCAGAGAGGTCAAATCACAGTAATGCAAACTCAGTCAGAGACATAGATTTTCACTTGCAACTTGCTTTAACATGTTTAACAGTGCATGAAATGTTGTCTAAAACAAAAAAGAACTATGCATTTTATGGCTGGATCAGGTTTTATTACATTCTGAATTGGACGTTGAAAATGAGCTTATCTCAGCCAGCAGAGAGGTCAAATCACAGTAATGCAAACTCAGTCAGAGACATAGATTTTCACTTGCAACTTGCTTTAACATGTTTAACAGTGCATGAAATGTTGTCTAAAACAAAAAAGAATGATGCATTTTAAGCTGGATCAGGTTTTATTACATTCTGAATTGGACGTTGAAAATGAGCTTATCTCAGCCAGCAGAGAGGTCAAATCACAGTAATGCAAACTCAGTCAGAGACATAGATTTTCACTTGCAACTTGCTTTAACATGTTTAACAGTGCATGAAATGTTGTCTAAAACAAAAAAGAATGATGCATTTTATGGCTGGATCTGGTTTTATTACATTCTGAATTGGACGTTGAAAATGAGCTTATCTCAGCCAGCAGAGAGGTCAAATCACAGTAATGCAAACTCAGTCAGAGACATAGATTTTCACTTGCAACTTGCTTTAACATGTTTAACAGTGCATGAAATGTTGTCTAAAACAAAAAAGAATGATGCATTTTATAGCTGGATCAGGTTTTATTACATTCTGAATTGGACGTTGAAAATGAGCTTATCTCAGCCAGCAGAGAGGTCAAATCACAGTAATGCAAACTCAGTCAGAGACATAGATTTTCACTTGCAACTTGCTTTAACATGTTTAACAGTGCATGAAATGTTGTCTAAAACAAAAAAGAATGATGCATTTTATAGCTGGATCAGGTTTTATTACATTCTGAATTGGACGTTGAAAATGAGCTTATCTCAGCCAGCAGAGAGGTCAAATCACAGTAATGCAAACTCAGTCAGAGACATAGATTTTCACTTGCAACTTGCTTTAACATGTTTAACAGTGCATGAAATGTTGTCTAAAACAAAAAAGAACTATGCATTTTATGGCTGGATCAGGTTTTATTACATTCTGAATTGGACGTTGAAAATGAGCTTATCTCAGCCAGCAGAGAGGTCAAATCACAGTAATGCAAACTCAGTCAGAGACATAGATTTTCACTTGCAACTTGCTTTAACATGTTTAACAGTGCATGAAATGTTGTCTAAAACAAAAAAGAATGATGCATTTTATAGCTGGATCAGGTTTTATTACATTCTGAATTGGACGTTGAAAATGAGCTTATCTCAGCCAGCAGAGAGGTCAAATCACAGTAATGCAAACTCAGTCAGAGACATAGATTTTCACTTACAACTTGCTTTAACATGTTTAACAGTGCATGAAATGTTGTCTAAAACAAAAAAGAATGATGCATTTTATGGCTGGATCTGGTTTTATTACATTCTGAATTGGACGTTGAAAATGAGCTTATATCAGCCAGCAGAGAGGTCAAATCACAGTAATGCAAACTCAGTCAGAGACATAGATTTTCACTTGCAACTTGCTTTAACATGTTTAACAGTGCATGAAATGTTGTCTAAAACAAAAAAGAATGATGCATTTTATAGCTGGATCAGGTTTTATTATATTCTGAATTGGACGTTGAAAATGAGCTTATCTCAGCCAGCAGAGAGGTCAAATCACAGTAATGCAAACTCAGTCAGAGACATAGATTTTCACTTGCAACTTGCTTTAACATGTTTAACAGTGCATGAAATGTTGTCTAAAACAAAAAAGAACTATGCATTTTATGGCTGGATCAGGTTTTATTACATTCTGAATTGGACGTTGAAAATGAGCTTATCTCAGCCAGCAGAGAGGTCAAATCACAGTAATGCAAACTCAGTCAGAGACATAGATTTTCACTTGCAACTTGCTTTAACATGTTTAACAGTGCATGAAATGTTGTCTAAAACAAAAAAGAATGATGCATTTTATAGCTGGATCAGGTTTTATTATATTCTGAATTGGACGTTGAAAATGAGCTTATCTCAGCCAGCAGAGAGGTCAAATCACAGTAATGCAAACTCAGTCAGAGACATAGATTTTCACTTGCAACTTGCTTTAACATGTTTAACAGTGCATGAAATGTTGTCTAAAACAAAAAAGAATGATGCATTTTATGGCTGGATCTGGTTTTATTACATTCTGAATTGGACGTTGAAAATGAGCTTATCTCAGCCAGCAGAGAGGTCAAATCACAGTAATGCAAACTCAGTCAGAGACATAGATTTTCACTTGCAACTTGCTTTAACATGTTTAACAGTGCATGAAATGTTGTCTAAAACAAAAAAGAATGATGCATTTTATAGCTGGATCAGGTTTTATTATATTCTGAATTGGACGTTGAAAATGAGCTTATCTCAGCCAGCAGAGAGGTCAAATCACAGTAATGCAAACTCAGTCAGAGACATAGATTTTCACTTGCAACTTGCTTTAACATGTTTAACAGTGCATGAAATGTTGTCTAAAACAAAAAAGAATGATGCATTTTAAGCTGGACCAGGTTTTATTACCTTCTGAATTGGACGTTGAAAATGAGCTTATCTCAGCCAGCAGAGAGGTCAAATCACAGTAATGCAAACTCAGTCAGAGACATAGATTTTCACTTGCAACTTGCCTTAACATGTTTAACAGTGCATGAAATGTTGTCTAAAACAAAAAAGAATGATGCATTTTATGGCTGGATCTGGTTTTATTACATTCTGAATTGGACGTTGAAAATGAGCTTATCTCAGCCAGCAGAGAGGTCAAATCACAGTAATGCAAACTCAGTCAGAGACATAGATTTTCACTTGCAACTTGCCTTAACATGTTTAACAGTGCATGAAATGTTGTCTAAAACAAAAAAGAACTATGCATTTTATGGCTGGATCAGGTTTTATTACATTCTGAATTGGACGTTGAAAATGAGCTTATCTCAGCCAGCAGAGAGGTCAAATCACAGTAATGCAAACTCAGTCAGAGACATAGATTTTCACTTGCAACTTGCTTTAACATGTTTAACAGTGCATGAAATGTTGTCTAAAACAAAAAAGAATGATGCATTTTAAGCTGGATCAGGTTTTATTATATTCTGAATTGGACGTTGAAAATGAGCTTATCTCAGCCAGCAGAGAGGTCAAATCACAGTAATGCAAACTCAGTCAGAGACATAGATTTTCACTTGCAACTTGCTTTAACATGTTTAACAGTGCATGAAATGTTGTCTAAAACAAAAAAGAACTATGCATTTTATGGCTGGATCAGGTTTTATTACATTCTGAATTGGACGTTGAAAATGAGCTTATCTCAGCCAGCAGAGAGGTCAAATCACAGTAATGCAAACTCAGTCAGAGACATAGATTTTCACTTGCAACTTGCTTTAACATGTTTAACAGTGCATGAAATGTTGTCTAAAACAAAAAAGAATGATGCATTTTAAGCTGGATCAGGTTTTATTACATTCTGAATTGGACGTTGAAAATGAGCTTATCTCAGCCAGCAGAGAGGTCAAATCACAGTAATGCAAACTCAGTCAGAGACATAGATTTTCACTTGCAACTTGCTTTAACATGTTTAACAGTGCATGAAATGTTGTCTAAAACAAAAAAGAATGATGCATTTTATGGCTGGATCTGGTTTTATTACATTCTGAATTGGACGTTGAAAATGAGCTTATCTCAGCCAGCAGAGAGGTCAAATCACAGTAATGCAAACTCAGTCAGAGACATAGATTTTCACTTGCAACTTGCTTTAACATGTTTAACAGTGCATGAAATGTTGTCTAAAACAAAAAAGAATGATGCATTTTATAGCTGGATCAGGTTTTATTACATTCTGAATTGGACGTTGAAAATGAGCTTATCTCAGCCAGCAGAGAGGTCAAATCACAGTAATGCAAACTCAGTCAGAGACATAGATTTTCACTTGCAACTTGCTTTAACATGTTTAACAGTGCATGAAATGTTGTCTAAAACAAAAAAGAATGATGCATTTTATAGCTGGATCAGGTTTTATTACATTCTGAATTGGACGTTGAAAATGAGCTTATCTCAGCCAGCAGAGAGGTCAAATCACAGTAATGCAAACTCAGTCAGAGACATAGATTTTCACTTGCAACTTGCTTTAACATGTTTAACAGTGCATGAAATGTTGTCTAAAACAAAAAAGAACTATGCATTTTATGGCTGGATCAGGTTTTATTACATTCTGAATTGGACGTTGAAAATGAGCTTATCTCAGCCAGCAGAGAGGTCAAATCACAGTAATGCAAACTCAGTCAGAGACATAGATTTTCACTTGCAACTTGCTTTAACATGTTTAACAGTGCATGAAATGTTGTCTAAAACAAAAAAGAATGATGCATTTTATAGCTGGATCAGGTTTTATTACATTCTGAATTGGACGTTGAAAATGAGCTTATCTCAGCCAGCAGAGAGGTCAAATCACAGTAATGCAAACTCAGTCAGAGACATAGATTTTCACTTACAACTTGCTTTAACATGTTTAACAGTGCATGAAATGTTGTCTAAAACAAAAAAGAACTATGCATTTTATGGCTGGATCAGGTTTTATTACATTCTGAATTGGACGTTGAAAATGAGCTTATCTCAGCCAGCAGAGAGGTCAAATCACAGTAATGCAAACTCAGTCAGAGACATAGATTTTCACTTGCAACTTGCTTTAACATGTTTAACAGTGCATGAAATGTTGTCTAAAACAAAAAAGAATGATGCATTTTATAGCTGGATCAGGTTTTATTATATTCTGAATTGGACGTTGAAAATGAGCTTATCTCAGCCAGCAGAGAGGTCAAATCACAGTAATGCAAACTCAGTCAGAGACATAGATTTTCACTTGCAACTTGCTTTAACATGTTTAACAGTGCATGAAATGTTGTCTAAAACAAAAAAGAATGATGCATTTTATGGCTGGATCTGGTTTTATTACATTCTGAATTGGACGTTGAAAATGAGCTTATCTCAGCCAGCAGAGAGGTCAAATCACAGTAATGCAAACTCAGTCAGAGACATAGATTTTCACTTGCAACTTGCTTTAACATGTTTAACAGTGCATGAAATGTTGTCTAAAACAAAAAAGAATGATGCATTTTATAGCTGGATCAGGTTTTATTATATTCTGAATTGGACGTTGAAAATGAGCTTATCTCAGCCAGCAGAGAGGTCAAATCACAGTAATGCAAACTCAGTCAGAGACATAGATTTTCACTTGCAACTTGCTTTAACATGTTTAACAGTGCATGAAATGTTGTCTAAAACAAAAAAGAATGATGCATTTTAAGCTGGACCAGGTTTTATTACCTTCTGAATTGGACGTTGAAAATGAGCTTATCTCAGCCAGCAGAGAGGTCAAATCACAGTAATGCAAACTCAGTCAGAGACATAGATTTTCACTTGCAACTTGCCTTAACATGTTTAACAGTGCATGAAATGTTGTCTAAAACAAAAAAGAATGATGCATTTTATGGCTGGATCTGGTTTTATTACATTCTGAATTGGACGTTGAAAATGAGCTTATCTCAGCCAGCAGAGAGGTCAAATCACAGTAATGCAAACTCAGTCAGAGACATAGATTTTCACTTGCAACTTGCCTTAACATGTTTAACAGTGCATGAAATGTTGTCTAAAACAAAAAAGAATGATGCATTTTATAGCTGGATCAGGTTTTATTATATTCTGAATTGGACGTTGAAAATGAGTTTATCTCAGCCAGCAGAGAGGTCAAATCACAGTAATGCAAACTCAGTCAGAGACATAGATTTTCACTTGCAACTTGCTTTAACATGTTTAACAGTGCATGAAATGTTGTCTAAAACAAAAAAGAATGATGCATTTTATGGCTGGATCTGTTTTTATCACTTTCTGTATTGGACGTTGAAAATGAGCTTATCTCAGCCAGCAGAGAGGTCAAATCACAGTAATGCAAACTCAGTCAGAGACATAGATTTTCACTTGCAACTTGCTTTAACATGTTTAACAGTGCATGAAATGTTGTCTAAAACAAAAAAGAATGATGCATTTTATAGCTGGATCAGGTTTTATTACATTCTGAATTGGACGTTGAAAATGAGCTTATCTCAGCCAGCAGAGAGGTCAAATCACAGTAATGCAAACTCAGTCAGAGACATAGATTTTCACTTGCAACTTGCTTTAACATGTTTAACAGTGCATGAAATGTTGTCTAAAACAAAAAAAGAATGATGCATTTTAAGCTGGATCAGGTTTTATTACATTCTGAATTGGACGTTGAAAATGAGCTTATCTCAGCCAGCAGAGAGGTCAAATCACAGTAATGCAAACTCAGTCAGAGACATAGATTTTCACTTGCAACTTGCTTTAACATGTTTAACAGTGCATGAAATGTTGTCTAAAACAAAAAAGAATGATGCATTTTAAGCTGGATCAGGTTTTATTACATTCTGAATTGGACGTTGAAAATGAGCTTATCTCAGCCAGCAGAGAGGTCAAATCACAGTAATGCAAACTCAGTCAGAGACATAGATTTTCACTTGCAACTTGCTTTAACATGTTTAACAGTGCATGAAATGTTGTCTAAAACAAAAAAGAATGATGCATTTTATAGCTGGATCAGGTTTTATTACATTCTGAATTGGACGTTGAAAATGAGCTTATCTCAGCCAGCAGAGAGGTCAAATCACAGTAATGCAAACTCAGTCAGAGACATAGATTTTCACTTGCAACTTGCTTTAACATGTTTAACAGTGCATGAAATGTTGTCTAAAACAAAAAAGAATGATGCATTTTATGGCTGGATCTGGTTTTATTACATTCTGAATTGGACGTTGAAAATGAGTTTATCTCAGCCAGCAGAGAGGTCAAATCACAGTAATGCAAACTCAGTCAGAGACATAGATTTTCACTTGCAACTTGCTTTAACATGTTTAACAGTGCATGAAATGTTGTCTAAAACAAAAAAGAATGATGCATTTTATGGCTGGATCTGTTTTTATCACTTTCTGTATTGGACGTTGAAAATGAGCTTATCTCAGCCAGCAGAGAGGTCAAATCACAGTAATGCAAACTCAGTCAGAGACATAGATTTTCACTTGCAACTTGCTTTAACATGTTTAACAGTGCATGAAATGTTGTCTAAAACAAAAAAGAATGATGCATTTTATAGCTGGATCAGGTTTTATTACATTCTGAATTGGACGTTGAAAATGAGCTTATCTCAGCCAGCAGAGAGGTCAAATCACAGTAATGCAAACTCAGTCAGAGACATAGATTTTCACTTGCAACTTGCTTTAACATGTTTAACAGTGCATGAAATGTTGTCTAAAACAAAAAAAGAATGATGCATTTTAAGCTGGATCAGGTTTTATTACATTCTGAATTGGACGTTGAAAATGAGCTTATCTCAGCCAGCAGAGAGGTCAAATCACAGTAATGCAAACTCAGTCAGAGACATAGATTTTCACTTGCAACTTGCTTTAACATGTTTAACAGTGCATGAAATGTTGTCTAAAACAAAAAAGAATGATGCATTTTAAGCTGGATCAGGTTTTATTACATTCTGAATTGGACGTTGAAAATGAGCTTATCTCAGCCAGCAGAGAGGTCAAATCACAGTAATGCAAACTCAGTCAGAGACATAGATTTTCACTTGCAACTTGCTTTAACATGTTTAACAGTGCATGAAATGTTGTCTAAAACAAAAAAGAATGATGCATTTTATAGCTGGATCAGGTTTTATTACATTCTGAATTGGACGTTGAAAATGAGCTTATCTCAGCCAGCAGAGAGGTCAAATCACAGTAATGCAAACTCAGTCAGAGACATAGATTTTCACTTGCAACTTGCTTTAACATGTTTAACAGTGCATGAAATGTTGTCTAAAACAAAAAAGAATGATGCATTTTATGGCTGGATCTGGTTTTATTACATTCTGAATTGGACGTTGAAAATGACCTTATCTCAGCCAGCAGAGAGGTCAAATCACAGTAATGCAAACTCAGTCAGAGACATAGATTTTCACTTGCAACTTGCTTTAACATGTTTAACAGTGCATGAAATGTTGTCTAAAACAAAAAAGAATGATGCATTTTATAGCTGGATCAGGTTTTATTATATTCTGAATTGGACGTTGAAAATGAGCTTATCTCAGCCAGCAGAGAGGTCAAATCACAGTAATGCAAACTCAGTCAGAGACATAGATTTTCACTTGCAACTTGCTTTAACATGTTTAACAGTGCATGAAATGTTGTCTAAAACAAAAAAGAATGATGCATTTTATGGCTGGATCTGGTTTTATTACATTCTGAATTGGACGTTGAAAATGAGCTTATCTCAGCCAGCAGAGAGGTCAAATCACAGTAATGCAAACTCAGTCAGAGACATAGATTTTCACTTGCAACTTGCTTTAACATGTTTAACAGTGCATGAAATGTTGTCTAAAACAAAAAAAGAATGATGCATTTTATAGCTGGATCAGGTTTTATTATATTCTGAATTGGACGTTGAAAATGAGCTTATCTCAGCCAGCAGAGAGGTCAAATCACAGTAATGCAAACTCAGTCAGAGACATAGATTTTCACTTGCAACTTGCTTTAACATGTTTAACAGTGCATGAAATGTTGTCTAAAACAAAAAAGAATGATGCATTTTAAGCTGGATCAGGTTTTATTACATTCTGAATTGGACGTTGAAAATGAGCTTATCTCAGCCAGCAGAGAGGTCAAATCACAGTAATGCAAACTCAGTCAGAGACATAGATTTTCACTTGCAACTTGCCTTAACATGTTTAACAGTGCATGAAATGTTGTCTAAAACAAAAAAGAATGATGCATTTTATGGCTGGATCTGGTTTTATTACATTCTGAATTGGACGTTGAAAATGAGCTTATCTCAGCCAGCAGAGAGGTCAAATCACAGTAATGCAAACTCAGTCAGAGACATAGATTTTCACTTGCAACTTGCTTTAACATGTTTAACAGTGCATGAAATGTTGTCTAAAACAAAAAAGAATGATGCATTTTATAGCTGGATCAGGTTTTATTATATTCTGAATTGGACGTTGAAAATGAGCTTATCTCAGCCAGCAGAGAGGTCAAATCACAGTAATGCAAACTCAGTCAGAGACATAGATTTTCACTTGCAACTTGCTTTAACATGTTTAACAGTGCATGAAATGTTGTCTAAAACAAAAAAGAATGATGCATTTTATGGCTGGATCAGGTTTTATTACATTCTGAATTGGACGTTGAAAATGAGCTTATCTCAGCCAGCAGAGAGGTCAAATCACAGTAATACAAACTCAGTCAGAGACATAGATTTTCACTTGCAACTTGCTTTAACATGTTTAACAGTGCATGAAATGTTGTCTAAAACAAAAAAGAATGATGCATTTTATAGCTGGATCAGGTTTTATTATATTCTGAATTGGACGTTGAAAATGAGCTTATCTCAGCCAGCAGAGAGGTCAAATCACAGTAATGCAAACTCAGTCAGAGACATAGATTTTCACTTGCAACTTGCTTTAACATGTTTAACAGTGCATGAAATGTTGTCTAAAACAAAAAAGAATGATGCATTTTATGGCTGGATCTGGTTTTATCACTTTCTGAATTGGACGTTGAAAATGAGCTTATCTCAGCCAGCAGAGAGGTCAAATCACAGTAATGCAAACTCAGTCAGAGACATAGATTTTCACTTGCAACTTGCTTTAACATGTTTAACAGTGCATGAAATGTTGTCTAAAACAAAAAAGAATGATGCATTTTATGGCTGGATCTGGTTTTATTACATTCTGAATTGGACGTTGAAAATGAGTTTATCTCAGCCAGCAGAGAGGTCAAATCACAGTAATGCAAACTCAGTCAGAGACATAGATTTTCACTTGCAACTTGCTTTAACATGTTTAACAGTGCATGAAATGTTGTCTAAAACAAAAAAGAATGATGCATTTTATGGCTGGATCTGGTTTTATTACATTCTGAGTTGGACGTTGAAAATGAGCTTATCTCAGCCAGCAGAGAGGTCAAATCACAGTAATGCAAACTCAGACAGAGACATAGATTTTCACTTGCAACTTGCTTTAACATGTTTAACAGTGCATGAAATGTTGTCTAAAACAAAAAAGAATGATGCATTTTATAGCTGGATCAGGTTTTATTATATTCTGAATTGGACGTTGAAAATGAGCTTATCTCAGCCAGCAGAGAGGTCAAATCACAGTAATGCAAACTCAGTCAGAGACATAGATTTTCACTTGCAACTTGCTTTAACATGTTTAACAGTGCATAAAATGTTGTCTAAAACAAAAAAGAATGATGCATTTTATGGCTGGATCTGGTTTTATTACATTCTGATATGGACGTTGAAAATGAGCTCATCTCAGCCAGCAGAGAGGTCAAATCACAGTAATACAAACTCAGTCAGAGACATAGATTTTCACTTGCAACTTGCTTTAACATGTTTAACAGTGCATGAAATGTTGTCTAAAACAAAAAAGAATGATGCATTTTATAGCTGGATCAGGTTTTATTATATTCTGAATTGGACGTTGAAAATGAGCTTATCTCAGCCAGCAGAGAGGTCAAATCACAGTAATGCAAACTCAGTCAGAGACATAGATTTTCACTTGCAACTTGCTTTAACATGTTTAACAGTGCATGAAATGTTGTCTAAAACAAAAAAGAATGATGCATTTTATGGCTGGATCTGGTTTTATCACTTTCTGAATTGGATGTTGAAAATGAGCTTATCTCAGCCAGCAGAGAGGTCAAATCACAGTAATGCAAACTCAGTCAGAGACATAGATTTTCACTTGCAACTTGCTTTAACATGTTTACCAGTGCATGAAATGTTGTCTAAAACAAAAAAGAATGATGCATTTTATGGCTGGATCTGGTTTTATTACATTCTGAATTGGACGTTGAAAATGAGCTTATCTCAGCCAGCAGAGAGGTCAAATCACAGTAATGCAAACTCAGTCAGAGACATAGATTTTCACTTGCAACTTGCTTTAACATGTTTAACAGTGCATGAAATGTTGTCTAAAACAAAAAAGAATGATGCATTTTAAGCTGGATCAGGTTTTATTACATTCTGAATTGGACGTTGAAAATGAGCTTATCTCAGCCAGCAGAGAGGTCAAATCACAGTAATGCAAACTCAGTCAGAGACATAGATTTTCACTTGCAACTTGCTTTAACATGTTTAACAGTGCATGAAATGTTGTCTAAAACAAAAAAGAATGATGCATTTTATGGCTGGATCTGGTTTTATTACATTCTGAGTTGGACATGAAAATGAGCTTATCTCAGCCAGCAGAGAGGTCAAATCACAGTAATGCAAACTCAGTCAGAGACATAGATTTTCACTTGCAACTTGCTTTAACATGTTTAACAGTGCATGAAATGTTGTCTAAAACAAAAAAGAATGATGCATTTTATAGCTGGATCAGGTTTTATTATATTCTGAATTGGACGTTGAAAATGAGCTTATCTCAGCCAGCAGAGAGGTCAAATCACAGTAATGCAAACTCAGTCAGAGACATAGATTTTCACTTGCAACTTGCTTTAACATGTTTAACAGTGCATGAAATGTTGTCTAAAACAAAAAAGAATGATGCATTTTATGGCTGGATCAGGTTTTATTACATTCTGAATTGGACGTTGAAAATGAGCTTATCTCAGCCAGCAGAGAGGTCAAATCACAGTAATACAAACTCAGTCAGAGACATAGATTTTCACTTGCAACTTGCTTTAACATGTTTAACAGTGCATGAAATGTTGTCTAAAACAAAAAAGAATGATGCATTTTATAGCTGGATCAGGTTTTATTATATTCTGAATTGGACGTTGAAAATGAGCTTATCTCAGCCAGCAGAGAGGTCAAATCACAGTAATGCAAACTCAGTCAGAGACATAGATTTTCACTTGCAACTTGCTTTAACATGTTTAACAGTGCATGAAATGTTGTCTAAAACAAAAAAGAATGATGCATTTTATGGCTGGATCTGGTTTTATCACTTTCTGAATTGGACGTTGAAAATGAGCTTATCTCAGCCAGCAGAGAGGTCAAATCACAGTAATGCAAACTCAGTCAGAGACATAGATTTTCACTTGCAACTTGCTTTAACATGTTTAACAGTGCATGAAATGTTGTCTAAAACAAAAAAGAATGATGCATTTTATGGCTGGATCTGGTTTTATTACATTCTGAATTGGACGTTGAAAATGAGTTTATCTCAGCCAGCAGAGAGGTCAAATCACAGTAATGCAAACTCAGTCAGAGACATAGATTTTCACTTGCAACTTGCTTTAACATGTTTAACAGTGCATGAAATGTTGTCTAAAACAAAAAAGAATGATGCATTTTATGGCTGGATCTGGTTTTATTACATTCTGAGTTGGACGTTGAAAATGAGCTTATCTCAGCCAGCAGAGAGGTCAAATCACAGTAATGCAAACTCAGACAGAGACATAGATTTTCACTTGCAACTTGCTTTAACATGTTTAACAGTGCATGAAATGTTGTCTAAAACAAAAAAGAATGATGCATTTTATAGCTGGATCAGGTTTTATTATATTCTGAATTGGACGTTGAAAATGAGCTTATCTCAGCCAGCAGAGAGGTCAAATCACAGTAATGCAAACTCAGTCAGAGACATAGATTTTCACTTGCAACTTGCTTTAACATGTTTAACAGTGCATAAAATGTTGTCTAAAACAAAAAAGAATGATGCATTTTATGGCTGGATCTGGTTTTATTACATTCTGATATGGACGTTGAAAATGAGCTCATCTCAGCCAGCAGAGAGGTCAAATCACAGTAATACAAACTCAGTCAGAGACATAGATTTTCACTTGCAACTTGCTTTAACATGTTTAACAGTGCATGAAATGTTGTCTAAAACAAAAAAGAATGATGCATTTTATAGCTGGATCAGGTTTTATTATATTCTGAATTGGACGTTGAAAATGAGCTTATCTCAGCCAGCAGAGAGGTCAAATCACAGTAATGCAAACTCAGTCAGAGACATAGATTTTCACTTGCAACTTGCTTTAACATGTTTAACAGTGCATGAAATGTTGTCTAAAACAAAAAAGAATGATGCATTTTATGGCTGGATCTGGTTTTATCACTTTCTGAATTGGATGTTGAAAATGAGCTTATCTCAGCCAGCAGAGAGGTCAAATCACAGTAATGCAAACTCAGTCAGAGACATAGATTTTCACTTGCAACTTGCTTTAACATGTTTACCAGTGCATGAAATGTTGTCTAAAACAAAAAAGAATGATGCATTTTATGGCTGGATCTGGTTTTATTACATTCTGAATTGGACGTTGAAAATGAGCTTATCTCAGCCAGCAGAGAGGTCAAATCACAGTAATGCAAACTCAGTCAGAGACATAGATTTTCACTTGCAACTTGCTTTAACATGTTTAACAGTGCATGAAATGTTGTCTAAAACAAAAAAGAATGATGCATTTTAAGCTGGATCAGGTTTTATTACATTCTGAATTGGACGTTGAAAATGAGCTTATCTCAGCCAGCAGAGAGGTCAAATCACAGTAATGCAAACTCAGTCAGAGACATAGATTTTCACTTGCAACTTGCTTTAACATGTTTAACAGTGCATGAAATGTTGTCTAAAACAAAAAAGAATGATGCATTTTATGGCTGGATCTGGTTTTATTACATTCTGAGTTGGACATGAAAATGAGCTTATCTCAGCCAGCAGAGAGGTCAAATCACAGTAATGCAAACTCAGTCAGAGACATAGATTTTCACTTGCAACTTGCTTTAACATGTTTAACAGTGCATGGAATGTTGTCTAAAACAAAAAAGAATGATGCATTTTATAGCTGGATCAGGTTTTATTATATTCTGAATTGGACGTTGAAAATGAGCTCATCTCAGCCAGCAGAGAGGTCAAATCACAGTAATACAAACTCAGTCAGAGACATAGATTTTCACTTGCAACTTGCTTTAACATGTTTAACAGTGCATGAAATGTTGTCTAAAACAAAAAAGAATGATGCATTTTATAGCTGGATCAGGTTTTATTATATTCTGAATTGGACGTTGAAAATGAGCTTATCTCAGCCAGCAGAGAGGTCAAATCACAGTAATGCAAACTCAGTCAGAGACATAGATTTTCACTTGCAACTTGCTTTAACATGTTTAACAGTGCATGAAATGTTGTCTAAAACAAAAAAGAATGATGCATTTTATGGCTGGATCTGGTTTTATCACTTTCTGAATTGGATGTTGAAAATGAGCTTATCTCAGCCAGCAGAGAGGTCAAATCACAGTAATGCAAACTCAGTCAGAGACATAGATTTTCACTTGCAACTTGCTTTAACATGTTTAACAGTGCATGAAATGTTGTCTAAAACAAAAAAGAATGATCCATTTTATGGCTGGATCTGTTTTTATTACATTCTGAATTGGACGTTGAAAATTAGCTTATCTCAGCCAGCAGAGAGGTCAAATCACAGTAATGCAAACTCAGTCAGAGACATAGATTTTCACTTGCAACTTGCTTTAACATGTTTAACAGTGCATGAAATGTTGTCTAAAACAAAAAAGAATGATGCATTTTATGGCTGGATCTGGTTTTATTACATTCTGACTTGGACGTTGAAAATGAGCTTATCTCAGCCAGCAGAGAGGTCAAATCACAGTAATGCAAACTCAGTCAGAGACATAGATTTTCACTTGCAACTTGCTTTAACATGTTTAACGGTGCATGAAATGTTGTCTAAAACAAAAAAGAATGATGCATTTTATAGCTGGATCAGGTTGTATTATATTCTGAATTGGACGTTGAAAATGAGCTTATCTCAGCCAGCAGAGAGGTCAAATCACAGTAATGCAAACTCAGTCAGAGACATAGATTTTCACTTGCAACTTGCTTTAACATGTTTAACAGTGCATAAAATGTTGTCTAAAACAAAAAAGAATGATGCATTTTATGGCTGGATCTGGTTTTATTACATTCTGATATGGACGTTGAAAATGAGCTTATCTCAGCCAGCAGAGAGGTCAAATCACAGTAATACAAACTCAGTCAGAGACATAGATTTTCACTTGCAACTTGCTTTAACATGTTTAACAGTGCATGAAATGTTGTCTAAAACAAAAAAGAATGATGCATTTTATAGCTGGATCAGGTTTTATTATATTCTGAATTGGACGTTGAAAATGAGCTTATCTCAGCCAGCAGAGAGGTCAAATCACAGTAATGCAAACTCAGTCAGAGACATAGATTTTCACTTGCAACTTGCTTTAACATGTTTAACAGTGCATGAAATGTTGTCTAAAACAAAAAAGAATGATCCATTTTATGGCTGGATCTGTTTTTATCACTTTCTGAATTGGACGTTGAAAATGAGCTTATCTCAGCCAGCAGAGAGGTCAAATCACAGTAATGCAAACTCAGTCAGAGACATAGATTTTCACTTGCAACTTGCTTTAACATGTTTAACAGTGCATGAAATGTTGTCTAAAACAAAAAAGAATGATGCATTTTATAGCTGGATCAGGTTTTATTACATTCTGAATTGGACGTTGAAAATGAGCTTATCTCAGCCAGCAGAGAGGTCAAATCACAGTAATGCAAACTCAGTCAGAGACATAGATTTTCACTTGCAACTTGCTTTAACATGTTTACCAGTGCATGAAATGTTGTCTAAAACAAAAAAGAACTATGCATTTTATGGCTGGATCAGGTTTTATTACATTCTGAATTGGACGTTGAAAATGAGCTTATCTCAGCCAGCAGAGAGGTCAAATCACAGTAATGCAAACTCAGTCAGAGACATAGATTTTCACTTGCAACTTGCTTTAACATGTTTAACAGTGCATGAAATGTTGTCTAAAACAAAAAAGAATGATGCATTTTAAGCTGGATCAGGTTTTATTACATTCTGAATTGGACGTTGAAAATGAGCTTATCTCAGCCAGCAGAGAGGTCAAATCACAGTAATGCAAACTCAGTCAGAGACATAGATTTTCACTTGCAACTTGCTTTAACATGTTTAACAGTGCATGAAATGTTGTCTAAAACAAAAAAGAATGATGCATTTTAAGCTGGATCAGGTTTTATTACATTCTGAATTGGACGTTGAAAATGAGCTTATCTCAGCCAGCAGAGAGGTCAAATCACAGTAATGCAAACTCAGTCAGAGACATAGATTTTCACTTGCAACTTGCCTTAACATGTTTAACAGTGCATGAAATGTTGTCTAAAACAAAAAAGAATGATGCATTTTATGGCTGGATCTGGTTTTATTACATTCTGAATTGGACGTTGAAAATGAGCTTATCTCAGCCAGCAGAGAGGTCAAATCACAGTAATGCAAACTCAGTCAGAGACATAGATTTTCACTTGCAACTTGCTTTAACATGTTTAACAGTGCATGAAATGTTGTCTAAAACAAAAAAGAATGATGCATTTTATAGCTGGATCAGGTTTTATTATATTCTGAATTGGACGTTGAAAATGAGCTTATCTCAGCCAGCAGAGAGGTCAAATCACAGTAATGCAAACTCAGTCAGAGACATAGATTTTCACTTGCAACTTGCTTTAACATGTTTAACAGTGCATGAAATGTTGTCTAAAACAAAAAAGAATGATGCATTTTATGGCTGGATCAGGTTTTATTACATTCTGAATTGGACGTTGAAAATGAGCTTATCTCAGCCAGCAGAGAGGTCAAATCACAGTAATACAAACTCAGTCAGAGACATAGATTTTCACTTGCAACTTGCTTTAACATGTTTAACAGTGCATGAAATGTTGTCTAAAACAAAAAAGAATGATGCATTTTATAGCTGGATCAGGTTTTATTATATTCTGAATTGGACGTTGAAAATGAGCTTATCTCAGCCAGCAGAGAGGTCAAATCACAGTAATGCAAACTCAGTCAGAGACATAGATTTTCACTTGCAACTTGCTTTAACATGTTTAACAGTGCATGAAATGTTGTCTAAAACAAAAAAGAATGATGCATTTTATGGCTGGATCTGGTTTTATCACTTTCTGAATTGGACGTTGAAAATGAGCTTATCTCAGCCAGCAGAGAGGTCAAATCACAGTAATGCAAACTCAGTCAGAGACATAGATTTTCACTTGCAACTTGCTTTAACATGTTTAACAGTGCATGAAATGTTGTCTAAAACAAAAAAGAATGATGCATTTTATGGCTGGATCTGGTTTTATTACATTCTGAATTGGACGTTGAAAATGAGTTTATCTCAGCCAGCAGAGAGGTCAAATCACAGTAATGCAAACTCAGTCAGAGACATAGATTTTCACTTGCAACTTGCTTTAACATGTTTAACAGTGCATGAAATGTTGTCTAAAACAAAAAAGAATGATGCATTTTATGGCTGGATCTGGTTTTATTACATTCTGAGTTGGACGTTGAAAATGAGCTTATCTCAGCCAGCAGAGAGGTCAAATCACAGTAATGCAAACTCAGACAGAGACATAGATTTTCACTTGCAACTTGCTTTAACATGTTTAACAGTGCATGAAATGTTGTCTAAAACAAAAAAGAATGATGCATTTTATAGCTGGATCAGGTTTTATTATATTCTGAATTGGACGTTGAAAATGAGCTTATCTCAGCCAGCAGAGAGGTCAAATCACAGTAATGCAAACTCAGTCAGAGACATAGATTTTCACTTGCAACTTGCTTTAACATGTTTAACAGTGCATAAAATGTTGTCTAAAACAAAAAAGAATGATGCATTTTATGGCTGGATCTGGTTTTATTACATTCTGATATGGACGTTGAAAATGAGCTCATCTCAGCCAGCAGAGAGGTCAAATCACAGTAATACAAACTCAGTCAGAGACATAGATTTTCACTTGCAACTTGCTTTAACATGTTTAACAGTGCATGAAATGTTGTCTAAAACAAAAAAGAATGATGCATTTTATAGCTGGATCAGGTTTTATTATATTCTGAATTGGACGTTGAAAATGAGCTTATCTCAGCCAGCAGAGAGGTCAAATCACAGTAATGCAAACTCAGTCAGAGACATAGATTTTCACTTGCAACTTGCTTTAACATGTTTAACAGTGCATGAAATGTTGTCTAAAACAAAAAAGAATGATGCATTTTATGGCTGGATCTGGTTTTATCACTTTCTGAATTGGATGTTGAAAATGAGCTTATCTCAGCCAGCAGAGAGGTCAAATCACAGTAATGCAAACTCAGTCAGAGACATAGATTTTCACTTGCAACTTGCTTTAACATGTTTACCAGTGCATGAAATGTTGTCTAAAACAAAAAAGAATGATGCATTTTATGGCTGGATCTGGTTTTATTACATTCTGAATTGGACGTTGAAAATGAGCTTATCTCAGCCAGCAGAGAGGTCAAATCACAGTAATGCAAACTCAGTCAGAGACATAGATTTTCACTTGCAACTTGCTTTAACATGTTTAACAGTGCATGAAATGTTGTCTAAAAAAAAAAAGAATGATGCATTTTAAGCTGGATCAGGTTTTATTACATTCTGAATTGGACGTTGAAAATGAGCTTATCTCAGCCAGCAGAGAGGTCAAATCACAGTAATGCAAACTCAGTCAGAGACATAGATTTTCACTTGCAACTTGCTTTAACATGTTTAACAGTGCATGAAATGTTGTCTAAAACAAAAAAGAATGATGCATTTTATGGCTGGATCTGGTTTTATTACATTCTGAGTTGGACATGAAAATGAGCTTATCTCAGCCAGCAGAGAGGTCAAATCACAGTAATGCAAACTCAGTCAGAGACATAGATTTTCACTTGCAACTTGCTTTAACATGTTTAACAGTGCATGGAATGTTGTCTAAAACAAAAAAGAATGATGCATTTTATAGCTGGATCAGGTTTTATTATATTCTGAATTGGACGTTGAAAATGAGCTCATCTCAGCCAGCAGAGAGGTCAAATCACAGTAATACAAA